>NC_141385.1:24322241-24646782 GCF_017979445.1 Akebia trifoliata
GAGAAAAATGAATAAAAATAAAAAATGACAAAGAAACATGACAATACTTACATCTCAACGGAAGCGTCGATCTAAATGAGTCTGAGTGGACGAACCTCTACTATTTTGTGTCTTTTTAGGACGGATAGTCAATTTCTGACCAATAGGGTAGTCAGCTCCTCTTGAAGGCACACGGGGATGATAGAAATGAAAGTTGTGATTTGAGAATAGCTGCAAGAAAGGGAAGGAATGTGATGTACCGACAAAGAGTACCAAAATTAAAGTAAAATTATGAAGTACCTAAACTAAAGGTCAAAAGAAACGAAAAGATATTCCATTACTAGGTCGTCCTATCACACTTGAGACCACTCGATCCATTCCCCCAATAATGGTCCCAAGTATCATATTTCCCTGATCATATTCATGAATAGATACCAAAATTAAAGAGTACCAAAAGGGAAGGAATGTGATGTACCGAAAAAGAGTTCCAAAATTAAAGTAAAATTATGAAGTACCTCAACTGAAAGTCAAAAGAAACGAAGAGATATTCCATTACTAGGCCGTCCTATCACACTTGAAACCACTCGATCCATTCCCCCAATAATGGTCCCAAGTATCATAAAGCGCCCTCGATCCGCAGGGTACGCAGATCCGCTTTTGACCCTTGAGGTTTGGGAGTCGCCACCTAGTTATTACGGGCTAGGAACCGATCAATGACTCAAAAACAGATAAAGAACTAATCTACTAAAGAAAATTGAATTCGGGAATCATGTTACGGGTTTGGAAGGTGTTAGGCACCAACCCCGCCCGGCCAAAATCGGTCTCTACTAATTTCCCAAATAAGTTACATTGCTAAAAAACCTAGATAATAAAAAAAAATAAAAAAATAAGAAGTTATACCTTTTCGATAGCAAAGACTTTGTTCCCTCAGATCCGATAAAAATTGCTCCTTGTACCGTACTTCTTACTTCGTTCTGTCTCCGGATTTGATTTTCGATCTTCGAGGCAAGGTATCTCTTCTTTCTTGGATCCGAATTCTTCGAGTTTGTTAATGGATTTTGGAGTGTTTTTGGAAGGCTTTTAAGTGTTCTTTAGGCTAAAATCGAAGAAGGGATGTTAAGTAAGGAGTTAGGGCTCCAAAATTAGGGTTTATGGGAGGCTAGGGGGCTTTTAGACCTATTTCTCTTAGGATTTATGATTTGATCCGAAAATAGGGTGTGAGCACCTCTATTTATAGATTTTTTTAGGGGTTAATTTTGATAGAGTTAGTGTTTAATTAGAGTTGTGTTTTAGTTAGACTTGTTTTACGTAGAGTTGTGTTTTAATTAGAATTGTTTTAGGGGGAACTATTTTTTAGTTAGAACTCTATTAGATAGAGTTATTATTTAATTAGAATTCTATTATAATTTTCACTTTTGGTCTTATTTGATTGACTTTTAATATTTTGACTTTAGTCTTAATTGATTGACTTTTAATATCTTGACTTCAGTCTTGCTTAATTGACTTTAATACCTTGACTTCAGTCTTGCTTGATTGACTTTAATACCTTGACTTCAGTCTTGCTTGATTGGCTTTAATTTTTGGAGAACCCCCCTCTGTTATATCTTTAATTCTTTGGACCCCCAAATGGAGGGGTCCTTAAAGAAATATCTCACGAACCCTCAACAATTTTCCCTGAGAGTCCGATTGATCGATTTCTTTGGTTTAAAATTTTAAATTAATTTCATTAATGTTTCACTTTAATTATTTAATATTTTATTTATTAATTTCAAAATTTTTAATTATGAAAATTGTGAAATTACCATTTTGCCCCCGGAGAGGACTTTTCACGTTTTAAGTCGATTTTTAATGTTCTAGGATGTTTTAGAATCTATTTTTCGTAAGGAATTCAATGGAAATATTAGTTTGTGTCATTTATGAAATTTTTTGTGTGAAATGTTCATGACCTTAATGAGGGGCATTTTCGTAATTTTGTCAAATTCTGTTAAAATTGGTGAAATGATTTATTTGATTTCGATTTGTTGTTTTATGTGTTCGAAAGGGTTTTCCTAATGGTAACGTAGGCTCTAGGATTGTTTTGATGTTAGGGGTATTTTGGTAATTTGATCAATTTTTAGTGATTTTTATCGTGAAGCTTCTTTTTGGATCTGCAAGATGATGATTTCTATGTTTCTGGAGTCGTATTTTCCTAGCGTAGCGTGGTTTCTAAGGTTTTGTCAGTTCGAGATACCTCATCCGGATTTCTGAAACATATATGGTAACAAAATAAAGCAATAGAAATAACATCCATCATTGGGAATCATTGCAATCGAGTTGACGAGTTGATTAATCATGCGAGTGCAAAAATGAGGTGTCTACAGATGCCCCTCTTTGGCAGAGGGTTGAAGCAAACGAGATAGCAAATCTATTTTGGTAGATAGTGCGATATCTGAATACCAAAGCTAGTGATAGTTCATTTTGCAACCTGATTTAGCAATTCATCAAGGTGTTCGGATCCTTGAGGGTAATGGTTTCCCCGAATTAAAAAATTGTCAGGTCCTTGAGTGCAAACTCTCACTAACAGTGTCAGATCCTT
This sequence comes from Akebia trifoliata, assembly GCF_017979445.1. Taxonomy (NCBI): domain Eukaryota; kingdom Viridiplantae; phylum Streptophyta; class Magnoliopsida; order Ranunculales; family Lardizabalaceae; genus Akebia; species Akebia trifoliata. The sequence goes on from NC_141385.1 coordinate 24,324,796, forward strand.
GAATTTTAGAAAATTCTCCTTGACTGATGTAACAACTGCGCAAGTGTGTGATTTAAAATCTGAGCATAATCTGAGTATAAACTGAGCATAATTTGAATATAAACTGAGCATAATTCTGAGAAAACCCTCGATGGTAACTGAGCATAATTCCGAGAATACCCTCGACGGTAACTGAGCATAGTTCCGAAAAAACCCTCGGCGGCATCTGAGCATAACCCTCGGTGGCATCTGAGCATAGTTCCGAGAAAACCCTCCGCGGCATCTGAGCATAGTTCCGAGAAAACCCTCGGCGGCAACTGAGCATAGTTCCGAGAAAACCCTCAGCGGCATCTAAGCATAGTTTCGAGAAAACCCTTGGCGGCATCTGAGCATAGTTCCGAGAAAACCCTCAGCGAAAACTGAGCATAATTCCGAGAATCGACAGTATCTGAGCATAGTTCCGAGAAAACCCTCGGCAATATCTGAGCATAATTCCGAGAAAACCCTCGGCGGTAACTGAGCATAGTTCCAAGAAAACCCTTGGCGGCATCTGAGCATAGTTCCGACAAAACCCTCGGCGGTAACTGAGCATAATTCCGAGAAAACCCTCGACGGTATCTGAGCATAGTTCCGAGAAAACCCTCGACGGTATCTGAGCATAATTCCTAGAAAACCCTCAGCGATAACTGAGCATAGTTCCAAAAAAACCCTTGGCGACATCTGAGCATAGTTCAGAGAAAACCCTCGGTGGCATCTGAGCATAATTCCGAGAAAACCCTCGGCGGTATCTGAGCATAGTTCCGAGAAAACCCTCGGCGGTAACTGAGCATAGTTCTAAGAAAACCCTTGGCGGCATCTGAGCATAGTTCCGAGAAAACCCTCGGCGGCATCTGAGCATAGTTCCGAGTAAACCCTCGGCAACATCTGAGCATAATTCCGAGAAAACCCTCGGCGATAACTGAGCATAGTTCCAAGAAAACCCTTGGCGGCATCTGAGCATAGTTCCGAGAAAATCCTCGACGGCATCTGAGCAAAACTAGCAAAGGAATGAAGGAATTTTGGGAAATAAAGAATGAATTTGGAGAAGACTGATTAGAATGAATCGAATAAATCTGGAAGATAATGAATCTAGAAGAGAAATGATCAAATCCAAGAATGATTGGATCTGGAAAAGAATCTGGGAACGAAATAATGCCATATCTCCTACTCTAGGTAAATGAATTATTAGTTAATCTCTTGACACAGTCAAATGTGAGATCCGAAGTGCTTTTGTTTGAACCTCAAGGTTTTATCCAAAAGTTTTATGAATTTAAAACCTGAGTTTTTTATTTCTTTTGAACCTCAAAAGTTTTTCGAAAAACTGTTATCAAGAGGGTAACCTTAAATTTGGGGTTCTCATTATCTTTTAGGATTAACATTGCTCAAAAACAAAATGCCCCTAGTTTGACAATGAACATGGCACATCATGCAAAAATTAAAAAAATGCCCCTAGTATAAGGGGGAAAAGTTATATTAAAGAAGAAAGAAAATGCCCATTGTATGAAGGTTTGAAATATTTGATTACCACAAGCGCAATAAAGATCCAACTTTTAATTTTGATTAATTTTATTGAAGATTTTGAGTCAGGTTAAAGAGAACAAAATTATTTCCTTTTGAGACTCATCATAGAATTCACCCTTATCTCCCTTGGTCTACTTGGGGAAGTAAAAATTTCAAATCAATCTTAAATAAGATACTTGTGGCTTCTGAGTCTATGCCTGGTTTAAACTAAGTATTGAACTTGATTATTCGGACTTCTGATGTTTCAGCTCGGACCGCTCTCAGCTTGGGATCTTCTTTTATTTTTCTTTGTTACTCTAACTTTTGCCTAGATCTTCTTTTCAGGTTTTCAATCTATCGAGTTGCCCTAGCTTTTGCCTAGATCACCTTTTCAGATTTTCGATCTAGCGACCTTTTCTTTTTTTTCTTGGTTCTGATTGTTGTCAAAGTTGTCCTTTCAGATTTTCAATCTTGCGAGCTTGCCTTCATTTTTGCCTAAGTCGCCCTTTTCGGGTTTTCAACTTAACAGGCTTCATCATTTTTTTTTTTATCTTTTTCTTCTCCTCTGAGCTTCTAGAGTTACTGTCTGATCATGCTTTGCTATCTTCCTGACTTTTTGTACGGTACTTAGGAGGACTTTTATAGGTGGGCTTAGGACTGGGTATAAAAAGAAAGGAATTTTGAGGCTCAAAAACCCAAATGCCCCTTGTGTGGCATTTCATTTAAAAATTATTTCTTGAATTTTTTTCCCCATTTTGGATGATATTTCTTTTTCTTTTTAATTTTTTTCTTTTTAGATTTTTTCTTTATCGGGGAATCTATTCTTTTATTTTGATGTGGTCGGGCTGAAGTAACTTCTTTGTTTGCCTACGTACCCCAGATTTTTGGGATCAGACCAAAACGTAGTTCAAAGCTTCCCTTCCCTAGGTTAGGTGATCGGGCTAAGAAAAAAAAAAGGCATAATTTTTCTTTTTGAAAAGGCTGCAAAGGGGTTGAGAAAGGATATGTTGAACTGGGTAATTGGGTAATATGAGGATTGATTCGACCAAAAATGGCCTCCTTAAATGTAGTACCATTTGATTTGGTCAAGGTTGGTTGGTTCTGGTAATTCGATTCCATCATGATCTTGAAGTCTGACAGCTTTTCTTGGTAATATTTCCTTAACGATGAACGGACCTCCCCAATTTGGTTTGAACTTCCCTCTAGGGTCAAAGATAGGTGCTCGATTTTCTTTGAAATCTAATGGTTCTCCAAAGTAATGTTTTCTTGCTGATAAATGAATTTCTCCAATTAAGTTTAGACTTCCTCCTATGGTCGAGGAGGAGTACTTAGTTTTCTTTGAAGTTTGATAGTTAAATCCTTGATTTGTAAGTAGCGAACTTTAACCTTCCTGTCAAACGTGCGAGCGATTCTTCTTTGATAAGTTTGCACTCAAAGTTATTTTTCTTCAATCAAGTTTAGCTCTTCGTACCCAATGATGAGTCTAGTCTGTTTTTAGCAATTGACTTTCCATTAAGACCTTGAAATACAAGATTTCCATTTTAGCTAGCAAGACTGCTTCCATATTATATACTAGAGAGTAGAGAATAGCTCCAATGGAGGACTGCATTGAAGTATGATGTGCCCCTTGTGTGAATGGTAACTTCTCTAACTAATCCCGGTGTGATTAACACATTTTCTTCATGATTATCTTGAAACTCTTACGAGCTGTTTCAACCGCTCCATTAATCTGAGGATGGTAGGGGGATGATCTGCGATGCCGGATCTTGAACTTTGTACACAGAATAATGACTTATGCTTTGAAGTACGATCCATTATCAGAGATCAGTTCAAAAGCTATCCCCATATCGACTGATAATATGTGATTTCAACTCAAGATGTAGTAAGGATAGCACTGATACATTTCATAACATCTTCTTTGATTCCATTGATATAGACGAGTATCTATTCCATGTTGAACAACACCCAAGCTCGTACTTAGCATACCCTCATATGATCACACGAACAAGTCTTTTGAAATTTCTGAGTAAATTCATTATCCCCTCATGTTCCTCTAGGGATAAGATGGTTCTTATTTGAATCTCTTTAGGAATTATTTTCTATTTTGAGGTCAAAGACCTTTCCTTTCTCGATTAAAGGTTGAACCCGACTCTTATCTTCTTATTCAGAAAAGAAGTCTATCAAATTATTAGTTAATTCGTTAATGCGCTCGATGTATTCAAAAATTTCCTTTATCCGGATGGGGCGACAAACACCTCTATAGACTCGATGAACTAACTTGACTCAATAGGAAAGAGTAGACTCAATCTAAGGAAGACATGACCTTGCTGGAAAAAAAGACTCGAGCTAACCCAAATGACTCATGAAAACTCAAGACAAGTACTTACACGAGTTTGATTAAGACTGAGGACTGAGATATTGCTTACAACCGGTAGGCTTGGAGTACTATGATCTTCAAAGAACAACTGGATGATGTTGAGAAATTTTGAGGTCATTTCTAACTGTAGACTTGATATTGACGTGTACTCTAACTGACCGGATTTACAACCCTAGCTAGACGATGGACGATTGAGCTTAGATACAATGATAATCCTTAAATCTCTTTGAATGTGAATTTAACCAATTTCAGTGTCACCCCCTTGATAACATTTTAAATGAACCCTGAGATTTTATTGAATTTTATGCACCAATCCATTAAACAATTCATCCATTCAATGATTATTCAAAAGGAAAATAATTTTATTGCACTCTTGAAAATAATGTTTTTATTGAATAACAATTTTCACAATTCTGATTATTTTTGCAATCATTTTCTTTTTAGAAAAACATATTTTGATAATTTTACAAGGTCCATGCAAAAAAAATAGATTTTTGATAAAAAAACATATTTCAAAAATTTTCCATGCAAAAATAGATCTTTTGTAAATCATTTTTCCTTCATTTTCTTTTCTTTCGGAAAACATTTTCTTCTGGAAAATATTTTTTCTCTGAAAAATAGTTTGTTATTTGGAAAGCATTTTCTCTTGAAAAATCTTGTTCTTCTGGAAAACACTTTCTGAAAAACACTTTTTCTTAGAAAACATTATTTTCTAGAGAATAACACTTTTTCTGGAAAACACTTTTACCTAGAAAATATTTTTCCTTCGTAAACCATTTTTCTTCTTTGAAAATTTGATTTCTATTTCAATTTAAATGGCCCGGCCCACCATGATTATTGGATCAGGATGAACTGGGTTATTATTGTAAAAGAATGGATTCTTTATTGGGTCGGTGCACACATTTTAATTTTCAAAAACAACATTTTTGATCCTTGAGGACAATCATACACTCTGATCTCATCATTCATATACATTCATCTCATCATTCACATGCATTCTGATCTCATCATTCACATACATTCATATCAATCGCAAAGTCTCATAAGATTTCATTCAATGAACAACCCGGGAACACCCACGATAAGTTCGAGTCGTAACCTACAAGGAAGGTTTCTAGACTCTAAGCTTACTACGTGCAATGCATTTTATCTGGCCACCCTTGTTCAAATACACCTATATACCTCTCAATACGTGGTGACTTGGTTTGATATACCGTATAGGTGATAATCTACAACCTCAACTCACTTCTCTGAAGCCAAAAACAGCCGTTTGATCTCCAGTTGAGAGGTGGCGCACAATGCTGAGCAAGGACCCACTTAAATACCTCTCGTCTAGAATAGACGTAGTCTATCCCCCTCGTACAGTAGGGTACAGCGGGGCAAGATCTCGCTTAGGCACTGGTTTTGACCAAAAAGTGCAATTGATATACTTAGATTATCTTTTACATACCTATGGGTACGAGTCAAGAGTTGTAGCTTTCATAAATGGTTTGGCATCCCACGAGGGGACCGACCACGTACTAGTACTACGTTGGCAATCAGGACATGTGACTGTATGGTTCACAATAGGTCAAAGGCTCAGGTCGCTCCAGCCTGGGTGCATCAATATACCTCTCAGAATCACCTAATCAGACGGTATTGATGTCCTAGTTTGATATACCCTAAGGTATGTGACTGAAGTTGTGGTTTTCATGAATGACGTCGCGTCTTCGAAGAGACCGGACCAAGCACTAGTGCCACGTTGACTGTATGGGACGTGCAAGCGTGCAAAACAGTAAACGTGCATGTGGTGTGTGCAAAACAAGGTAGGTGTGACCGGGGCCTTTTCAAACAAATAAGCCTATGAGCCAGATCAGATCATTAATAGGCCACAATCATAGTGAATACAATCATCAAAAGATTATCAAGATCAAAGTCATGGCATGCAAATCAGGAGGAATTAAAATCAACCAATCAATCAAAGACCAATCAATTAATTAAAACCAATCAATCAATATGTTAGAGTAAAGGTTCCATCAATCAAGATATCAAAAGGGTATCATCATATCAATCGGGTATCAAAAAGAAAATCATGCACCCAAATCTAGCACATAACCTATTCAAACATGAACTCATCGAGTTAACTCATGTCATAGCATTCAATCCTCATATAACATGGAAACAATATCATCATGACATATCAAGGGAATGTACAAAAACAAGCAACAAATTGCATGAAACCAATAAATTCAAACGAGTTTACTCGACTCATTACGTTCAAAATTTAGTATCATGACAACACATTACGGTAAAATCACACAAAGAGAATTAAAATAAATAGCACATGACTAGTTCCTCACGTGATGTAAGATGAGTTCAAATGAGTTGACTCACCTAAAAAATACCCCTATGATTGATTTTCGAAATACAATCCTCTTTTTTTTTTTTTTTTGAAGACATGCGTGGCAAATTTTTTTTTGAAAACGTAGGCTAACTTGAATAACTCATAAGGTTTCAAGTTTTACTAAGGGTCATCAGGCCAACGATAATCCAATGTCACGGCCTTCTAGATCTAATAGAAAATTTTGGATCCAAAAGTGAAATTGACATTTTTTCTTTGATCCAATGTTTTGTGAATGGGTGGCTATGAAATCAAATCAAAATTCAAAATGAAATTTAACTTTTTTTTCTTAAAAAAATTAATAAATTTCTTAGAATTTCATCCGCCATACACACGTGGCATAGGATCATTTTTCGGGTGTCACGTGGCGAGGTCAATGACTCTTAGTAAGAAAAGAAACATTACTAAGCTAGTAAGACTAGCCCCTATCCATAATTTGTTAAATAAAATATTTAAAAAACAAACAATTGTTGTGTGGCTGCCAGCACAACATCCACTCAACCCTTTTGGTCAAATTGATAATTGATTTGAATGGTAATTAACCAAAAGCTGGCCAATCATTTGAAACCCAAAGTGTTTGCCACAGGTCAGTAAAGGAGAGTTGAAGTTCTATAATTCCCCAATTGCTTGAAGTACCAGATGAATACCCATCCAACCATCATAGTTTAGTTAATATAACAAGAATGCCCCAGTAAAGATAAGAAATTACGAGAAAAAAAAAACTTAAAAAGTGGGCAGAAAGGCATGTAATCCGAGATGAGTAAGGTAACGTCCAATAATTATGAGAAATTTTATTTTGGGACCTGTGCTATACCAGTACCTTTCCTTGTGGACCAGGCAAACCGCCGAGAGAATCACCCCATCAAAGAAACCAATGAGACCATCGAAAGGAAGCCAAACATTCATCGAACTTCCTATACTTTGTAAATTTTTTACTGAATTGGAACCATTCATAGTAAGGAGGATCAAAGATCCCTTCAACATAAAATTTCCCTACAACAAAACAAAAAAAAAATGTCGACGAACACAAGATCTAACTTTTCAAGAATCAATTCTGGCCACTTTCCAACATGTTATTTTTTTTTTTTTTTTTTTTTTTTAGGATTTCACCACTAGTTCTGAATCCATGAAGACACAGAAATCTGGGTTTCTTCTCATCTTCCCCTTGGTTTCCCATTTTTCCCTAAATTTCTCCACCAAAAATCATCAATTAACCAAAATGAATTATAAAGATCCACAAATGTTTCCCAATTATCGCCACAGATTAAAGAATATAACAAATAAATCCTCAACAAATTCCTAATTGTCTGAAACCAACAATAGAAATCAATAGCAAACTCTTAATGAACGAAACCCAATTCTTAAAAACTCAAAACGTCTGTAAATTATCACTGCAAAAAAGCGAGTTTCACAACCAAACCTTAAACCCCCGAATAGATCAGCAACCAAGCTCTAATCTCCAGAAAATCCTTATGAGCGCATCAGGTTGTTCAGCCACTTTTTTATTTTTTGTTGCAGTTTGAAGATCTTCCGTTCTTCGACTCTCTTTTGCTTCCTCAATACCGATTTGGTACTTACAATTCTTCCCTTGATTTCCTCTTCACCCATCTCTATCTCTTCTTTCTAGATCCAATCGGGTGATTTTGTTTTTGTTTTTAAAAAAAAAAAAAAAAAAATTGGAAACGAAGTCAGAGATTTTCTCTCTTTGAAGAGGTTGTCGACAATGGTCTTGAGAAGGGAAGACTCTGGGTTTGTGATGGAGAGAGAAGTGCAAAAGCTTCGAGAGAGAGAGAATGAGAGACGTCTCTTACCTTCGGCTACTTCTTCTTTCTCAAGTTGAGAAGAAGATAAAAATAATAAAACCTATCTTCTTCTAATTGCATACCACACAAAAATAAAAAAGCTTTTAAGGGTTTAACATTTAGAAAAGAATTTCTACTAGGGGGCACACCATCAAACTAAAACAGTAAGCTACTTCTCTTGCTAACAGCGTGTCAAAAACTCTCCTTTTCTTTTTTATTTTTTATTTTTTTATTTTCCTATCACACATAATAAAAAAAAAAAAAAAAAAAAAAAAAACTAACAATAATAATACTGTCAAAGGACTGTGACATACTCAAACAAAAAAATTTCTATCAAAGGACAGATCGACACCTAAAAACAAAACTAAAAAATAAAATAAAATAATAATATTATCGAAAGGCAAATTGACACACATCTAAAAATAACATTGTCCAATGATCATTATCTCATCCTCAATACAACCATCACCTCGAAATCTCAAACTATTTATGATCATTCCGAATAACCTTTGATGGAACCAAAAACCAAAATATCCAAAATATTCAAAATCCAACAAATAATCAATACTTGAGCTAAAAAAGAATGATAAACACTAAAAAAAAGACAAACAAAAAATAAAAACTAGGTCACTCTAGCAATGCTTTCATACTTGGGGTTTTTCAAGTCTGATCCTTAATAGTCCCCAGTGGAGTCACCACTGAAAGTGCCCTCGATCCGCGGGGTGCGCGGATCCGCTTTTGACCCTTGAGGTTTGGGAGTCGCCACCTAGTTATTACGGGCTAGGAACCGATCAATGACTCAAAAATAGATAAAGAACTAATCTACTGAAGAAAACTAAATTCGGGGATCATGTTACGAGGTTGGAAGGTGTTAGGCACCAACCCCGCCCGGCCAAAACCGGTCTCTACTAATTTTTCAAATAAGTTACATTGCTAAAAAACCTAGATAATAAAAAAAAATAAAAAATAAAGAAGTTATACCTTTCCGATAGCAAAGACTTTGTTTCCTCAGATCCAATAAAAATTGCTCCTTGTACCGTACTTCTTACTTCGTTCTGTCTTCGGATTTGATTTCCAATCTCCGCGGTAAGGTATCTCTTCTTTCTTGGATCTGAATTCTTCGAATTTGTTAATGGATTTTGGAGGACTTTTAGGTGTTCTTTAGGCTAAAATCGAAGAAGGGATGTTAAATAAGGAGTTGGGGCTCCAAAATTAGGGTTTATGGGAGGCTAGGGGGATTTTAGACCTATTTCTCTTAGGGCTTATGATTTGATCCGAAAATAGGGTGTGAGCATCTCTATTTATAGATTTTTTTTAGGGGTTGATTTTGATAGAGTTAGTGTTTAATTAGAGTTCTTTTAATTAGAGTTGTGTTTTAGTTAGACTTGTTTTACGTAGAGTTGTGTTTTAATTAGAATTATTTTAGGGGGAACTATTTTTTAGTTAGAACTCTATTAGATAGAGTTATTATTTAATTAGAATTCTATTATAATTTTTACTTTTTGTCTTATTTGATTGACTTTTAATATTTTGACTTTAGTCTTAATTGATTGACTTTTAATATCTTGATTTCAGTCTTGCTTAATTGACTTTAATTTTGACTTCAGTCTTGCTTTATTGACTTTAATACCTTGACTTCAGTCTTGCTTGATTGGCTTTAATTTTTGGAGAACCCCCCTCTGTTATATCTTTAATTCTTTGGACCCCCAAATGGAGGGGTCCTTAAAGAAATATCTCACGAACCCTCAACAATTTTCCCTGAGAGTCCGATTGATCGATTTCTTTGGTTCAAAATTTTAAATTAATTTCATTAATGTTTCACTTTAATTATTTAATATTTTATTTATTAATTTCGAAATTTTTAATTATGAAAATTGTGAAATTACCGTTTTACCCCCGGAGAGGACTTTTCACGTTTTAAGTCGATTTTTAATGTTCTAGGATGTTTTAGAATCGATTTTTCGTAAGGAATTCAATGGAAATATTAGTTTGTGTCATTTATAAAAAAATTTGTGAAATATTCATGACCTTTATGAGGGGCATTGTCGTAATTTTGTCAAATTATGTTAAAATTGGTGAAATGATTTATTTGATTTCGATTTGTTATTTTATGTGTTCAAAAGGATTTTCCTAATGATAACGTAGGCTCTAGGGTTGTTTTGATGTTAGAGGTATTTTGGTAATTTGATCAATTTTTAGTGATTTTTATCGTGAAGCTTCTTTTTGGGTCCGCAAGATGATGATTTCTATGTTTCTGGAGTCGTATTTTCCTAGCATAGCGTGGTTTCTAAGGTTTTGTCAGTTTGAGATACCTCATCCAGAGTTCTGAAACATATCTGGTAATAAAATAAAGCAATAGAAATAACATCCATCATTGGGAATCATTGCAATCGGGTTGACGAGTTGATTAATCAGACGAGTGCAAAAATGAGGTGTCTACAGTATCATATTTTCCTGATCATATTCATGAATACGATCTATGTCTTGTAAAGTTGAAAGGAAACTGTGGCGCCCTGCCAAACGCTAACACAAATCCCAAGGCCACCTCGAGGCACTAGGTGGCGCCTCAAAATTTCAGCATGGTCTCCTCTGTTTATGTTCATTCAAAGGAATACAAAACCTGATAATCCAAGTTATAACAAAACCTGTATATAAAGATATAGATACAGGAAATAACAGCAGAAGACTAATTACATCTAACATGTAAATAGATCAGAGTACGGAAGTTTAGCGATATACATGATTACAAAAATTTAACCTCACTCTAACACAACTCTAACACTCAACTTCAAAATATGTATACAATTGGACGAAACTGACTACACAAAAAGGTATGGCCCTAGTGCTTATCGTGCAACAAATTCTGGTCGTCGATTTGATCGACCAGGTACTCCTCACTTACCGACTCTACGCCTGATCCCGTAACTACAAGTGCTGAAGCTAAAAAAAATAGGAAGGAAAGGATGAGTAACAATGGTTACCCAGTAAGTCCACAAACAATTCTTACTAAGAACCTCACCTAACGTGATCGAATAATCATACTGCATCATTTCAAAACATGCAAGTTTTACAATTGAAACTACGATTAACTGGTAAATACGGTCAGGAATAAGCAACTAAACAGTTTAAAAGTTACACATAACATCAATCATTCATACTCATTATACATTTGTCCTTTTATGCAAATACAGTTGACATCATTGAAATAATAGACATGCTTTGCAGTTTATAATTCGAAATATAACAACAAATACATAATACAAGTGGTGGAGTAATGGAATTTGAGCGTTGGGATTCACGACTGGATCGATCCCAGTCGGGACATGATGTTACTACGTAAATTTGTCTTTTAGTTCCTGATTTTGTGGTTGGTCGTGTCTACCACGTTTGCGAGACCATTTATCCGGCTCAGGCTGGCCATTTGACGTGACCGTAAGCAATCGGTCTCTTTTCGATGTGTCAGAACGTTCGACTACTACTAGAGTGTTAGATATCCCTTCAGGCATTCACAAACCCTTTAACAGCTCACAAAATAGTTACGTATATATATGATTTTTCATTTAAAACAAAAGAGAAATTAACAGAACAGGGTTGAGAATGGATATCCAGTTCCTACCATGCAACTGTGGCCATCCGGCCTAAAAATAAATAACAGTACTCAGCACACGCACTAACATAATCGTAAATAAACATGCAACCCTTTCATTAATAACCTGGATATCATTTCACCAACCTACATACAACATACAATATAAAATGCAGACGTCACCCCTTAGGTGTGACTTTGACATTTTATCGATTCATCCCTTTTTCTATTCACTCGACATTCTCACTTTTCATCTCTTCAAATCAAACCATCCATTTCCAATCTGTCAAAGTCATTTTTGGTCTTTACATCCAAAAACCATCAAAGTTTATTCAAAATAAGTTCCCGACGATGCACGGGACCAAAGTTGTTAAAAATAAGGAAAGCTTGTGAAAATTTGGCTAAGTGTCGGAAATTCAATTTTTCAAAGTTCTCGAAATTCAAAACGAGTTTTTCTAAATGAAAGTCTCGATCATGAGATTCGACACCATATAGTTTTTGAAATCTAATTCAAAGTAATGCAAAAGTTATTACACTTTGAAATTTTGCTGAAAACGTCGAAAACTACGTTTTGTTCTTGAAACCAAAATTTAAATTTTGATCCTTTGAGATTCGGATCTCGAAACCATTCCCATTGTTCCGAAATGGGGGATAAAATCTTAATTTCATTACAGAACTTAAAGTCTACTTAAATGTTATTAATGAAATGAAGGATGGGAAATCAAGTATAAGGTGTGAGGAGGGCAACACAAAAGACAGAAGTCAATTTTGAAGAACTGTTTCTGTCGGCAGATGGTCGGTGGCAGATCCAGGATTCTGTCGGTGGGACCGATAGTATAGCCTTCGGCAGATGTCGATCGGACCAACGCCTCCTACCGACAGCATAAAATTTCACGCAAGCTTTGGGTTCATCTATGGCAGAACCATGATTCTGTTGGTGGGACAGACAGAATGCCTTTGGTAGGTGCCGGTGGCACTGACCCTTCCCACCTACCGCACTGAATCCTCACTCGAACTTTCGAGTTTTCGATCCCTTTTTCGAATTCTTCTTCCGTTATTTGAATCATTCAACCCACCCATGAGTTTATGGTTAAAAATTTGATAAAACATAATCAAAACATCTACTTCTAGCATGAATTTGAAATCAAACAACAACTTTCTACGATTTAAATGCAAACAATAACTTTTGTTTCAAAACCTAAATACACATTTTCAAAAATCTAAAGTTACCAATAGGAATCGAAAGTCCCCTACTTGTTTGTAGACGCCAAAGGAGATGAACTCGTACAAGGATCAAGGTTGGTGACAAGAGACTCAATATTGGGTTGAGTTTGATGCAAAGTAAGCGAGGGTTTGCAACTCCCTTGACAACGGCACTCTCCTTCACTTCTACACTTGAAAACGAGTCCCTACTAACAAGGTGAATCTCCGAGTGGGCAAAATCAAAACCCCTATTGCTGAGTTTTAGTGGAAGCCTAAGAGAAAAGAAAAACAAATAGAGGTTAGATGGGGTGAGGACGTAAACCTCGACAACGCCGACAATATTGCCTTCTTCGCCGAGGTTCAACTCGGCTTCATTCGCACTAGAACTTGATGGAAATGGGTAGAAACCCTTTGGTTGGAAAATGTCTGTCATTTGGTTCTTTGGAGAAGAAGAGAAATGAATGAAATAAAAGAAAATCAGATTTCTTTTATAACAAAGCTGAGGGCATACTTGTAATTTTCCCATCATTTCTAGTTTCGATCGTAACTTAACCATTCGGACTCGGAATTGACAAGTAAGTATACCATTTCGAATAATTTTTCGTTGCGGACCTAACGGTGTCATCAAATCTTTCTGATTCTTGTTCTAACGAAATTCCACTATTTTGGTCCCACTTAACGTGAAATTTGAAGATTTTATAACTTTTTCATCCGAACTCGAATTCAAACTTGCTTACAAGCTAAAGTATATATTACGATCGTTTTGAAACTAATGGCGAAGTCAGCTTTCAACAAAAATGAACATAGCATAATCCAGGTACTTTACTTTGAGTCTCTCATTTGATATTTTCCTCTAAATCTCACCATTTAATTTCCTCGAGATATGAGTTGAAAATCCGGGGTGTTACAGAAATTGACATCAACTGAAGTCTGATCCTTAGAAAAGAAGCAATCATTTAGCATTGTGGCACCCCACCAAACGCTAACACAAAACCCCATGTCAAATCTCGAGGCACTAGGTGGCACTTCGAAATTTCGGCATAGTCTCCTCAATTTATGTTAGCATTCCAAGGCGTTCAACCTGTACCTGATAAACGACATACATTAACCTGCATATATATACAAAATATAATAACAGCGGAAGCCTATATATATCTAATAACGAACGATAGATCAGAGTGCGAAAGAAGAAATTTATATACAGGATTATACAAAAATTATTCACTCTAACAAAAGACCTAACGCTTAGCACAAATCTATAACACTCTTAGACAAATCGAGTATAATCCCAATACTCACCAGGTAACGGACTCTGGTTGTCTATTTGACCTACCAGATGATTCTCACTTGTGCTCTATACCTGCCTCGCCATGCTCTGAATCTGAAACTAAAAAAAATAGAGAAGGAAAAGGTGAGTAACAATGGTTATCCAGTACAGAAGCAAATAATTTATGTCAATAACCTCTCCTAACATGAACAAATAAACATACTGAATCATTTTTAAATATGTAAAATTTTATAGAAGAAACTACGATTAACTGGTACATATAGCTAGGGATTACCAACTAAACATTTTAAAACTCACATTACATCGATCAGCAGTACTCACTATAACATTCTCTTTTTATACAAATCTAATTGATCAAATAAAAACATTAAACATGCATTTCAGTTTATATATCAAAATAAGACAACATATACATAACACACAATGGTGGAGTAGTGGAATTAGAGAGTTTGGATTTATGACTGGATCACTCCTAGTCAGGACATGAAGTTTCATAATAAGTATTAGTTCCTGATTTTGTGGTTGATCGCTGTTTACCATACTTGCGGGACCATTTATTCAGCTCAGGTTGACCGTTTGACATGACCGTAAGCAATAGGTCTCTTTTCGATGTGTCAGAACATTTGACTACTATAGATTGTTAGTGATCACTGACTAATCATCTTCGTCTATGTCTATTAGGCGTGCATGTGATTCCCAAATATACAAACCATTCGTATACGACCACCTTTACATTACAAGTTCACTGATAAAGATAGAGAGGAATAAACCCAGATTCTAGTTGTAACTCCACTCTCATACGCATCCCATACCACGTATGAACTTGGTGGTCCCTACCGTACATCCCAAGATAGTACACCATTCTGGATGATATGACACACTATCCCTTCAGGCATTCACAGACTCTTTAACAACTCACAAAATAGCTATATATATATATGAGTCCCGTTCAGCAACAAACATTTTGGCAAAACATTTTTCAAAATATGGGTTAGAAGTTTTTGAATGGGCTGATTTTTGATGAGGATGATCTCTACAGTGAGGAGATCATCCTCACCAAAAATCAGCCCATTCCAAAACTTCTAGCCCCAGTTTACAAGTTGAAAAATCGTGGACCGTCCATTTTTTGTAAATCATTTTTGATGGGGTTAGAAGTTTTGGAATGGGCTGATTTTTTGTGAGGATGATCTCTACGGTGAGGAGATCATCATCACCAAAAATCAGCTCATTCCAAAACCTCCAACCTATGTTTTGCCAAAATGTTTGTCAAAATGTTTGTTGCTGAACATTTCCCTATATATATATATATATATATATATATATATATATATATTATTTTCATTTGAAAACAAAAGAGAAATTAACAATACAAGGTTGAGAATGGATATTTAGTTTCCCACCATGCAACTGTGGCTACCGGCCTAAAATCAATAACAGAACGGAAAAGTAAACAGCGCTTTGCGCTAATAGAAAGTAAATAAACATGCAACTAGTAACATTGTCCCTAGATATTCGTTCACCAACCTACACACAATACAACAATGTAAAATGCAGACATCACCCATCGGGTGTGACTCTGACATTTTACCGTTTCATACCATTTTTTCGATTTTTATAGTTTTCAGTCTCTCAAAGAAAATATCCATTTTCTGATATTTATCAACTCAATATGAGTTCATTGAATATTAAATCATTTTTCAAACCTTAAAATTTATTTTTTTCAATTAAGTTGAAAAATTACAAAACTTTTATCAACATAGTGTCCGAGTAGTGCACAGAACCCAATTGGCCAACATAAAATCCGGTGAAATATCCTACCCACGTATAACTTGTTATAAAATACAATTAAACATATCAAATATGTAAGTTCTGGCGTGAATTTGAAATAACCAATTAAATTCTAAATTTTTTGGAAACACACCACAAATTTTTAATAAAATCCTGAATACAATTTTCACAATCTATGATTATAATAGAAATTGAGAGTTCCTTACAATCTCTGTGCGAAAGGATGGAAGTACGTGCACGAAAATCAAGGTAATCGACACAAAATTTGAGATGGATCGGACTTCGAGGCCGCTGATATTTTAGTTTGACCTGGTGGTTTCGAAGATCTTGACACCGTCATCTTTTCTTCTTTTTGCGATGGAAGACGGTTTGATCCCGAAACGGATGAAATCCGAGGTCAAAGTTTCGAAACCCCCGTATATAAATATGGCTCATTTTTTACGATATAGGGTGAAAAAGAAAGTGAAATGAAAAAAGGTTTGGTGGATTTTGTAGAGAACGAGGCTGCGGACGGTTCTCCCTTCTGCATTAATCGTCGACGGCGAGCCGTTTGTCGTGAATCTGAGGTTGAAGTTTCGAAGAAAAATGAAATTTTCGTTTAAGTTCGTTGACTGGTTTTGGACGGGTTGGGGATGATGAAGAATAAAAAAATTAAAAATTTTATTTATATAAAGTCTTGGGATTAAATCGGTATTTTGCCTATTATTCCATTCGACAATAACTTGACCGTCCAGACTCCAAAAATGATGAATGAATACTCTATTTCGTCTAATTTTTTATTTCGTATCTAGTGGTGTGGTCAATTTCTACAAATTATATCTCTAACAAAAATTTATATTTTTTGCATGAGGTGACCCCTAAAATTGACGTCATTTTCATTTTTGACGATAATTCGACTTTTTGGACTTCAAAAATGACAAGTAAATAGTCCATCTTCAATAATTTTTCATTACGAACCCAATGGTATGATCGAATCTTAATAATTCTTTCTCTAGTAAAAATTCACTATTTTAGCCTGGTCGATAATCAAGGATTTTATAACTTTTATGTTCGGACTCGCATTTGAGCGTGCTTACAAGCTAAAGTATGTTTTTCAATCATTTTGAATCCAATGGTGAGATCAGATTTTCTTAAAAATGATCAGAAACCTCCTAAGATTTTACCCCTAAGTTTCACTTTCAACATTTTCTCAAAATTCCACTATTTATTTTCACGAGATACGAATTGAAAACTTGGGATTTTAGAAGCATTATAAGGAATAATCATTTAAACTTGATGATAAAACAAGGGTGATTGGCTTGAATATGTGAGTAAAGGTCATTTTTCAAATACATATCTTTCAACCAAGTGATGCTCTACCTCCTTTCCTGAAGCCACTCACAAGCAGGACTAGCCCGAAGACCAAGAAGTCTAAATATTTCCTCATCATCAACCCTCATAAGAGGTATAGGTAGTCCTCCTACTCCAATTATGGTGGAACCCACAAAATCAGAAGGTTCGAATTCTTAGCTCTACATCAGGGAGATGGAAAGTATGAGTTTGAGGAAACCACCTCTCCATAAGTACAATAATCAGAGTTTTGTCGACTAGAAAGTAAGGAATCTCAAAGAAGGTATCAAATCTCATTAATCCCATTTGCGCCTTAAGTGTATCAAAAAAAGTTGTATAAATGCTGTAAAAAGTATACAAGCTACCCATAAACTATCCATTAGGTAGAGATACTTTGATGCCAGTACGTGAACAAGCAGATATATGATGACGAAGACCGGATAATAAAGAAGTATCATGTATTTGGGCATCAATCTCAAAAGGAATGATCACCCTCAACCTCATATATCATCAATCTCAACTACCACCACCTCAAGTTTTATTATGGTTGGAAGAGAACCATTCATTTTTTAATACTCTTCTCCACTACCCGAGGGTACCTACAACCTTGCCTCATCTGAACTACTTGAAGAACTATCCTCAGGAGGAACAACCTTCTTACTTTTACTCTTATCAGAAGACTCCTCGCTCAAAACTTTGAAAATATTAAATCAGCCCATCTGAGGAGAAAAGAAAACATGATAAAAGTTAGAAACCAGTCGAGAGTCATACTCAAAAATCATAAAAAATAGCAAAACACCAAAATATACCAAGACATTTGCCCCAAAACCATATCCACCCCGTTGAAGCATTTTGCTGAGCACGTGGTGTGCTCAACATGAATTAATCATCCCAAGTCAATAAAAATCTCACTTAAATCGTCCAAACCGCTACCTAATCCTATGCAATATATTTCATGTCCTCAAACCTCATCATTTCTTTAAACAATTTCATTGAGGCATTTCATCGAACACATGGAGTGTTGAAATGAAATAGCCTCTCTCAAGCCATTAAACCATTTTTCAACCCATCCTAATCCATCTACTCATGTCTAATACATTCCTTACATCAATCAAATCCCAAAATCCAATTCAATTCCAATAAATTTCAACCCAATCCATAACCCAACTTATCCATAATCTAACCTGAAAATACCCAATCTCCATGTTAATTGACCTAATCAAAGCTCTAATCTCATGAATTCAAGGAATTAAATGACAAATTTAAAAAATTCAAAAATTACAACATACCTTATAAGGAAATTGGAAGTTCAAAGACGTAAAGATCAGATCAACTTTGTCACAATTGATCGTGAATCTTCAAATCATCGCAAATCAAACATAGAAAACAAAATCGAACCGAGGCAACTCACCATGAGTTGAGTTCACATCGTGGGTTAAGATCGGAAGAAAAACTTCAAAAATCTATGGGTCAAAGTTTGAACTAGCCAATGAGCAAAGGAAGTTCAATTGTGGAGCAAATGAGCAAATATGGGTGAAGTTTGACCATTTAAAAAAAAATTTGAAAAGTTCTAGTATGGGAATAACCCACGATTAGGCAAAAAATTTAGCCTAGCCTAGCCTTACCTTACCCATGGTCAGGCTAAATTTTTTTGCCTGGTTGTACCTCACCCATGGACAAGAAAAAAAAATCAAAAAAATTAAAAAAAAATAAAAGAAAAAAAATATCAAAAAGTCAAGGATAAAAAAAAATTATAGATTTAATGCAGGGACACACAATTCAGGAAGAAGGAAAAGTATCATGAAAAGATGTGTCAGAACTTACGGAGGATAGAAGAACAACATAATCAAAAGAGAAGAATCAAGCATTATCATGCCTCCCAAAGGTTTGGTGGAGTGGTAACAGCTTGACGTCCCCAAGGGACATGCGTTTAAACTTAAGCCTATCAAAGGTGTGGTAAAATAATAAGTGTTTGAGGTCCATACGGAATGTGTACTTAAACCTAAGCCCACCAAAGGTGAGGTGCACTAGTAAGAGTTTGAGGTTCATAAGTAACGTGCGCTTAAACCTAAGCCCACCAAAAATGTGGCATAATAGTAAGAGCTTGAGGTTCCAAAAAAGACATGCGTTCAAACCCAAACTACCCCTTTAAGAGCAAGATTCTCTTCACTATATAACATATTTGTGGACATGCAATCATTTGAAAATACCTAAGTTAAACTCAATCTTGGAAATTTTCATCAACTTTAAACGAAAAGTCAACTTTTATCAAAATGAACACAGATTGAAACTCTTACTTTCAAATCATATCTTTTATCAAATAGTTTCAAGAGTCCTACATCGTTCCAAAAAACTTGTTTTTTTCGAAACTTTCAAGAGTTATACATCGAGCCAAGAATCATAAAATTTTAGGTCTAATCTTTGTCAGGCCCAAAGCTTGAAAGGATCGACGTTATGTTTTAATAGATTCAATCTAAGTTCACTAAAATGAGATGTGAACAAGCAAGCAAGCTAGAGCTCGGTCAGACAAAAAAGAGTTTGAATCTATGTCTTTGTGATTTACTACACGCAACTCTCATAAAGAAAGACAGTTGTAGACACCTCATTTTTTTCTAGGCCGAGCCCGAGAGCACCAAAAATCTTTTGAGAAAGGGTTTGACCCAAAATAGCTTTCAAGAGAATTCAAATACCCTATTTTTCAAACAACCAAGGTCTGAAGACCATTTTGTAGACAAATTTAACCAGGTCAAGGGTACAGGCAAAAGAAAATTTTGGCATAGCCAAGGGTAAGCTACAGGAAGAAGGAAAATTTAGTCTAGCCAAAGGTATGGGTAGAACAAATTTTAAACCTGGCCAAGAGTCACCCATGGCTAAAAGGAATTTTTCTTGGTTTGAGGGGGACCCACGACCAACCATAAATTTGCTCAGGCCTTCGTTAACCCAAGGCCAATTCTGTTGGACAGTTTTCTAACCCATGTGCATTCAAATTTTGTTAAGGTTAATTACCCCTTAACCTTCATCTTAATGACTTTTTCCTCAAGAAAATCCCTATATTTTACTCTTTTTCCCATCCTTTAATTTTTCAATAAACCAACCATCATGACATTCTTGTAATTTTCATATTCTTCCAACAAAGACCCTTGGTCAAATTAGTCCCCACATAAGTGTAATTACTACCTTAACCTCGTTTTGTTAGAATTAAACCAAAGTAGATTACATTTATAATCTCCAAGTTTATCCACAATAAAAAAATCAATGTATTAAGATCAAGTTCAATGGGTTTTGACCACTTTACCCAACTCAAAAAATTCTTTAGAATTTGTGAATAAAGACATTCTTAACCTTAAGTTGTTAGAGGATTAGTTAAGCTAGATAACCTTAATGTCCAAAACCCAAGTCCATATTTTCATATCATTTAGCCTAGTTATCAAGGATTTGATCTAAAACCAAAGACCTAGGACCATTTTACCCTCTTCAAAGAATTCTCTAGAAACTATGACCTTTTACAATTATATCCTCTTGATCATCATCATTGGTGAGACCTATAGGTGAGTAAAAGACCATTAAGCCTAACAAGAAGAAAAATAATTTGGATTTTCTCTTGAGGTTTTATTGAAAATATTGGGAACCCTATGATTTATCCCCAAAGGTCTTTTAAAATCCTATAATAGGACCCCATCAAAGACAAATGGGGGAGCTCATTTTTGGTGATCTAAAATTCTATCCAAACTTACTAAAACATCTCTAAGCCTTCTTATTATTTCAAAATCTCTTTAAAAATCCCTAGAAGAACAAACCAAAAAGAAGATCAAGGTGGGGTTAAACCCACTATTTTCCCCTCTAATCTCTTCATTCTTATTATCCCTTCTTAATTTTAAGCACTTTTCCTATTTACAAATTTAATTTCATATTTTTTAATGTAGATTCATAGATTTCTAGTTTAGAGGTTTGGGGAGAGAGAATAATTTTTTTTAGAGGTAATCTCCCCCAATAAGTCCTTAATAAGCTCTTTGAAAGTATTAGATTATGTTTTTTATTTTTATCTACTTTTTTAATATAGATACTTTCAATTCCTAGTAATTTTAATTATAGAATAATTGTCTTTTATCTTACTCCACTTGATGACAATAAAGCTAGAGAATAAACCCTCCTTGGAGGTAATCTTCACTTAATAAGTCCATCACATGCATACACTTTTCTCACTCTCACTTACAAAATGGTTACAAGCAAGAGTGTAGGTCCCTATAGACCTATATTCAACCTTTATAACCAATAAAACTAGTCCAAAAATAGAAAAAGTCTCATGCATGAAGTCTTGATTCCATATGGAGTGGTTCAAATCATGAACATCACCAAAAGATCAAACCAATAAATAAAGTTTCCTTAAGGTGCTACTAAATTTGTTTTGAAGTTTTGGAACACCAAATGATGAGACCCATGTGAGTTTTCATCAAAGTCCCAAGCTCACAAAAAATTTCAATAAACACCTAATTTTAGTAGGGGTTTGCTTACCATATTGATTTATTCATTGTTCAAAATAAAATTATAGTTAATTTTCCTTAATTTTCTATAGTTTTCTTTGTCTTCAAAACCAAAAAAGAGTTTCCTAAGCATGCCATTTGATCATCTATTGGTAACCATTTTAGGATGGAAGGGACAAGGTGTCTAATACCTTCCTTATTCCTCAACCGAATCTCCTTATCTTAGACTTCTAGGTAGACCATTTTTCCTTATCTTTTAGTTATGTGAGTTACTACTAGTCAACAAAACAAAATTTTAAAAACCTTTTATGATATCCATTTACAATTTAATTGAATAATGACGACTCCTAAACTTTTGTAGATGAGCTCAAAACCTTCCCAAAGGTTTCGAAGCCCGCGTATATACACCTCAAAAGATGAAATCCAATTCCTTAACATACTACACAGGCTTCCTTCGAAATATTGAGTCTTTTGGACTATTCTGTAAAATCCCAAATTTTTAATTCGTATCTCGAGGAAAAATAAATAGTAAATTTTAAGAAAATCTTAAAAATGGGACTTAGGGGTAAAATTTTAAGATATTTCTGATCATTTTTAATGGAATCTAACCTCACCATTGGATTCAAAATGATCGAAAAACATACTTTAGCCTGTAAGCAAGCTTAAATGCGAGTCCTAATATAAAAATTACAAAATCCTCGATTACCGGGTCGAACCAGGCTAAAATAGTGACTTGTTGGTAGAGAAAGAATTGTTAATATTCAATTATACCATTGGGTTCGTAACGAAAAATTATTGAACATGAACTATTTATTTGTCATTTTTGGAAATCAGGAAGTCGACTTATCGTCAAAAACGAAAACGACATCAAGTTTAGGGGTCACCTCAGGCTAAAAATGTAAATTTTTTGTAGAGACATAATTTTTAGAAATTGGCTATACCATTAGATCCGGAACAAAAAATTAGACGAAATAGAGTATTCATTTGTCAATTTTGGAGTCCGGCTGGCCAAGTTATCATCGATTAAAATAATATGCGAAATACCGATTTCGTCCCAACTTTTATGTAAATAAAATTAAAATTTTTTTTTTATATATCTCATCTTCCCCAACTCGTACATACAGCCGCAAGAAATAGAAAACGGAAAATTCATTTTTCTCCAATCTTCTACCTCAGATTTTTCGCAAACGACTCGTCGTCGACGACCGCCGCAGAAAGGAAAAAGATCTGTAACTTCGACATCTATAAAACCCACCCTAGATCCCTTCATTTCATCTTCTCTTTCACTCCATATCGTCAAAAATCAGTCGTACGTATATACGAAAATTTCGTAACTTCGACCTCGAATTTCATCCGTTTCAGGGTCAAACCGTCTTTCGCCGTAGAAGGGAGAAGAGACGAGCACATCGAGATCTTCGAAACCACCGGGCCGGTTTCAAAAATCAACTACTTCAAAGTTAAGGTCCATCTCGATTTTTGTGCCGATAGTCTCGATTTCCACATCGATCGTCTCGATTTTCGCACACACGATTCGATCCTTTTGCCTAGACATTGTAAGGAACTCTCAATTTCTATTAATAATCGTAGATTGTGAAAATTACATTTAGGATTTTATCGAACAAATTTGGATATATTTCTAAAATATAGAATTCTTTTGTTATTTCAAAAAATTCACGCCAAAAATTGCATGTTTGATATGTTTAATTGTAATTTTAGCAAATTATACGTGGGTAGGGTATTTTAACGGATTATTTTCATAAATTGGGTCTTGTGCACTACTCAGACCCCGTTTTGATATAAAATTTGTATTCTTTTTCAATATTATTGATAAAAAAAAATTCTATAGTTGAAAAATGTGATTTAATATTCAATGAACTAATATTAAGTTGATGAATATCAAAAAATGGATATTTTATTGAAGAGATTGAAAACTATAAAAATCGAAAAAAGGGAAAAAGGGTATGAAACAGTAAAATGTCAGAGCCACACCCGAGGGGTGATGTCTGCATTTTACGTTATTGTGTTGTATGCAGGTTGGTGAACAGATATCCAAGGATAATATGGTTGGTTGCATGTTTATTTAAATTTCTGTTAGCGCGAGGTGCTGTTTACCTTTCCGCTATGTTATTTATTTTAGGCCGGGTAGCCACACTTGCATGGTAGGAAATTGGATATCCATTCTCAACCTTGTATTGTTAATTTCTCTTTTGTTTTCAAATGAAAATAATATATATATGTAGCTATTTTGTGAGCTGTTAAAGAGTCTGTAAATGCTTGAAGGGATAGTGCATCATATCAGCCGGAGTGGTGTACTATCCTGGGATGTACGGTAGGGACCACCAAGCTTATACGTGGTATGGGACGCGTATGAGAGTGGAGTCACAACTGGAATCCGGGATATTCCTCTCTATCTTTACCAGTGAACTTGTAATGTAAAGGTGGTCGTATATGAATGGTTTGTATATTTGAGAATCAAATGTACGCCTAATAGGCATAGACGAAGATGATTAGTCAGTGATCACTAACAATCTATAGTAGTCGAACGTTCTGACACATCGAAAAGAGACCCATTGCTTACGGTCATGTCAAACGGCCAGCCTGAGCCGTATAATGGTCAACCAAGCGTGGTAAGTGCAGCGACCGGCCACAAAATCAGAAACTAAAAGCCAGAGAAAAATTGTAACATCATGTCCCGACTGGGAGCGATCCAGTCATGAATCCCAACACTCTAATTCCAATACTCCACCATTGTGTATTATGTATCTGTTGTTTATTTTGATATATAAAATGAAATCCATGTTTAATGTTTCCATTTGATCAATTAGATTTGTATAAAAAGAAAATGTTATAGTGAGTAATGATGATCGATGTAATATGAGTTTTAAAATGTTTAGTTGCTCATCCCTGGCTATATGTACCAGTTAATCGTAGTTTATTCTGTAAAATTTTATATTATTAAAATGATTTAGTATGCTTATTTGTTCATGCTAGGAGAGGTTATTGACAGAAATTATTTGTTTCCTTACTGGGTAACCATTGTTACTCACCCTTTCCTTCTCCAATTTTTTAGTTTCAGATCCGAAGCTTAGCGAGGCAGGTGTAGAACATGAGTGAGAATCATCTGGTGGGTCAGATAGACAGCTAGAGTCTGTCACTTGGTGAGTATTGGGGTTATGGCCCCTAGTGGTGTTGATTTGTCCAAAAGCATTATATATTTTTATGAGCGTTAGGACTTTTGTTAGAGTGAGGAATATTTGTATAATCTGTACTCTGGTTATTCTTCTGCAATTTAATCTATCATACGTTATTAGATGTATATAGGCTTCCGCTAGTATTATATTTTGTATATATATATATATGCAGAATTGTATGTCGTTTATCAGGTGCAGGTTGAACGCCTTGGAATGCTAACATAAACAAAGGAGACCATGCCAAAATTTTGAAGTGCCACCTAGTACCTCGAGATCTGACATGGGGATTTGTGTTAACGTTTGGCGGGGTGCCACAGATGGTATCAAAACATAGTATTAGATCCGTATGGGATACTGCTCTGCTGTGTTTTGGAGAATTGGCTGATACCATAGATATTAGATCGATAATCATAGAGTGTCATTAGGAATTCAGTATCCGAGCTCATTAGTAGTTCCGTATTAGAATTACGAGTTCTTCCGTGTCTAAAAGTTTATAGAGGCTTGTAAGCCTAAGATAGGATTCTAAGTTTATTCTTTAGTAATGGAAATAGAGTCCATTACTAAGTTCCAAGCTATGATAGCAATTCATAGTTACGTAAGAGCGGTTTTGGCCTTATTCTGATAAGTGCCTTATTACGGTTAAACACAAACGAGAGGAATGGACGAGACAGAGATCGAATCGCAACAGAGACAAGATAGGTTCTTGATTAAACCACTGACTTGATAGCACAGCTAATGTCATTCATGGGACATATGGCTAAGTCTAATGTCAAGTTCAAAGAAGAAATATGAATAATACAACCACCACCACCTCGAAATCAAATGGAAATAAAATAATTAGTATCTAATAAGAGATAAATAATTACGAAACTAGCAAATTCATAGGAAAAATAACCATACGTGAGGTGTGATATTATAAACATACCAACTCAATGGATGGAAGAATTTTATAAGAAACAACATATACTACTAAATCAGTTGAAAAGAAGAGTTGTGATATATTACGAATGTGGTAAATTGGGATATAAAGGAGAACAATGTTCGGGTCAATATTAATCGATTAAGGATGCGTGCCTCAAAAAGATGCTAGACAAACCAATTGAAGGAACAATAAGGCCATCAGATTTAAATAAAGTTAATAACGTATTCGTGCCATCCCGAACAGACAAGACTAGAGATCGAAAGTGAGAAATGGTACAAGACTTACCACGATTGTAAGGTACACCACTAAATCCAAGAAATGAGGAAGCGCTGGACTTCTTCGCAAAAGGAAAATACTATTCCACCTTAGAGACCATTACCACAAGGTCATGTCTTTGAAGAATAAGAGAATTTCCCAGTCCAAAGGACAGGTAAATCCAAGGATGTGGTTGTAGAATTTTCAATGATTACGTCTATCAAGATTTGAAGACTTTTTCGATCTGATTGAGGTCAATAAGTGGGTTTTGAAGACCTGAAAGATTTTGAGTGACATGTAATACCCAAGAGATCAGTGGGTGACGGTCGATTACATTCTAGTTGGACGAGGATACCAATCAATAGTAACGTTTTGAGATGAATGTATTGGGAAATGGATTGTTGGAGTGCGTAGAATTCGAGATGATAGATTTATATCCGAGACTGCTCGAGAAATCAAGCACCAGGAGTTTTTGAGATTAGTGCAGGGTAATCTATCGATTACAGACCATGATATGATGTTCACTAGGTTGTCACGATATGCGCCCGAGCTTATCCTGACAGATTTGCAGAAGGCCTGTAGATTCTTTAGAAGACTATAACCCTACCTAAGGGCCAAGAGATCGATGATTGAGACTACCAATTATAGAGATACAGTAAATCGAGCTTAAAGGAAAAAACGAGAGGAGATAGAGTTTCAGACTTCCAAGGGACAAATGAGTTGACCTTAGATTTCTTTTCTTCCCAGATCAGATTTGGCCAAGAGGCCGATGTATTCGAGGCTAATCCTCCTCGGATCAGTGTATCTACAATATAGAATTCTCCCACTATCAAGTTGTAGAGTTCCCCAATTTGTTTTGTGAATTTCATATGGGTGCACCTGGACACTCCACAGACCAATGCTGGCAGCTCAAACATCAGGTGCAGAATCTAATTGATAGGAAGGCTCTTATCCTGGATGGACCTCCCAACCCACCCCAACAACAGAACATCAATCAAAACCCCCTACCTACTCATAATGGGGAGGGGAGTGGGCACAGGGTAAATGTCATCTGCGAAGAATTTGACTTCAATCCTTCAGATCTAATAGCACCCGTCGGAACGAAAATCAGGGTCCACTTAACCCAAAAATCAAAGATGTTAGCGATTAATACAATTAACCACTATGCAACAAATCCATCACAAAATTCACAGCTACCTCTCAGAATGGCCAACCTCACCATCCATCCCCCTCATCAAGATACTACCACTCGACCACCTTTAGTCATACCTTACGGATCACCCCATCATCAAAATACGACCCAGCCTCCCCTTGTTATATCCTACATACCACCATATCCACAAGGATCAACTCGACCCCCCTCCATATACCATACACTTCATCTCCACGTCTACCACTCGTCATTCCATACATTACATCGACTCCGTCAATTTCCACCAGCATTACATCCAAATCACCACTACCTCCTCTCATTCTCAATATGAAACCCGATCCACCACCCATAACCATACACTCACCTAAACCATTCCCATATAGCCCCGATCAGGCAATTCCTTGGAGCTATGAGACTACCATCACCACAACCGTCGGGGTCGAAATAATGAAGAAAGCAATGGTGGCTGATATCGGCCGTATAACTAGGGCGGGAAAATGCCAGAAACTGTCAGAAAATGGGGTAAAAATCAGGGAAGAAAGCAAAGAGACTGCAGAAGAGGTGACCGACGAAGACAAAAGAAAAGCAAAAGGAAAAGGCAAGCTGTATAAAGAGGAGAAGATGGAAGAAAAGGTGAAAGTGACAGACAAAAAAGCCACAGACTTTATTAAGCTCATCCTCAAGAGAGAGCATAACACAGTAGACAGATTGAACAAGCAGCCAGCCCAAGTCAGCATCCTAAGACTAATACAAAAATCGGAAGAACACCAAGAGGCATTGTTGAAAGTCCTAGGGGGATCACATGTACCTTCGACCACGACACCGACGCAATTAGAGCAAACGGTCAGCCAGATCATGGCCTCCAATCCTATTATCTTCACAGAAAATGAGTTTACACCTGAGGGAACGGGGCACGTCGAGTCACTAAACATTATGGTCATATGCAAGGGCATGATGGTTGCCAGGGTGCTGATTGACAATGGCTCAGCGCTTAATGTTTGTCCACTTGAGACCTTCCGAAAGCTGAACGCCGATTGGTCGTATGTGAAACCAAATAACAAGGTCGTCCGAGGCTTCGATAGTTCGAGAAGGGACTCGCTGGGCGAAGTAGACCTACCAATCACAATAGGCCCATGTACGTTCAAAGTAATGTTCGAGGTCATGGAGATACCAACGACATTCAACTTACTATTGGGTAGACCATGGATCCATACTGCCGGGGCTATGCCTTCCTCGTTGCACCAAAGAGTCAAATTTATCATGGGGCAGAGGATGATATCAGTATTGGCAGAGAACCTTATTCCATCTAGGAGAGCCCCAGACGTGCCTTTCATTGATATCGAAATGAAAAAGGACAAGGCACTCTACCATTCGTACCAATTCGCGGCTGTCAACCACATCGAGAAGGGAAATGAGAAGGTAAAGGCAAAGCTATCGAGAGCGAACCTTATGGTTGGTCGGGTCATGAAAAGGGGAGGTTACCGGCCCAAGCAAGGGTTGGGACCAGGGTGAAGAGGAAGAGCTACACCAGTCGAAGCAAGCAAATATACTCCTTATTTTGGTCTAGGATTCAGGCCCACAAAGAAGGATATAACATAAATGAAAGAAAAGAAGAAAGAACTTCGACTAGCAAGAAAGCAAAATCAGGAATCGAATGTCTGAAACCCGGGCCAAGTCCCTCACATTAGTGTTAGCTTCTCAAAGTCCCATATCAGACCTGACAACTTATCAGAACCACCACGGGCAAAAAGGCCAAAAAAGGTAAATATCGCACCAATGCACAAAGACCCAATCGTCGAGTCTCAATCATCCTTCGTAGAAGGCATTGACATTTTGTTCAATGGGGATTCCGAGGAAAGTCCATCGGAAACCGCTCCAAAATCCATCAAAGTAGAAATCATTACCAGCCAAGGGAACGAATCTCCTTTTCCCACCGGCATTGACTGGGCATCAGTCGTCATCCCACCGAATTTGGGAGGGACTGTGCCCCAACCTGACAACAACAAAGATCAATCGAAGATCATGGTTATCTCCGAACCACCAATCGAATCATCCAACAAATCACTTTCACATCTCATTCGTCCCCTCAGAGAAGGGGAGACTCTGAACAATTGGGAGGAATTCCCCTAACCCTTGAGGCTACCATAGCCTCCAAAAAAAAACATCGTTAGGCGACATTAGTTTGTCCGAGGATCATAACGAGCCCTCGTCCTCGGGTAAAGACTGTTTTGAGGGCTCCCTATCTTTACTAATGCATGATTGTTCTTCTTATTTCAGATGTCCAGAAAATAGCACTCAAAAACCAAAAAAATCAAAAATTCTTCAAAAATCAAAAAAATCAAAAAGTCGTCAAAAAACCAAAAAATCAAAAAGCTTTCAAAATCTCAAAAAAATTGATATATTCCAAAAATCCAAAAAAGAGTTTTCTCAGAATTTAAGGGGTTTGTCTCAATCGGATGGACCTTTGGACAGAACAGAATATGAAAAGGACGAGTATGACTTCGATCTCGAACTCGACTTCGATCTCATGGGAATTGAGGAAGAGTCTGAGGACGAAGTGGAATACCCTCCTAAAGAAATCAAGGACCTGTTAGAACGACATGAAAAAGGTGTTCAGCCAAACATTGAGGATACAGACTCGGTTTATCTCGGCACTGAAGATGACCCACGTGTTGTG
The DNA here is from genome assembly GCF_017979445.1 of Akebia trifoliata. Classification (NCBI taxonomy): domain Eukaryota; kingdom Viridiplantae; phylum Streptophyta; class Magnoliopsida; order Ranunculales; family Lardizabalaceae; genus Akebia; species Akebia trifoliata. Next base: position 24,354,746 of record NC_141385.1, read on the forward strand.
AAAATCGGAGCCGCCTTGTTAACCCCTCAGCAAAAAGAAGAAATGATTAAGCTATTGTGTAATTATCAAGACATCTTCGCCTGGTCCTACAAAGATATGCCTGGCTTAGACACAGATCTCGTTGTTCACAAACTGCCAATCGCTCTTGGGAGCAAGCCAATCAAGCAAAAATTGAGAAGACTCAAGCCAGAATGGACCCTCAACGTTAAAGATGAAGTAATGAAATAATTCCAAGCAGGGTTTCTCGCAGTCTCCACGTACCCCGAATGGCTAGCCAATGTCGTTCCGGTACCAAAGAAGGACAGGAAAGTACGAATGTGTGTCGACTATCGAGACTTAAACAAAGCCAGTCCTAAGGACGATTTTCCACTACCTCACATCGACACTCTAGTCGATAGCACAGCAGGGCATGGTATGTTCTCATTCATGGATGGTTTCTCCGGATATAATCAGATAAAAATGGCAGAAGAAGACCAAGAGAAGACAGCATTCATTACACCCTGGGGCACTTTTCATTACAAAGTTATGCCATTCGGGCTAAAAAACGCAGGGGCAACCTATCAACGTGCAATGACGGCTTTATTCCACGATATGATCCACAAGGAAATGGAAGTCTACGTAGACGATATGATCGCTAAATCAGGCATAGAAGAAGATCATCTGGTAAATCTTAAGAAACTGTTCGATAGACTAAGGAAATACAGCTTAAGGCTCAACCCAGCAAAGTGTGTATTCGGGGCAACATCAGGCAAGTTATTGGGCTTTATTGTCAGTAGAAGAGGCATTGAGATAAATCCAGCAAAGACCAAGTACATTCTCGAAATGAAAGCATCGGTATTAGAAAAGGATGTCTGAGCATTTCTGGGTAGAATACAGTATATCAGCAGATTCATCGCGCAACTCACGCCTATTTGCGAACCAGTATTTAAGCTACTCAGGAAAGATATGCCGAAAGCATGGAACGGAGACTGTCAAGAAGCCTTCGACAAGATAAAAAAATATTTGCTCAATCCACCAGTCTTGGTTCCTCTTACGCCAGGGCGACCCTTACTGATGTATATCTCGGTGCAAGAAACGTCTATGGGCTGTGTACTGGGGCAACACGACGAGTCAGGTAGAAAAGAGCAAGCCATTTACTATCTCAGCAAGAAATTCACTGATTATGAGGCAAAGTATTCGGCACTCGAGAAGACTTGCTGTACTGGTCTGGGCATCTCAACGACTACGCCACTACCTCCTCAGCTACTCGACTATGCTCATCGCTCGAATGGACCCTCTCAAGTATCTTTTCGAAAAGCCAGCAGTGACAGGCCGTACTGCAAAATGGCAATTACTGTTATCTGAGTTTGACATCACCTATGTCACTCAAAAGGCCATCAAAGGGCAAGCCATTGCCAACCATTTAGCCGAGCATCCATTGCCTGATTACGAATCGTTGAAGACAAACTTTCCGGATGAAGCCATATTGCTCACTGAGATTGAGGATGATGACGAAGAACCAGGTTGGAAAATGTACTTTGACGGAGCAGCAAATCAAAAGGGGAACGGAATAGGGGCAGTATTGATTAAACCAGATGGGTCCCACGTGCCAATTGCAATCAGACTGAAGTTCCAATGTTCTAACAACGAGGCTGAATACGAAGCATGCATAGCAGGGTTGAAAGCAGCACTGGATCTCGAGGTAGATGAGATCGATGTTTTCGGAGACTCAAGCCTAGTAGGCTATCAGACAACTGGAGAATGGAAGACCCGAGAACAGAGATTGATCCCTTACCATGAGTATCTCGAAGAACTAAGCTCATGCTTCGATAGAATTTCGTTCACTTATATGCCGAGAGCTAAGAATCAGTTTGCTGATGCATTAGCAACGCTCGCTTCTATGATCAGTATCTCAGAAGATTTAGTCACTGACCCTATTGAGATTGGACTTCAAGACGAGCCAGCTTACTGCCTACCCGTCGAAGTTGAAGGATCTGAAGAAAAGCCTTGGTACTCAGACATCAAAGCCTATCTCGAAGACCGAACTCTCCCATCAGACGCAACGTCTAATGATCGAAGGACTATTCAGAAGCTAGCAGGCCAATTCTTCCTAAGCAATGGCATTCTGTACAAGAAATCACACCATGAAGTCTTACTCCGATGTGTAGCAGAAATAGAAGCAAAACGACTGATAGAAATCGTACATGGTGGAGTCTGCGAACCTCACATGAATGGTCACATGCTTGCCAAGAAGATCATGAGAATGGGATATTACTGGACTACCATGGAAAGTGATTGCTATCAACACGTCCGTAAATGCCATCTCTGCCAGATTTATGCCAATAAGATCAACGCGCCACTCCTTGGCCCTTCTCACTCTGGGGTGTGGACGTTATTGGACAGATTTCGCCAAAAGCTTCAAATGGGCACCGCTTCATCCTGGTCACTATCGATTACTTTACAAAATGGGTAGAAGCAGCTTCTTCTGCAAATGTCACCAAGAGCATTGTTCTGAAGTTTGTTAAGAACAATATCATCTGCATATATGGGCTTCCCAGCGGGTTAGTGACGGACAACGCCAAGAACTTCAAAAACAAGGACATGATCAAGATGTGCGAAGACTTCCAGATCACTCATCACAACTCTGTACCTTATAGGCCTAAAATGAACGGAGCAGTTGAAGCTGCCAACAATAATATCAAAAGAATCATCGAGAAAATGACAGTCACTTACAAGGATTGGCACGACATGTTGCCTTTCGCCCTTCATGCTTACCGGACTTCATTTCGAACCTCAACTGGGGCAACTCCGTATTCATTGGTATATGGAATGGAAGTAGTCTTACCCGTCGAGGTTGAGATTCCCTCCCTCCGGATCTTAAAAGAAGCAGAATTAGATGAAACAGAATGGGTCCAAGCTCGATTTGATCAACTAAATCTGATTGAAGAGAAATGCCTTGCAGCCATTTTCCACGGACAGATCTATCAACGGCGAATCGCACGGGCTTACAACAAGAAAGTCAAACCTCAAAATTTCTCACCAGGAGACCTTGTCTTGAAAAAGATTTTACCAATCCAAGAAGATGCTAGGGGAAAGTTCAGACCAAACTACGAGGGACCATTCATTGTGCAGAAGGTGATGACCGGAGGAGCTTTGATCCTTACAGAGATGGACGGACAAGTTTTTCCTCAACCGATCAATGCTGACACTGTTAAAAAATACTACGCCTAAGATCTGACCCTGAGATGACGAAAGGCCATCTTTGTTATCCTGAAAACAACTATCTAACCCTAGTCAACCCTTTTGAGCCATCACGTTCATTTCTTAACCTAAGACTGGGGCAAGTCAATGCAAAAAAAAAAAAAAAAAAAACGAAAGAAAAAGGGGGGAAACAAAAGAAAAGAAAATCAGAAAGTCAAAGCATCAGCTACTCCTGGCCCGCATGAGGATAAACTGTGAACGGTTAAAAATACAAAAAAATCAAAAAATTCAAAAACTCGGACATTTGATCTGAGCTCGACCCAAATCTCCAGCCTAAACAAGTTCGAGAGACGCTGGGAGAGACATAGATCACCTTTTCGAAATAAAAATAGACGAACCCCATGTCTAGCCCACTTTAGATAAACTCAGACCTTGACTTCTTTTGTACCTTTCCATTACACTTAGCCTTAGCCAACATTTCGTCCCACCAAAAGTCCTTTCAGATCAGGGAATGTTCTAAGGTATCGTAATGACGGTGGTAGCATAAATGATCTTGTAACTTGATCCGGACCTCAAGTCTTACAGTCGTTGGAAGATTCGAGAGGGGAGTCCAGGTCGGAAATTCGAAAAAAAGAGTACTCAAAGTGTAGAGTAATCGATCTCGCGGCTCAACTTGAGTTGCCGAGCCACGAACAGTCGTCAGCAAACTCGAGAGGGGAATCTAGATCTGTTACTCAAGAAAGAGTGCCACTACAAGAGTAGAGTTGCCGATCTCACAGCTCAACTTGAGTCACCAAGCCACAAAGACACAGAGGCTCCAAACAAGATTTGTAATGTAAAAATCCAAAAAATACATGCATAGTCTGAAAGGGCATAGTGAAAACCTGAAAGGGCGCTATGAGTAAAAGAATCAGACTATGGCAAGATCAAAGCCACCGGCACGATGAAAATCCAAAAAGGCATCGATGCACAAAAATGTGGAAACCGGGTCTGGTGAAAACCGTAACTGGCACCAGGGGCAATAAGGGGACAATCCAAAAAAACAAAAAAAAAGAACTCCTGGCCCGCATGAGTATAAACTGTGAACGGCAAAAATTTCCCAAAATCCTAAGTCCCATTGCTCAATCGATATTCACCCAGTACTGGGGCACTGGGGATGACTCTAAAAAGAGCCCGAGAACTGCTGACATCTATATCCTCAGTAGTTGGCAAAAGCACAAATATCATCGAAGATAACAAAGGTCCTTTAAAAATCTTCATGTTTTGGATCTACAATATCTATTCAACAAAGACAAATCACCAAAAATTCAAATGCTTTCAAAACTACTATTTTGGCCGATGATGAAAAATCTAGGACTTATTCAAACATCATGTTTTCAAAGCAATAGATACACCTGAGGCCAAGTAAGTAAAAAACCTATTTTCCTTCCATTTCAAAAAGTTTCACATTACATTTTGTAAACACAAAAAAAAAAAAATGGGGCCAATCACACATCTCGTCGAGAAATGAAGAAGGAATCGAGTCTCTCTTTTAAGGCGCGAATGCGGGTAGCTTGTCCCATCATTACCACCTCAACGTCGGAAGCATCACGACTCACCAGGTAAGATGCAAAGGCATCAAAACAGGGACCTTGAGCAAGTCTCTCCCGGAGACCATCAATCTCCGCCCTCAGAACAGAAGACTCTTCATTCTTCAAAAACTCGAGTCGGGCTATCTGGTTCTTCAGATCATTCTCAGAACGCAACCAAATCTTCTCAATCCGCTTATGAGACATCTTCATCTCCGCCAGTCGATCACGGTGGTCAAAAGAACGAGAACCAGAAGATGTCCCTTGAACCGAAGGCGTGGCACAAGTTCTCTCAGCGATCTGTTGTTGCATCCAAAGCTGATAATTCGGGAAAAAATAACCAGGGAACACAGGGCGGTCAAGAGTCACCACATTCTTCCAAGCCCTCTCTATTCGATCACGCAATCGTCATGAGGGTGAAGACGGAGAAAAAGGTCCCACCAACTCTCTAAAGTCTCCATGAGACACTATGCCCTGTTCTTCACCAAATTGCCGCAACACACGAAGAGGGATGTAGTGAGTAGCCCCAGTCAATCCAATCAATATGGTAAAACAATTCTTTGAAAATGAAAGAACCGGTGAAGCCGAAGGCTGGAAGATGCCTAACCAACGTATCTCTTCATCTGGCATACCTTGCAAACCTTCAAACCAACCCAACAAGCCTCTTTGACCACCCAATATCACAAGAGAGCAAGGAGAAAGGAGAAGACGAAGAACCAGAGGAGAAAACGAAGAGGAATAGCCAAGTGAAACGTCTAGGCGCGACGTTCGGTTTTTAAAAATGTTCTGGTCCGTGCATGAAGCACGGACTGAATTAATTTTGCGCAGTCCGTGCTTCATGCACGGACCGAAAATATTAAAAATAGAGTCCGTGCTTGAAGCACGGACCGAATGAGATTTAAACAGTCCGTGCTTCAAGAACGGACCACCAAAAAATAAAAAAATAAAAAAAGAAGGAAAAAATCAAATAAATCAAAAAATAAAAAAAATCAAATAAATCAAAAAATCAAAAAATCAAAAAATCATAAAAAATCATAAAAAAATCATAAAAATCATAATAAAAAAAAAATAAAAAAAAAATCAAAATGGTCTTCTTGCAAGAGCCAAAATCAATTGCTTAAAGACTCGTTTGAAAATACCTAAGTCAAAGTTTTTTTTTCAAATCATCACAAATCCAAGACCTCACACGAGCTCCGTGCCACGAGGTCGAGGAAATCAACCGGCACCCTGTTAGACCCCGTGCTTGGGTGGCCATCTCTTATCCATCAAATCAAATCGGTGTTTTCAAAAACTTGTCTAAGCAAGATCTTCGGACCCGCACAAATCAGGGTTTTGTTTATTCTTTGCAGTTCTTTACACGCAATTCCTGCAAAGAGGGGCAGCAGTAGACACCCGAATTTGAGCGGGTCCTTGACGCAAAAATGCCAAAATAGTGATAAAAGTTGCATCGGGCACTCAAAGCCCAAGCCCCCCCAAAAGCCTTTTCCCAATGATCCAAGCCTACTCCCAAACCCAACACTATGCTACCCAAGCCCAACAATTCTTCTTAAACCCATGAACCCCAAAACCATCTCTCTATCCCTAAGCCCAACCTAACCTAAGTCCATCGCATAAAACCCAAACTACCTTATTCTATATTCCTAAACCCAACCCAACCTACAATCTAAAACCCTACCCAATCCATTACTAAAGCCCAAAGTCCAATTTACTACCCAAGCCCAATCCAACCCATCATCATCACATCAAACCAATCACCAAGAGATGACACATGTCATCATCTCCTTCCACCTCCCTCATCTAATCAACCAATTCCATCACTTCCCTCCATAAATCAACTCAACCCATAACCCTACCCTAACCTAACCTATTCCCCATCCTCTCATCATCAACCACCAACATCATAACCCATACCCTACATACCCTAACCTATTCCCCCTTCTCTAACACTATCAACCACCCACATCACAACCCATATCTATCCATCACTTTCTCTTAAAACACTCCCACAAAAATCACCTCAACTCATACCTCCCACCATCACCCCCACCACACCCCCTCTTCTCTAATCAACCAACCACCATCACCAATCAACCAATCTCTTCATCTCTCCATTTGCACACATGTCATCATCCCTTCAATCCTCTCAAAATCAAACTAATTACTACCCATCTCCCAATCAAACACCTTACCTCTTCAACCATCTCAACACTCATTCTCCAAACAACACTCCCTTACACCACCATTCCTCCCATTAATCATCATTCATCTCACACCACCACCAACACTCTACCCAAATGGATTTGGGTAAGATCCAAACCATTTGGGTTAAAACACAACCCATTTCCCTCATTACAAAACTACCCTTATTTTCCCCTCAAATTTCATACCCTTCTTCTCTCAAACCCATGCCATTACCCCTTATTCTAATCCCTCACCCCATTATACCCTTAAAATACTTCCCAACTTCTATAAAAACCCCTCCATTCTCCTCTTACCACACCTAATGAAAATTTGACAAAAACCCCCTAAAAAGACAACTCTCCTCTCACTATTCTCAATCCTCAACTCACATTACCAAACACAACACTTCACTCTCAACTCTCTAGGATTTCCAACTCAACTCAATTCTCTACACTCTCAAGCAAGTCAAGATCAAGGCAAGGACTTATCCTTTGAAGATCAACTCAAGATCAAGGTGGGTTTGAAAAGGAACCGTCCCCTCTAAACCTCCCTCTTCTACTCTCCCCTTCTCCACACATTTGCACAATCACCATGGTTTAAATCACCAAAGGGCCCCCTTTTCAATAAGGGTGCCCTCAATGATTTGAACCAATATCAAAAGCCCCTCACACTTGAGGGCACACATCGACCTTTTTTAGATTCTTCTTTTCTTTTTTATTTTAAAAAAATCGAATCCGAGGTTACCACGTTACATGGATGGAGTAGGGTGCCTAACACCTTCTCTACTCCATAAATAGACCCCCTTACCTTTGAATCAAGGTTGGACCAAATATGTACCCTATCCATACGAGAGTCATCAACATGTCAAAATGCTATGTTTTTCAAAGAAAAACAATTTCGGGTGACCATTCACACCCCTTTCCGAAAATGAATGGTGGCGACTCCAAAATACCCCAAAGTGGAGGGATGTTTCAAAAATATCGAAATCCCATGTCCACAGTAGGTTCAGAGCCTACAAACCCCAGTCTACCAACTGCCTATTCCACAAAGATCTACGAAGACAAAATCATTGACATTGTTACGCGTGTGGTCAGGTGGAACATATTAGGAAATAATGCCCTCTATCACAGTCGCGAGCAAGGATTGTGACCCAGGAGAAAGTACCTGTCTCCAATGAAGTTTTGGAAGGTACAATTTCTAATTATAATGTTAGAACGTGGAGTTTTACTCAATATTGGTTCCTCTAGATTATATAATTCTGTGAAGAGTTTGCACACTTGCTAGAACTAGAAACTACTGACACAGGTCAAGTAATGAAATTATTTATACCATTGGGAGGCCTTGCGAAGAAAGAATAAGATTTTTGAAAGATCATTTAAGAACTTGTAAAATAGGTATTAGAATAATTGTAAAGTGTGAAAAGTCAAGTGATGTTCAATTGGTACGTTAGTCTTTATATCAATAGTCTAGTCAATTACTCGTATATTACGCTAGTAGATAAGCAGGTGTTTCTTGCATATCCTTCATGTTGAGAGCTACTTCCTCGAATATCAACACAGGAAGTTGCGTATCTTTCCTTTCGATTGAAGATGGCTTAACTTTGGGAGGCCTAACGACTGAACTATTAGATAAAATAACTCTTGCTTTACGATTTCTTGAATCGATTCTCCTCATTTGAAAAGATAGATCATCTTTTTCCTTTTATCTTTCTATCATCGGTGTCGGTTCTAACTCTTCTTTTGCCTTCTCCTTTCACGATCGCCTTCCAGTAGAGGAATTTATTATTCTCATTCTCGTTATGTAATCAATGCCTTATACAGACAAGCACTCACTTCGAGACTTCGATAGTGACTCCTTTTCACTCCTCAAAATGAAAGCGTTATAAGTAAAGATTATGATTCCGTAGAAGCAGCGGCTACCACCTACCTATGCCCACATCCATCCTAAAGAGATTTAGTAGAGTATAAGTTAGGAGGTGGGTCGATGTAAAATGTGAGAAAAAATAATCTTGTGACAATGTTGCATTAATGATGACTTAATGGAATTGTGAGAAAACAGATGTAGGATTTAGCCCATCGAGTAAGATTTTAAATTATAAAAGTTATGACAGAGGTTTTGAAGAAATATCACAATAAGTAGAAAATGTAATATTGAATTGAATATAAAGATAGTGGTGTGTTTGCGGTAAGACTATGCATTGAGGAGTAATATTCATAGCAATTATGAGTAAAATATAATAGACGGTGTAATTGGTGAGAGAAGTAAATATAAAGAATAGAGAAGATGTGAAAAGATTGTTGTTGATAGACATTGGTGGGAAAGTGATACAAGGTCAATTGATTGTTATCTTAGGGTTATGCAAATAATGGATTTGTTGGAGTATGAATTTGAATTAGAGTGATAAATTAATGAATGTGTTGGATTTACGGAATATGGGAGACATAAGTCTACGAGTTATAAATGAGATTGACTTGGGACTAAAGAATAGATGGTAATCGAAAATAGGTGCTGTTTATTATAATGTCATGTTAGTGGAATCACGACAAAGCTCGATAAGGTATGATTTTAATTTCGAGGATGAAATTTTTATTAAGGGGCGGAGAATGTAAAATCTCAAATTTTCAATTCGTATCTCGAGGAAAAAATAAATAGTGGAATTTTAAGAAAATCTTAAAAGTGAGACTTAGGGGTAAAATTTTAAAATGTTTCTGATCATTTTTAATGGAATCTGACCTCACCATTGGATTCAAAATGATCGAAAAACATACTTTATCCTGTAAGCACGCTTAAATGTGAGTCCGAATATAAAAGTTACAAAATCCTCGATTATTGGGTCGGACCAGGTTAAAATAGTGACTTGTTGGTAGAGAAAGAATTGTTAAGATTCGATCATACCATTGGATTCGTAACGAAAAATTATTGAACATGAACTATTTATTTGTCATTTTTGGAGATCAGGAAGTCGACTTATCGTCAAAAACGAAAACGACATCAAGTTTAGGGGTCACCTCAGGCCAAAAATATAAATTTTTTGTAAAGACATAATTTGTAGAAATTGACTATACCATTAGATCCGGAACGAAAAATTAGGTGAAATAGAGTATTCATTTGTCAGTTTTGGCGTCAGGATGGCCAAGTTATCATCGATCAAAACAATAGGCAAAATACTGATTTCGTCCCAACTTTTATGTAAATAAAATTTAATTTTTTTTTTTATATATCTCATCTTCCCCAACTCGTACATACAGCCGCGACAAATAGAAAACGAAAAATTCATTTTTCTCCAATCTTCTACCTCAGATCTTTCACAAACGGCTCGCCGTCGACGACCGCCGCAAAAGGGAAAAAGATCCCTAACTTCGACATCTATAAAACCCACCCTAGATCCCTTCATTTCATCTTCTCCTTCACCCCATATCGTCGAAAATCGGCCGTACGTATATACGGAGATTTCGTAACTTCGACCTCGGATTTCATCCGTTTCGGGGTCAAACCATCTTTCGTCGTAGAAGGGAGAAGAGACGAGCACATCGAGATATTCGAAATCACCGGGCCAGTTTCGAAAATCAGCCACTTTGAAGTTCGATCTGTCTCGATTTTCGCGCACACACTTCGATCTTTTTGCCTAGACATTGTAAGGAACTCTCAATTTCTATTAATAATCGTAGATTGTGAAAATTACATTTAGGATTTTATCGAACAAATTTGGATATATTTCTAAAATATAGAATTCTTTTGTTATTTCAAAAAATTCACGCCAAAAATTACATGTTTGATATGTTTAATTGTAATTTTAGCAAATTATACGTGGGTAGGGTATTTTAACGGATTATTTTCATAAATTGGGTCTTGTGCACTGCTCAGACCCCGTTTTGATATAAAATTTGTATTCTTTTTCAATATTATTGATAAAAAAAAATTCTATAGTTGAAAAATGTGATTTAATATTCAATGAACTCATATTGAGTTGATGAATATCAAAAAATGGATATTTTATTAAAGAGATTGAAAACTATAAAAATCGAAAAAAGGGAAAAAGGGTATGAAACGGTAAAATGTCAGAGTCACACCCGAGGGGTGATGTCTGCATTTTACGTTATTGTGTTGTGTGTAGGTTGGTGAACAGATATCCAGGGATAATATTGTTGGTTGCATGTTTATTTAAATTTCTGTTAGTGCGAGACGCTGTTTACCTTTCCGCCATGTTATTTATTTTAGGCCGGGTGGCCACACTTGTATGGTAGGAAACTGGATATCCATTCTCAACCTTGTATTGTTAATTTCTCTTTTATTTTCAAATGAAAATAATATATATATATATATGTAGCTATTTTGTGAGCTGTTAAAGAGTCTGTGAATGCCTGAAAGGATAGTGCATCATATCATCCGGAGTGGTGTACTATCCTGGGATGTACGGTAGTGACCACCAAGCTCATACGTGGTATGGGACGCGTATGAGAGTGGAGTCACAACTGGAATTCGGGATATTCCTCTCTATCTTTACCAGTGAACTTGTAATGTAAAAGTGGTCGTATACGAATGGTTTGTATATTTGGAAATCACATGTACGCCTAATAGGCATAGACGAAGATGATTAGTCAGTGATCACTAACAATCTATAGTAGTCGAACGTTCTGACACACCGAAAAGAGACCCATTGCTTACGGTCACGTCAAACGGCCAACCTGAGCCGGATAAATGGTCAACCAAGCGTGGTAAGTGCAGCGACCGGCCACAAAATCAGTAACTAAAAACCATAGAGAAATTGTAACATCATGTCCCGACTAGGAGCGATCTAGTCGTGAATCCCAACACTCTAATTCCAATACTCCACCATTGTGTATTATGTATCTATTGCTTATTTTGATATATAAAATGAAATCCATGTTTGATGTTTCCATTTGATCAATTAGATTTGTATAAAAAGAGAATGTTATAGTGAGTAATGATGATCGATGTAATATGAGTTTTAAAATGTTTAGTTGCTCTTCCCTGGCTATATGTACCAGTTAATCGTAATTTATTCTATAAAATTTTATATTGTTAAAATGATTTAGTATGCTTATTTGTTCATGCTAGGAGAGGTTATTGGCAGAAATTGTTTGTTTCCTTACTGGATAACCATTGTTACTCACCCTTTCCTTCTCCAATTTTTTAGTTTCAAATCCGAAGCTTAGCGAGGCAAGTGTAGAACATGAGTGAGAATCATCTGGTGAGTCAGATAAACAGCCAGAGTCCGTCGCTTGGTGAGTATTGGGGTTATGGCCCCTAGTGGTGTTGATTTGTCCAAAAGTATTATATATTTTTATGAGCATTAGGACTTTTGTTAGAGTGAGGAATATTTGTATAATTTGTACTCTGGTATTCTTCCGCACTCTGATCTATCATACGTTATTAGATGTATATAGGCTTCCGCTAGTATATTTTGTATATATATATATGCAGGATTGTATGTCGTTTATCAGGTACAAGTTGAACGCCTTGAAATGCTAACATAAACAGAGGAGACCATGCCGAAATTTCGAGGTGCCACCTAGTACCTCGAGATCTGACATGGGGATTTGTGTTAGCGTTTGGCGGGGCCCCACATATTCTATAAAAAATAATATTATACCTTAAATTATTATTATATAAAAAAACACAAAAAATTCTTAAAAAAATAATCTAACAATTACATATCTCTAATGATCCACCCACCATTCCTCATTTGCATTTAACGTGTCAATGTTAGGATCATAAGCAATCCCAATATGCGATGTAATATTATTCTAACGTCTTCAAATTTCCTTTTGTTTGTCTTATTTATTTTTCATTTGGCTTCTATCATATTCAACACCCATTTTTTTAAACTCCCTCTCTAGGATTCCATAATTGATTTTGTCGAGGATTTGATATGATTTCCTTCCTTTCTTAACTAGTTCGTGGCATATTTCAACCCAAATCTTACGTTGGTTGGGTGTCCAATTGGTTTTCTTGCCCTTTGTATTATCAGCCTCCATCTAACAATGATAAAAAAATAAAAATGTTTAAAACTTATTATCATCTACCCTACCATAATAGAAATAGTTGAATATTAGTACTAATGTAGACACCTCAATTTGCACGAACCATTAGGAATTTTTGAACATCTCAAGTTGATTTTGATTAAAAGTTCAAAACCCTTCAACGAGCTCACATTGCATAAAAGTTGCCATTTGACACATTTCATCATGCATACATCCATACATGCATCATTTCATATCATTTCGCATACTCAAATCTTGTCCCTAACCCATCCATACAAGCCCATATAATTCATATCTACTCTCTATTAACCAACCTACTATCCATAACCTAAATCCATACTGCCTGGTTGGAACTATATGGGAAGGGTTTGGGAGAGTGTATGGTGATTGGGGGTGGTTCGGGTTTTACATGGAGAATAGGGGGTGGTGGTTTTGATGAAGACGTGTTAGTCATTTGGGTAGGATTTGAAGGGGTGTACAGGATGACCAATGGTGGTCGTGAGGATGAAGTGTAAGGTATATGAAGAGGTAGGCAAGAAAATGAGTTCTTATAGTTGGGAGATGTATATGGAATGATGAGTGAATGTCAAACGATGGAACTTGTGGGTTGGTCATTAGAATAGATCGTTAGGTCAGATATCCTGAAAGGTAATGGGGTGGAGTTGTCAGTGTATTGGGGGAAAGTGTTAACAATTGGTGTTACTGGTTTCTTGGTTAGGTGGACTTTGACTTTTGACCCTATGGGAGCTATTAACAATGAAAGGGTGAAATCGGATTCCTTTTTCATAATCATGTTTACTGTAGGTCCATTTCCTCTTCTGTTATGGGCAGGCAGAGGGTTCTGATTGACGTTTTATTATGGAGCTTGATTTGGTGGACCATCCAATATGATAGTCATTCAATCAATCAGATTCTACACTTAATGCTTGAGCTGTCAACACTAATCAATGGAGTGCCCTGGTGCACCCAAATGAAACTCGAAGAAGAGGTTGGGATTGTACCCTATTCCGCTAAATGCTTATGGGTTCGGTGGTCTCTTAGTAAGGTACTCTCCCTAGAGTAATATGGGAAGTAATTCTGACAATGTCATCGATTACCTGGTGAACACTCTATTAACCATGTTAAGTATTGCTTGTTGATTCTGTCCATACTGTTGTGCTGGCTATGTTGGCATAGCTTATGGAAGAACCATTCAGAAAGGATTCTACGACGCTAGAGCCTACGTAGCTCGAGGTATTGGCGTCCAAGGGACTTGTGGTGCCTGTGGCCTCTGAACTAAAGCATGAATAAAAAGAGGTTGACTGGGTTGAACATTGTTGACTTGAGTCTCCTTTTTTTTTTAACTAAAGGCACTGGTTTCTTCAGTGTCGATGTCCCTACTACTACACTTAGGGCCATGAAGTCAAATATTAGACTGATTCAAATCTCGTCCTCGACCCAATCTACTACTTGAACCAAATTGGAGAAGTGCTCGTGGTATGTGCCACCAAATGGGTATAGAACGAATGCCCCAATGTAAAAATGAACGTGCTATTCATCTCTTACTCAGTCATAGCGGGCCGTACCTGGGAACCTGTCTCTCGCCACCTTTAGGTGTATTCCTTCATTATTTCCCTATGTTTCCTTGTCATCTTTCCCATGTCATTTCGATACAGACCCACATCCGTGTTAAACCTGTAGTTGTGCCAAAACATTTCAGCCAAGTCTTGCTAGTTCTTGATAAATGAGTGGTCCAACCTTGATAACCATTTGAGAGTCGGCCCTATCAGACTTCTCTGAAACAACTATACCAGCAATCTGTCATCCTCGCCATATTGGTCTATCGACCCATAGTACAGTTTGAGGTGTGATAGAGGACACCCTACCTTGTTGTATTTCTCGAATTCCGGACATTTAAACTTAGTTGATAGTTCTGCATTGGGGTAAAAGCTAAGGTCCTTGAATCTTGTACCTCCTACGGTATTTGTACCCTTTATTCGTCTCATTTCCTCTTAAAGAGATTCGATATGTTGGGTCATTTTGTCATCAGTAGCATTTTTAGTTTCGGAAGCCCTGAAATCACATTCATCATCTAGGATCACCATTGGAGGTGGTTGATTCTGTGGGATGTAAAGTGAAAGGCCTTGATATACTAGTATAGTAAGATGTGGGGTGGTTTGTTGATCTAGTCGTGGTTGTTCAGGGAGTTCGAGGTTTGACCTAGATGCTTGGTGTTGAACGGCTTGTACTTGTAGAAAATTAATACTACTCAAAATAGTCGTTAACATTCTTTCCTACTTTTTCGTTGTTTCTAATAGCCTTGTTGTCATTGCATTAGCCTCAGCTAGCTCATTCGTGGTAGGTTGTGGGTCCTCTGAGTTGCTCATAGTTGATGATGATCGAAGAAAATACGGAGGCTTCTCAGAATATTTGTACTTCTTTTGTTTGACCACCTATGGGTACAAAAGACCGAGCATTATTATTTTACTTAAAAAAAAATACATGATGTTTTATTGAGTCTGGTAATTATTAAGGATGGCACCCAAAAAGAAAGTTTAGTTAAGTTAATTTAAAAAGCATGGCCCATCAATGCAGAGCTGGATCATTTTAGAAAAAATTACATCAGCATGGAGGTGGCATCAACACAGAGTTGGTATAATTTTGAAAAAGAATTACATCAACTGGAGTTGAAATCGACACGGAGTCGATATAATTTTTGAAAAAGAATTACCTCAGTCAGAGTTGACATTGACACGGAATCGATATACTTAAAAAGTGATTACATCATCACGAAGCTGGCATCATCACGAAACTAACATCAACACGGAGTTGGTAAAATATTTTAAAAAATAATTACATCAGCACGAAACTGGCATCGACACGAAGTCGGTATAATTAAAAAACGATTACATCAGCACGGAGTTGGCATCGACATGGAGTCGATAAAATATTTTGAAAAAGAAATTACATCATCACGGGACTGGCATCGACACTGAGTCAATAAAATATTTTTAAAAAGAATTACATTAGCACGGAGCTGGTATCGACACGAAGTCAGTATAATTAAAAAACGATTATATCAGTACGAAGTTGGTATCAACACGGAGTTGGTAAAATATTTTGAAAAAGAATTACATTAGCATGGAACTGGCATCTACACGGAGTCAGTATAACATTTTGAAAAGAGAATTACATCAGCACGAGACTGGCATTAACACAGAGTCGATATAACATTGATAAAAAAGAATTACATCAATACAGGGCTGACATCAACACAAAGTCATTATAACATTTTGAAAAGGGTAGATTGCAGTAAACAAATCGAATTGGAACATCTTTTTTGTTAGTAACCAATCCAATTTTTTGAAATCAAGATCGGCCAATCAAATCCCCAAGGAAGAGGTGGCGTACAAGGCACTCTTAAATCACCTCATTTCCTTGAATAGACGTAGTCTATCCCCCTCGTATCAACATGGCAAGATCATTCATAGGCACCGACTTTGATCAAGAATTGTAATTGATGCTTTAAAAAAAAAATTTAATTTATTATTATTTTTTTTCTAATTTTTTTTTCAAATCTAATTTGTTGGAAAACATTTGGATTGATTGTTGACTTTGATGGATCACATATGGATCATGGTTTGGGTTGAAATCAGATATGGGTCGTGGACCCAATTTAAAATGGATATGAGTTGTGGACCCAATTTAAAACGGATATGGGTCATGGACCCAAATCTAAAATGGATATGGGTTGTAGACCAATTTGGAAGTGGATATGGGTCGTGGACCCAAATCTGAAGTGGATATGGGTCGTGGACCCAATTTGAGTGGATATGGGTCGTAGACCTATTTTTGAAATTGATATGGGTCGTGGACCATTTGGAAGTGAATATGGGTCGTAGACCTATTTTTGAATTGGATATGAGTCATGAACCAATTTGGAAATGGATATGAGTCATAGACCCATTTGGTAGTGGATATGGGTCATGGACCCATTTGAAGTGGATATGGGTCATGGACCTATTCAAGTTGACATTCAGTAATGGATGACAATGGACTTGATTATGATCGATAGTACATCACATTGGGTATCGATAGAGAATAGGTGGACTCAATTTCAATTGCAAATTAATACTTAGGAGAATCGAAATCCTATTTAAAATGATGACGAGTAGTAGGCCCTGAACTTAATTACAAAAATGATCCATTTAAGTATTTTGAGGTCTTAAAATTCAAAATAAAAATAAACTCTAGAACAAAAATTGTCAAGACTGATATCAATAATAGAATTAGCAAAAAAAAAAATTTATATCCGTATTTCAAGTATGGATATATGTGTTTTATACCTATCCATGCCTGAAATATGACCAGTACAAATTTTTGGCTTTTTTTTTTGTTAATCCAAACTAAAGGCACATTGCCTCTGGTTTTTAGCTTGAGCCAACTATAAAAATACATTTTTCATTTTTTTATTTTTTGATGTTATACATGACAAAAAAAATTAAACTTCCCCCTTTTACCTAGGGAAATAAGTAAAGAAAAAGAAATACACCTAAGCCTATACAACTTGCCTTCTTGGACTTACAACTTGGGTTTCGAGGCCTTGAAAAGAACTTGAACAAATACATTGTTTTGGAGGTCAATACGTACTTGAGAACTTGTGTCCTAAATCATCTAATAGGGCACATGCATGCGACTAGTAGGTGAGTTTATGGTTACCTGATATTCAAACCTCGATACATATCGAAATACACACGTCGTTGGTTGGTGATCGAATTTGATGTGTTCATCCCCGACACTTGAAATAATGATCTCAAGCCGTAGAACTACTAGGCATCAGGACTAGATATATTGAGGGTGGGGTGGCTTCTGCAATGGGCTATGCTCGCAAGTGCTTTTGTGTATTCTTTTCATTCATTTTTTCATCGACCCCCTCACAAGTATGTAATGAAAGAAAATAAATAAATAAATATTACAATATGAGCATGCACTAAAAATAATATAAACAACAAACAACAAACATTGTTAGCTTGCAAATAAAAATATTTGTATTTTTTTCAAAATGGTCAAGTTGACACGAGGGTAGAACCTTGTTCCCTAGTGGAGTTGCCAAGCTGTAGATACGTGATTATCGATTACGAATACCACTTCTACAAAGGTTTGGAGTTGTCACCATTTATTTTTGTAAAATGGTGAGAATGGTCACCCGATGTACATTTTTTAGAAAAAATGTAATTTTTGGCGTTTAGTGACTCTCATTCGGATACGGTGCTAATCAACTTGAGATCGGAGTAAGCGGTTCGATTGGAGAAAAGGGAAGGTGTTAGGCACATTTTTCTCCCATTAAGTGGTGGTAACCTCAACTCAACTTGGCCATTTTTTTTATAAAAATGCAAAATAAAAATAAAGTGTCATGTGTCAATAACTTGTACCCTAAGTAGGGATTTATTTTTGACTTGATTATAGGATCATCCCATTGAAAGAGATGATCCTTATAAATCCTTAACCTTGGGAATGTCATATTTTTAAAAGTGTTGGCTTTGGTTACAAGTCCATTCTCATGAGCTGAGAAAGACCTGAATGTCAAGTGCTTCAAAACAATTTGATGGGTTAAATCGGTTTTATTTTTTTGGAAAGTGGTTACAACCCTTATACTGTCGATCAAATCGAAGTCCGATCTATCGGAGATAAGGGAGGGGAAGCATTACATCTTAGAAGCTTTCTCAAAATAAAAATTAAAGAGAAGAAAGGGGATAGTAGAAGAGGGATATAGAGAGGGTAGAGAGAGAGGGATAGAGGGGTATATCCTTTGACCCTACCTTGAAGCTTTAAAATATTTTCTTCTTCTTCTTCAAGTCCTTAGTAAAATATGATGATGTATTTTAAAATAATGTAAGAGTATGAGAGTAGAGTAGAAGGTAGTTGAGAGTTGAAAGATAAGTTAAGAGTATAAAGGTGAGTTGAGAGTGGATTTTTCTTAATTTTTCATTAGGTTTTTTGAGTTGAAAATAAGGGGGGTTTTATAGGATTTGGAGATTATTTTTAAGGGTAGAGTTGGGTGAAAAAATAAAATGGTGTAGAATTGTTTAAGGATTGTGAGAGAAAGTGTTTGTAAATTGAGGGATGAAAGGGCATTTAGGGAAGGAGGATTAAATGGGTTATTTGTAACCCAAATGAGTTGGATCTCTCAACCCATTTGGGTTGAGTGTTAGGTGAAAGGGAATAAATAGTATTTGGTTGAAAGAATGAGATTTTAAGAGGGTGATTGATTGGTGAGGCGAAATGAGAGTGGGTTTTAATTTAAAGAATAGGGGTGTAAGAAAATGGTTGATTAGGTTTTTGGAGGGTAAGGGAGATGGTGACATGTGTCAAGATGTGTGGAGATTAGAGGTTTAGATGAGTTGATGGGAGGGGATGAGATGTTTGATTTGAGAGAGTAGGTGTTTATAGGGAATGATGAGGGTAGGTTAAGGGGAGGTATGAATTGGAGATGTTTGATTTGAGAGAATAGGGGTTTATAGGGAATGATGATGATAGGTTAGAGGGAGGTATGGGTTAGAGGTGTGGGTAGATGATGTTTAGAGAAAAGGTGATGGGATAGGTAGTAGGATGAGGAGGGTGAGTTGAGATGGTGACATATGTCATACCTTAATGATCATGTTAATTGGTTGTGATGTTGGGTTGGGTTGAATTGAATTGGGCTTAGGTGGTTGGTTGGGCTTAGGTATAGTAATGGGTAGTCAATAGTGGGTTGAATCGAATTAGGCTTAGGTGGTAAGTTGGGCTTGGGTTAGATTGAAAATTAGTGGGCTTAGGTGGTAAGTTGAATGGGTTTGGGTTGAGTTGAATTGGATTGTGGTTGGGATGAGAATTAGTGGGCTTAGGTGGTAAGGGATCTTTGGTACGTGGGCTACGTGGGTAGTGGGTTGAATTGAATTAGGCTTAGGTGGTAGGTTAGACTTGGGTAGGATAGTTGGGTAGTAGATTGGATAGTAATGGATGATGGGTTGAGGTAGGTTGAGAAATGTAGAGTGGTGGGCTAGGTTTGGGTCCATGGGCCACGTGGTAGGGCTTGGGCCATTTATTGAAAGAAGAAAAAAAATTTGAAAGTTTGGGCTTTAGTGCCCATTCCGATTTTTATTGATTTTAATGGCATTTTGCATCGAGGGCCTAGTCAAATTTGGGTGTTTACACTTCACATTTACACATGTCATTCTTTTACTCACTTTCTAATTAATCTATATCAAAAATATACATTCACTATTACTTTATGAGTTATTTACAAATGAACCAAGGTTTACTTTTCACCTACCATTCCACATTTACACATGTCACTCCCTTGCTCACCCTCTCAAAAATATTTTTTGTTATCTTACCTCTATATACTAAAAAACCAAAAATCAAATAATACTTTTAGGATTTCTTTACAAATGTCACATTTACCCTTATAAAAATAAAAATTTCAAACATAAATAGCATAAACCTCATGTTCATTCTCTTTATTTTTAAGATTGGACCACTTTATTTTTAAAAGTTCTCTAAAAACTTTGTAAATACCCTATTTTTCTATGACAAGACATACTCTCAGCTCCCATATTTCAAACTAAAACTCTACAAAAATCTCTACTCCATCTCTCATCTCCTAACCTTCAACTCAATAACTCTCATATTCTCAAACCATCTACCCTCAACTACATTACTCAACCCTTAAGTTACCTCTCTTAAGACTTAAGATCATTCAAGAACATTAAAGGACAAGGTGGGTGTAGTAGTTTTTTTTTTTAATTTTTATTATCTTAAGCTTGCATTTTCTTCTGTTATCCTTTTTTTTAGAAATCTTTAGTATGTAATAAAGAACCCTCATTCATCTCGAGTAGATTGAACCTCAACCTTGGGCATGGAATGCTTGAGGCGGTTTGGTTGAAAGGATGGAGGTTGAAGCCCTTTTTAACCAATTTCCTCTCATGCATCATATGTACACTATGCACACACACCACACATGCTTGGCCATGATGAAGAAACGTATAACTCTCTCAATGGGGTTGAAACACTAAGTTTCTAGCCAAGCATGCATGCATTGAGCTTATGGATCTAAGGGAATTCCATCTATGAAATTTTTCTAAAATCATAAACCAACATTTCAACTTATGTAAAATGTGATGACTCCACGAGATATCTTATTCTATAAGATATTTCTCATGTCAACACTAACATTAAAACATCTTTCAAAAAGGTACATGCTCACCATATGCACACATCCATTTCATGCATCTCATGTTTTTTGTTGTTATGTTAATTTTTTTTAAAAATGATCAAATTTAAAAGATAATCACCTTAGGTGGAGAGACTGGGGTTCTTAACACCTTCCCCATTCTCTAACCGAATCCCCTTACCTAGATTTTAGGTAGATCATACATTTTCCATTAATGAAAAAGTCACTACGATGCTATGAAAAATGATTTTTCTAAAAAATTAATTCAGGTGCCTATTGACACCCATTTCCAAAAAAGAATGGTGGCGACTCTAAACAACGTAACATTGATGTTCGAAAATGAATATCTCATGTCTACAACTAAAAAAGAAATCCCTTATTTATCTTATTCAAAGAAACTCACTATTAAAACTCATTTCATAAACTAGTATGTATAAGAACAACTGAAACATGTATTACATGGAATTTACATAGTTTAAATCGATATACTAAATAAGTTAACATGTCTTGAACATGAAATTAGAGCTAGTTTCGATTTTATCAAAGAAAAATGGATCGAATATACATAATATAGTTTGTTTGGTAAAGTTCATAAAAAAAATGATCAAATCTATACACTTAAACAAATACATTACTGATCGATATCTATAAACCCTTTATGGGTTAGGGAATCAATTTCTCTAAACCCGTTATAGTCAACAAATAAATTTCCTTAAACCCTTTCATAGTCTAGAAATCTTCCTAAACCCATTTATAGTTAACCATTACAATCAATGCTATGAATCTATTACAATGAAGTCATTACAATCAAACCATTAACACCCAAATCATGAAGTCATTACAGCCAAACCATTAAAACCCAAATCGTGAAGAACAGTGAATCAAAATATTTAAAAAAAAGAAAAAACACCTTACCTTACAATGAATTGGAGTTCTCCTTAGTGTATTATGTCGATCGGAACTCCAACGACAGCGGCAATGGCAACGACAAATATATAAATAGCAGGGATGAGATGAAGGTTAGGGCAATGTGAAGGTGAAGGTTAGGGCTGTTGTGATAGAATTATAATTGATTGGGATATAGCTTGTAAATTTTATAAAAAGACAAGGGTTAAACTTGATCTTAAAAACGCCTAATATTCACTTATTCAAATTACATTTGAAACTACAAAAGCCTGATGCACTTTTTCTTTGCCAAACACGTCATCAAATTGGGTTTTGACCTCAAACACACCTATAAACACGTCTCCAAAGCTAAATCAAACACCCCCTAAAATACCCATTTTAGAGGGCCAACAGTTTTAAAAGATATATATATTTTTAAAGTAACTAGACTATAAAATATATTTTAAAAGTTTTTCTTTTGTTTGTATAACTTCAGGCGGGGCCACCTTCCCTTATTGGTAGTTAGTTCCCAGTTTCATCCGATGGATTGATTATATATATATATATATATATGAGAAATATTCAACACCTTACACTTTACACCAAATGTGTTTTGTCCTACATGGGTTAGAAGTTTTGGAATGGGCTGATTTTTGGTGAGAATGATCTTTATGGTTAGAAGATCCTCCTCACCAAAAATCAGCCCATTCCAAAATTTCTAGCCCCATGTTTACAAGTTGAAAAATCGTGGACCATCCATTTTTTGTAAATCATTTTTTATGGGTTTAGAAGTTTTGGAATGGGCTGATTTTTTGTGAGGATGATCTCCTCACCATAGAGATCATCCTCACCAAAAATTAGTCTATTCCAAAACTTCTAACCCATGTAGGACAAAACACGTAGGGTAAAATATAAGGTAAAGCGTAGGTTGTTGAACGGGACTTTATATATATATATATATATATGTATGTATGTATGTATGTATAAGGTCGGGTTCTGTAGACATATAAAGTTACTCATAAAGCTACAACGTTTTTGTCTTATATGGGCAAAAAGGTTCAGAATTGGCTGATTTTTTGTGAGGATGATCTCTGTGGTGAGGGAATCACCCTTGCAAAAAATCATTTCACTCCAAAACTTCTAACCCCATCAAATTGATTTACAAAAATTGGACGGTCTAAAATTTTTCAACTTGTAAACATGGGACTAGAAGTTCATAATGGGCTGATTTTTGGCAAAGATGATCTCCTCACCATAGAGATCATCTTCACAAAAAATCAGCCCATTCCAAACACTTTTGCCCATATAAGACAAAACACATTGTAGCTTTATGTGTATACGGATCCTAATCCATATATATATATATATATATATATATATAGGAAATGTTCAGCACCCTAAGTTTTACCACACACTTTAACAAACGTTTTTTGTCCTACATGGGTTAGAAGTTTTGGAATGGGCTGATTTTTGGTGAGGATGATCTCTATGATTAGAAGATCATCCTCTCCAAAAATCAGCCCATTCCGAAATGTTTAGCCCCATGTTTACACGTTGAAAAATTGTGGACCGTCCATTTTTTATAAACCATTTTTGATGGGGTTAGAAGTTTTGGAATGAGCTGATTTTTGGTGAGGATGATCTCCTCACCATAGAGATCATCCTCACCAAAAATCAGCCCATTCCAAAACTTCTAACCCATGTAAGACAAAACACGTTTGTTAAAGTATGTGGTAAAACTTAGGGTGCTGAACGGGACCCATATATATATATATATATATATAGGAAATGTTCAACACCCTACACTTTACCCTACGCTTTACCAAACGTGTTTTGTCCTACATGGGTTAGAAATTTTGGACCAAAAATCAGCCCATTCCGAAATTTCTAACCCCATGTTTACAAGTTGAAAAGTTGTAGACCGTCCATTTTTTGTAAACCATTTTTTATGGGGTTAGAAGTTTTGGAATTAGCTGATTTTTTGTGAGGATGATCTCCTCACCATAGAGATCATCCTCACCAAAATCAGCCTATGCCAAGACTTCTAACCCATGTAAGACAAAACACGTTTGGTAAAGCGTAGGGTGGTGAACAGGACCCTATATATATATTCTAAAAAAAATTGTGGGGCCCTTAGGTTTGATAAACCTCGTCTAAATTAGGCGATTTAAAACTTGGTAAAAATACCCTTAAAAACCTAAATTTTTTATCAACTCATAATCTAATCTAAGAACTTATAATAAAAACATAAATAGAAAAAAATAATAATCCATTATTTCTTCACTTTTTTATTTTGCAAGATATGTTAATAACTTGAAATTTGTTACAACTTGATATTTTATTTTTTGTAAGGAAAATACTCAAACAAATGGATGAGATGGGATTGCCAGAATATATCCTTGGAATTTTTCAAATGAAATGTATCGTTTAGAAGCACCTATAAATCTTGTGTTTTTCCGTCCATATCGACTTATGTTTGATAATATGCCTCAAACATTGTTTGAGGTTCGAAAAATCCATTTAAATAATAATAATAATAATAATAAAAGCAAAGACGCTACGAGTAAATCAAGAAGTTGGACTTCTCCTCTTAGTCTTTCATAAAAAAATGTCTCAAAAAAGTAGGTACTTCATTAAATATGGTAGATTTTGCTTCAAGTTAGAATTTAAGAAGACTTACATGTAACTTATGATACTAACTTGCATTTTTAGTTAGGATAGGATAAGGGCACCAACCAAGACCATGATTCTGGTGTTCTCGTACATAGCGTCATTTAAGGTATAAGATGGATGGTGGTTGCTACTCACATTATCTACATGACCTGCATAGGAATCAATTGGGCCAAGCGGGTTTGATGGGCCATTACTTTCCAGATTAACTTATTGGTAGGGCATCTCAACAACCACCAAGTTTAGGTATGTTTCTAGTCATTTTTGTTCTTGTCTTCTATGTTGGCCTAGTTCCAAGTCTCATATACATGGGCTTAGTGTTACTCAAGAAGTGGCCCATTATAGTTTTCTTTTGTTATTTTTTTTTTTTTCATAAACCAATGGAATTTTATTAAAAATAAAAATAAATACATGCCTTGTATAGGAAAAATCTGCACTTAACCAGGTTTGTAAATGTATTACCTTGAGATCCGCATCAGATGGAATGAGAAGAAATCCCAATAGAGGGATATGGAAAGGGCATGAAAGGTGATACTGTAAGATTAAATCAAAATTAAGGAAGAGTAAACTCTTAAAAACAAAAGCATTATTATTTTAAAGAAATCTTGGACATTTTGATATGTTTGCTAACACATGCATCAGAGTCTCTTTGGCAGGAATCATGTTGATGCCTAATGTCTCATTCGAGTCAGCGAAGGATTTCTCAAGGAGAGTTTGTCTTATTGGTGATCTCGCCGATTTGGCATTGTTTGCTGGAATATTTTCCGATTACATTGAACCTATTTATATAATCAATGGAGCAGATTGAAAAAATTGAGTTCTTTGAAAAAAATCTTCGAACCAAATGGTGAATGTCTTAAAGTTAGGATCATCAGAGAGGTAAAATATCCTGAGTGGATTGCTAACATAGTGGCAATACCTAAGAAAGAAGAAAGGGTGAGGTTGCATCGACTTCACCAACCTGAACAAAACATGCCCTAAAGATATCTCCCCCTACCAAGGATAGATCGGTTGATAAACGTTATCTTGGTGAATTAGAGGTGGTCTTTTATAGACAAATATTCGGGTTACAATCAAATCCCTATATCCCCTAAGGATCAGGAGAGAACATATCCATCACGGGACAAGGCTTATTCTACTATTGAGCCATGCCCTTTGGGCTTAAAAATATAGAGCTCACCTAATAGAAGTTATTCAAAAATATATTTGAGAACACGACCGATAACACAATGGAAGTCTACATTAATGATATACTCGTTAAGAGTAAGAAGGCATAGGACCACCTGGTAGATCTTGGGGAAAACGTTCCGTGGGTGAAAACGTACTTCCAAAATAACTTCAATTTCTTTTATTAAAGGACCTTAAGTCCTTAATTTTTTTTTTATCTTCTCTCTTTTTTCTTCGATCTTTCTCTTTTATCTATTTTTCTCCCTCTTTCATAGTTTTAGATTTTAGGTTTTAGTTCAGTTTTTTTTTTTACTACAATTTGGAGAAGACATAGTTGTGTTTTAAGTTTATTAAGAAATAAAAAAAGATGAGTTTTCTCTAATTCTGTCTTTATTATTTTTACAATGTTTTTTTGGGCTAATCTCTCAATTTAGGGAGATAGATGAAACCAAGATAAATTCAATTATGATTTATTTTCTTATTTATAGTTCTTGAATGTTTTTGCATGTTTGAATACGTTTCTCTTCAAACCAACCTTGGTTTTTCAGCATAAATTTAAGGATCTTCCTCATCCTCCATCATTGGGTTAAGTCTCCTTATGAATGATCATTGGGCTATAACACCTTTGAAAGAAAATATATCTTGGCAAATTTAACTAGATTAATTAAATCTTATTTTTATCGTAAAATCTTCTGAATCAATTAAAATTTACTAGATATTTATTTGAGCTATCCAAAAGAATTTAAAACTATAAATTAGATTTTAATTGGATTATTCTGATGGATTTTGTTTCCCTAGGCTTCTTTAGCCACAAACTTTTTCTTAATTTTATTTACATAATTTCTTTCCTAAAATTAATTTTAAATTATTTTCCTCAGATTTTCCTTAATTTGGATACCAAGTCCCCCAATCTATGTGGATAGATCCTATTTACCAAAATAAGAAGGTTTCTAATTATTTGTTCTATTTTCTACACACAAAAAAATCATATAAGAGCATCAAACACATGTCTAAAAGCTTACTGGGATGATTACCGCACTGAATAGGTTCATATCACGGGTCTTAGATAGGTGTAGACCATTGTTCGAGTTGTTGAAGAAGTGAATGAACTTCGATTGGACCGAGAATGGTGAGAAGACCTTTCAGGACTTGAAAAATTCTCTTGGAAAATCACCTATGGTGAACACGCCCACATAAGGGGAGAAGTTAGTCACATACCTTTCAATTAGGTCAACATTATTATGGTAGGTATTGAGTGGGAGTATCTGGTCTATTTCATAAGAAAATTTCTTAAGGAGTCAAAGGCAACGTCTACTCAGACAGAAAAGGTTGGGTTTGTATTGGTTTATTTAGCAAAAAAAATTATTTTCTTATTTTTAGGTGCATTGAGTCTTGGTAGTGATAGAGTTTCCACTAAGAAAAATGTTGAAGAGGTTGAAAAAATCTAGGAGGGTGGCAAAATGGCCTGTAATGCTTAAGAAGATTGATGTATAAATTGAAATCAAAACCGTGCAAAATAGGAAATTGGTAGTTGATTTCTTGGCAGACTTCCCAACCGAATATCCACACTAGAAAGAAGAAGAGGAAGTCGACCAATCAAGGGAGGGGGATGTTAAGATATAAAGCCCGAGTGCTAGGTGGAGATTATCTGTGGATGGGTTTGTAAACTTCAACTTCTCTAGTGTTGAGATAGTACTCATCACGTCAAGCATTAACGGACTCGAGAAGTTAGTGAAGCTTAGGTTTTGAGCCTCAAACAATGAGGAATACGAGGTTGTATGAAGTAAACTTAAAATGACTCAAGAACTCAAACTCTGAAGCTAAAATTATTCATGGACTCCCAATTTGTGGTGAATCAAAACAATGGAGAATATCAAACTAAGGACGAACAGATGGCTAGATATTGTGAATTGATAAAGAGAAAATTATCGGGCTTCGACAGTGTCAAAGTAATAAGGATTCCTCAGGATGAAAACATACATGATGATTCGCTGGCCTATGTGGCCTCTACGCTCAAAGATTCTAAGGCTTGGGTCATACCAATTGAGTTTTAGTTGAGATCCAACATCATAAAAGAAATAAGGGAAGGCATTATGAAAATCAATCCAAGCTTGAGCTAGATGGGTGACTATGTTCAGTACTTGCAAAAATGAGTCTTGTCAAAAGAGAAGGGAGAGATTGAAAACCTTACATATAAGGTATCTCGATATATGATGATCGAAGGGGAATTGTATCGAATCTTATAAGGGGCCTCATCCAAAGTGCCTTCATCCAAAAGAAGTCAAGGTTATTATAATTGAGATACATGAAATGGTATGTGGAAATCACTTAGGAAGTCGTTCATTTTCCAACAAGGTAGTCTCTCAAGGTTACTACTAGTCACGTATGCAAGAGGTACGTCAGTGATTGACAAGTGTTAGAGGTATGCTTGGATGATTATATGGCTTGCAAAGGAATTGAAACCAATGATAAACACTTATTCATTTGAGATATGGGGGATAGATACAGTGGGTCCACTATCCTGAGGTTCAGGAGTAAGGATATTCATAGTGGTAGCCATCAAAATTCTATTAAGTAGATTAAATATATTCCTTTAAATTGGAATAGATAAGAAAAGGTGATTAAGTTCCTTTAGAAACATAATATAACTTAGTTTGGGGTTCCATATGCATTAGTATGAGAAAATGGCATGTAGTTAAAGAGAATATGAGTATTGGTTTTGTAGACACCCAAATTTGATCGAGCCCTCAACAAAAATGCTCCAAAAATTGTAAAAAATGGAATAGGCCCCAATGGCTCAAACCTTAAAAAAATATAGCATTTCTTATCGTTCTTTTTCAATAAATGGCCCCAGGCCCTAATCACGTGGCCCATGGACCCAAACTCCTCACCACCCTTTTACACTCCTCAATCCATTCAGCATAAATCCAAATCCATTCCTATTTAACCCATCACCTAAGCTCATTGGATCCCTACCCTAATCCAAATCAATTCAACCCAATACTATCCTACCCAAGTCCAATTATTATACTCAAACCCAGGCCCATTATTATTACTATTCAGCCCACTACCCAATTACCTACCCAAACCCAACCAATATATCCAAACCCAACTCTCAACCCAAGCCCAACCAATATACCCAAACCCAATTTTCAACCCAAGCCCAACATCACAACCAATCACCCAAGATCATCAAGGTAGGACACATGTCACCACCTCAACTCACCTTCTTCATCCAACAACCTACCCCCATCACCTTTTCTCTAAAAAATCACATCAATCCATTATCCCTCCTTTAACCTACTATTATCATTCTCTACAAACTCATACTCTTCCCTAACCTACCATCATCATTCCCTACAAACCCATACCTTCCTTAACCTATCATTATCATTCTCTACAAACTCATACCTCCCCATAATCTACCATCATCATTCCCTACAAACCCACACCCCTCATTTCAAATCAAACACTCATTCTCTCACATCAACTCATTTAAAACTCTAATTTTCACACATCTTGACACATGTCACCATCTCCCTCACCCTCCCAAAATCTAATCAATTATCCTCTTACATAACCCATTCTTTCAATTAAAATCCACTCACATCAACTCATCAAACACTCAACCACCATTTTACACCCTCATTTTCTCAATCAAACACCATTCATTTCATTCCACCTAACACTCAACCTAAATGGGTTGAAAGATCCAACCCACTTGGATTACAAATAATCCATTTAACCTCCTTTACACAAATGTCCCTCCACCACCCTCAATTTATATACCCTCTCACAAACCCCAAACCATTCTATCATTTTCCATCAATTTATCCCATTTTACCCCTAAAATAACCCCCAAAATTTTATAAATTCCCCCATCCTCAACACAATTCTCATCTAATGCTTAAATCCCCAAAAAATTAAAATCACTCTCTCTAAACTACTCATACTCAACTCTCAACTTTCTTTCAACTCTCAATTCTTTCAAACAAGTCAAGAAAAGTCAAAGAAGACTCATTCTTTGAAAAAGTCAAAGAAATTCAAGAAAAACAAGGTAGGCATTAGATAAAACTCCCCCTTCCCTCCCCTCCACTTTCATCTTCTACTTCTCCCCTTTTCTCTAACCCATACACACACCACAAATGGTTTGAGTCATCGAAGAGCCCTTTTTTTCAATAAGGGTGCCCTCAATAGGTTGAACTAACATCAAAGTCCCTCATACTTGAGGGCAGATATCGAATTTTTTCGATTATTTTTATTTTATTTTATTTTCAAAAATCGACAAAATCCGAGGTTACCACCAAAGGTGGAGGGAGTAGGGTGCCTAACACCTTCCTTACTCCCTAATATGGACCCCCTTACCTAGAATCAAAGATTGGACCATAAGCCTTATCCATACTAGAGTCACTAAACATCATAAATAACATGTTTTTTGAAAAATGCAACATTGGATGATCATTCATACCTTTTTACAAATATAAATGGTGGTGACTCCAAAACCCCCTAAAGTGATTGAGATATTCGAAAATCATGTGCCACAGGCTTATTACAAGGAATATGATATCAAGTTGTTGCAATTAACATCGAGACATCCATAAGGGGACAGATAGACCAAGGCTTCAAATAAAACAGTGCTTGATAACATGAAAAAGAGACTAATCGACTACAAAGGAAAATGGGTCACAACGTCCTATATGCTTATAGGACTAACCCAAGGAAAGCAAATAGATTTTCTCCCTTCGTGTTAGAATTTTTTTATTTTTTTTTCGTCTGAAATGGATTTTTTATGTGAGATAGAATTATCTTCTCCTCTCAATTAGATTTCTAATCTCACTAACCTTGTCCCATTTTGGTAAGTGAATCAAAAGTTCTGTGGCGCCCCGCCGAACACTAACACAAATCCCCATGTCAGATCTCGAGGTATTATGTAACACCTCGAAATTTCGGCATGGTCTCCTCTGTTTATGTTAGCATTCCAAGGCGTTCAACCTGCACCTGATAAACGACATACAATCCTGCATACATATACAAAATATAATACTAGCGGAAGCCTATATAAGTCTAATAACGTACGAATTATCAGAGTGCGGAAGAAGAAAATTTACGGGATTATACAAAATTTTCTCACTCTAACAAGAATCCTAACGCTCAATACAAATCTATAATACTCCTAGACAAATGGAGTATAACTCCAATACTTACTAAGTGACAAAGTCTGGCTATCTATTTGACCCACTAGATGATTCTCACTCGTGCTCTATACTTGTCTCGCCAAGCTTTAGATCTGAAACTAAAAAAATAGAGAAGGAAAGGGTGAGTAACAAGGGTTACCCAGTAAGGAAGCAACAATTTCTGCCAATAACCTCTCCTAACATTAACGAATAAACATACTGAATCATTTTAAAATAAACAAAATTTTACAGAAGAAAACTACGATTAACTGGTACATATAGCCAGGGATGAGCAACTAAACATTTTAAAACTCACATTACATCGATCAGCAGTACTCACTATAACATTCTCTTTTTATACAAATCTAATTGATCAAATGGAAACAATAAACATTCATTTCATCTTATATATCAAAATAAGCAACAGATACATAATACACAATGGTGGAGTATTGGAATTAGAGAGTTGGGATTCACGACTGGATCGCTCCCAGTCGGGACATGATGTTACAATTTCTCTATGGTTTTTAGTTCCTGATTTTGTGGCTGGTCGC
The DNA here is from genome assembly GCF_017979445.1 of Akebia trifoliata. Classification (NCBI taxonomy): domain Eukaryota; kingdom Viridiplantae; phylum Streptophyta; class Magnoliopsida; order Ranunculales; family Lardizabalaceae; genus Akebia; species Akebia trifoliata. Next base: position 24,386,321 of record NC_141385.1, read on the forward strand.
TGTTTACCACGTTTGGTTGACCATTTATCCGGCTCAGGCTGGCCGTTTGACGTGACCGTAAGCAATGGGTCTCTTTTCGATGTGTCAGAACGTTTGACTACTATAGATTGTTAGTGATCACTGACTAATCATCTTCGTCTATGCCTATCAGGCGTACATGTGATTCCCAAATATACAAACCATTCGTATACGACCACCTTTACATTACAAGTTCACTGGTAAAGATAGAGAGGAATAAACCCGGATTCCAGTTGTGACTCCACTCTCATACGCGTCCCATACCACGTATGAGCTTGGTGGTCCCTACCGTACATCCCAGGATAGTACATCACTCCGGATGATATGACGCACTATCCCTTCAGGCATTCACAAACTCTTTAACAGCTCACAAAATAGCTACATATATATATATATATATTATTTTCATTTGAAAACAAAAGAGAAATTAACAATACAAGGTTGAGAATAGATATCCAGTTTCCTACCATGCAAGTGTGGCCACCCGGCCTAAAATAAATAACATAACGGAGCGCCTCGCGCTAATAGAAAGGAAATAAACATGCAACCATTATATTATCACTGGATATCTGTTCACCAACCTACACACAACACAACAACGTAAAATGCAGACATCACCCCTCGGGTGTGACTCTGACATTTTACCGTTTCATACCATTTTTTCCTTTTTTTTTTTTTGACTTTTACAATTTTCAATCTCTTCAATAAAACATCCATTTTCTCATATTCATCAACTCAATATGAGTTCATTGAATATTAAATCACATTTTCCAACTAACGAATTTATTTTTATCAAAAACCTTAAAAAAAATACAAAACTTATATTAAAACGGGTCCGAGCAGTGCACAGACCCAACTTACAGAAATAACCCAATAAAATACTTTACCCACGTATAATTTGTTAAAAATACAATTAAACATATCAATCATGCAATTTCTGGCGTGAATTTTGAAATAACAAAAGAATTCTACATTTCGGAAATACATCCAAATTTTTCCAATAAAATCCTAAATGCAATTTTCACAATCTACGATTACTAATAGAAATTGAGAGTTCCTTACAATGTCTAGGCGAAAGGATCAAAGCTTGTGCGCGGAAATCGAGGCGATCGGCACGGAAATCGAGACAGACCGAACTTCGAAGCGGTTGATTTTTGAAATCGACCTAGTGGTTTTGAAGAACTCGACGTGCTCGTCTCTTCTCCCTTCTACGGCGAAAGGTGGTTTGACCCCGAAATCGATGAAAACCGAGGTCGAAGTGACGAAAATCTCCGTATAAAAATACGACTGATTTTTGACTATACGGGGTGAAAAAGACGAGAAAACGGAAGGAATTTGGTTGATTTACGTAGAGAATGAGGCTGCGGACGTTTCTCCCTTCTACGTCGGAAGACGGTTTGACCCCGAAACGAACGAAATCCGAGGTCAAAGTTTTGAAATTTCCGTATCCAAATACGGCTGATTTTTGACGATATCGGGTAAAATAGAAAGTGAAATGAAGAAAGGTAGGGTGGGTTTTGTAGAGAACGTAGCTGCGGACCTTTTTCTCTTCTGCGACGATCGTCGAAAGTGGACCGTTTGCGAGAGATCTGAGGTGGAAGATCGGAGAGAAAAAAAAACAAATTTTCGTTTTATATGTCTTGGCCATATGACGCGCTGGGGAAGATGAGTTGTATAAAAAAAAAAATTAAATTTTTTTTTTTTTTTTTTTTTATAAAAGTTAGGACGAAATCGGTATTTCGCCTATTATTTTGATCGACGATAACTTGGTCATTCGGTCTCCAAAACTGACAAACGAATATACTATTTCGCCTAATTTCGTTCCGGTTCCGGATCTATGGTATAGTCAATCTACAAATTATGTCTATAAAAAATTTACATTTTTAGCCTGACGTGACCCCTTAACTTGATGTCATTTTCGTTTTTGGCGATAATTCGACTTCCTGATCTCCAAAAATGACAAATAAATAGTCTATGTTGAATAATTTTTCGTTATGAACCCAATGGTATGATCGAATTTTAAAAATTATTCCTCTAACAAAAAGTCACTGTTTTAGCCTGGTCCGACCCGGTAATCGAGGATTTTGTAACTTTTATATTCGGACTCGCATTTGAGCGTGCTTACAGGCTAAACTATATTTTTCGATCATTTTGAATCTAATGGTGAGGTCAGATTCCATTAAAAATGATCAGAAACATCCTAAAATTTTACCCCTAAGTCCCACTTTCAATATTTTTCTCAAAATTTCACTATTTATTTTTCCTCGAGATACAAATCAGAAATTCGGGGTTTTACATTATATCTAGAATGTAACAGACTTGAAATCTCTAACTTGTTACATATTTTTAATCAATTCAAATTTTGAATTAGCTTTACTTCATGAAATACAAATTTGTTCTCCTCTGAATCAATAGTTTAACCCCATTAACATCGTCTTACTTCAATATGTGAGTTAAAAGTTATGGGCAAAATGGTATGATATAATTGATTTAGAATGAAGAAAAACTTGATTCTGTCAATTCGGAGTCATCGAATCTCCTGGATTGTGCTTTGATTTTTTTGTTTAGTAGTTTTTCCACTATTTGATTATTCAATTTTCATCTGTCGTGCCTACAAGAAATGGACATATAATTAAACTCTTGAAATTCATAAAAATACATGCAATTTAGTCATTAAAATATAATTTATGATGAATTAATTATTATGCGCAATTTTATGAAGAAATCATAGCTCTTTAATTAGAAAATACGGTCAAATACTCTGTAAAACAATAGAAAAATACACGTTTTTAGACTTGTAACAGTTATCCAACATTACATAGGAAGTAAACAAAAACATCTACACCAAGAAAATGATAATTCCTTGATTAAAATTCAAGAAGAGGATAATTATAAACTCAATAATCATAAAATACATCAAGAAAGAGGTATGTCAAAATAAAATTACCAAATCAAAGTTAAGGATATGTAAATTGTATAAATAGGAAAAGAATTTTTAGTTTAAAAAATTTTACATTTCTATTTTAGACATCAGAGTCTCTTTGAAAAATACCACACTAATGTTTGACAAAGTTATCCGAGTCACTGAAGGATTTCTAGAAAAAAGTTCAAGTATTATTTCTGATCTCAAAGAATGATTGATCGATTGGAAAAAAAAAAACTATTCCACATGTGCAATTTTTCCAAAATTACATTTTCTTTCATAATTTTCATGAAAAACAACATTGAATAGAAATTATTAAAATTTGATTATTGAAGGATCATTTTATTATGGGAATTGTATTATCGGACCAAATGTTTTACTTCCAAAAGAAAATAATCAAAAATTTGTATTTCGAAATGACTTATTCGATGAATGAAACCTACAAGTCTTTTCGGTATTTATATCTACTGGAGTTTAATTGGATTTATAATAAAATCTGTTTGGACTACCCATTTGGTATGATTTATAAAGCATTTAGTTGGAGAAAGTTCTATCAAAAATTTCTTTACCAGTTTTCCCACCTAGACAAAACTGGCTCATAGTCGTTGGATTCGTTATTTCCTGAAATGATTTAACAAAGGGACATGGGTTAGTGGCTTGTGAGAGGAAAATGTGACCATGTTTTCAAACTTAGACTAAATCGAGTCAAAACGGGCCATGCCATAGTACAACAAACGATTTGGGATTCCTTTTGACTCGGCTAACAACATATTCTGATCGGTAATTTTGTTGAATAAGGTGGCAGGTTTTGAAAACTCAATCAAGTCAATTTATTTTCTTTATATGTAAATAACTTTTAAGAATTTAAATATTTGTAACTAATATAACCCAAGGTTTTATCTGATAGCATATATTATGGCAGAAACTAACAATATAACAGAAAAATCATATTTTTGAAATTTAGTTATTTATTAATTGATATTGAATGGGGTCTATTGTTGTATAAGAAAATGAGTCCACCCTTACTAGGTGTCCTTGGACCCACCTCTTGGCATCCAAAAATAAGATCTGAAGCTTCTGGATTTTAGATGATGAAATTCTATATGGTGAAAAAAAAAATATTATTTTTCACTATTAACTTTCATTTTTTATGTTTGAGAGTTACAAGAAAGTTCAGTAATTGTCATTTTCAAAATCTTGGATTTAGTTCGAAAGAAGAATTTTTTTTTTTTTTTATATGATTTTTTAGATGAAACTTAGAGGATTGTAGTGTTGAATTTTTGAAGTGGTAATCCATTTGAGGAAATGAACCTTTTCTAAGACTCTAAATCTTACCATGTTAGTAAAAAAAAAAGAGTTTCACTAAGAATATTTGGTTTGTAAAACCTTTATTAATTCTTTCTAAGATTATTAATTTAAATCAATCTACATCAACTCTACTTACACTCCCTAGCCTCTCATTCAAATGTTTTGCCTACAAGCATTGTCAATGGAGGGAATCTTAAAGGCCAAACGATTTCTCCCTCTGCTTTGTCACAAGATTAGAATAAAAAAATGACTTAATAATTAGATTATCATTAAATTAGTATAAATCATTTTTTTTTTAATAATAAAATAATAGAACTTAAATATTTTATATTTTACTCCATTGAAACATAATCAGCTACCTAACCCCACTTATTGAGAAAAAAATTGAAAAACAAAAGGAAAGAAAACAGATGGATTAGTTGTCTTCCATTTAACATTGAACTAACATATATAGAGATTATGGGTATACATTCAATAAAAAATAACACGATCACTATAAAATTTTAACCAAATTAAAAATAACGAGCTCTTAAATAACTTCTCCATTGATATATTATTCAATAGGCCGTTATTTTACTTGTTCAAAGAAATTCTCTTTTGACATAAAAATAAAGGTTATCAAATTCTAATTTTGGGGAAAAAAAAAAAAAAACTTAGAATTTGAAAGTCAAATTTTTTTTTCCTGGATCATTATAAATTGAGTCGTTGAACTGAACTGAAAATTTGGATTTTAATAATAAGGATTTGAAAGTATTTTTATAATTGGATTGAAAATGGGGAGTAATGCCTCATTTACATTGTATATTTTAATTAAATAAAAATATATTTAACGTAAATCAGTGTTGAGCTAAGGAGACATGATTCAAGGGAACCAAGAGCAAAACAAGAGAAATCCTACAAATTTGTAAAAATTGTTTGGTCCATCTCATAGGGCATGGACTGACATGTTTTTGTTTAGTTTTTTTCGCTTGGTCATTCCTTGTACAACGGATTAAACTCAATCCTGTTACCACTTGGCACCATTTCTCCATGATTTTTTTATGGATCACCTCCACTTGACAGGATTTTAGAGGCGCAGAATGTCCTACATAAAATATCTTAATGTGTTTTCACATTCTAAACCTTTAGTAATCAAAATTACCCAAAATGCCATGAAACAAGGGATAGTGGAATTCCATTTTTATCCGGCTAAGTCATTGGGTAATTCAATCAACTTGTGGTGTATAGATCTGTATATCCCAAAACTTCTAAAGAAAATATCTTAGAGGTAAATTACTACCTTAACCTCTTAGAAATCTTAATTACCAAGACATATGGAGAGAGAAATTATTACGTCCAAATTAAGGTTAAAATAAGATTAGCCTCAAGGAAATTCTTGCAAATAAAATTAACTTGTGATGTGTGGACAAATATGTTGGAATTTAGAGGGTTGAATTTGAAAATCCTTTAATATTCAATAGGTTTAAATCATAGGATACATCAATCTTTAAATCATAGGATAAATCAATCCCATTTATGCTTTATGTTTTATGTTTTTTACTTTATTACTTTCGGCTTAAGTTGTTAAAATTAATTTTTGCCTTGTAATTTTAATCCCATATCGAATAGGAGAAGAATTGATTTGTAATTCTTAAATAGTTATATTTAATTATCATGGCCCATTTTATTTAATTAATTCGTTCTGTTTTATTCTAAACCAGTGTGCTTGTTCTGAACCAGCACATTTGAAGATGTTTGTAATTGTTCTAAAATTTATAAATTTTCACTTCTTATAAATTTTATTGCTCCAAAATTTATATAATGCTTAGTTTTGACATTTAGCATAAAAATTCTATAGGTTTAAGGCAATGGCAAGAAAGGGCCTCCTTTTTTTAATACTCAAAATAGGGTTATTTGCTACAGTAACTCATGTTTTTGAGCAAAACTATGTTCTCCTATAATTTCTTTAATAAATCCTTAAAAAATAATCTTCTAAATTGTAACTTTCTCCCTCCCAACATTTTATACTATCAAAATAGAGAAAGATCCATTCTCTCTGCCAAAATCTATCAAAAGTCATTGAAGTTCACCAAAAAGGCTTCAGATTTGAGGAACAATAGTGAACCTTATAGCTAACACTTTAGTATTCAATTAACGATTTATTAAAGATTTCAACCAAAGGTTTCTCTCATCTATTTCATTAAAAAAATATTTAATTATTTATATATTATTTTAATCTTGATATTTCTCTATTAAATGGAAAATGACAGCAAAAGAATTGATTTCACATAATTTGTATGATTTTGTTCAAACAATTTACTCAGTGTTGAACCTCGACACTTGAATGTATCATCGAGACTCAACGATACCTATTTTTGAACCTCGATGAAATTGTCTAACTAGACTTTTTGTAAGTGAAAAATGTCCACAATGTCAAACTTCAACAATAGGTACTGTTGAGCCTCAATGCTATAATACATTCTAACGATTCCAACGTCGAGGTCCAACACTGGATAAATTTTATGAATAAAATCATAAAAATTTTGTGGAATCAATTTTCTTTTGCTACCATTTTCCATTTAATATAACTATAAACATGAAATATATTAAGATTGTAAGAATATAAAAATAATTTTTAAAAAATTAAAGAAATAGAGGAGAGATTGATAATCTTTGGTTGAAATCTTAAAAGATTGTGGATCTAACACGAAAGTTTGTCACTCAAATCTAGAGTCTCTTTGATGAACACCAATGACTTTTTAATAGAGAGAATGGATCTCTCTCTCTCTCTATTTCAATGGCAGAAAATGTTGGGAGGGAGGGAGGAAGTTACAATTCAAAATAGGAAAATGCTTTACTGCCTGCGTTGGACATTGGGTCCAACACTAAGTTGACCTAGCAATGCATAGAGAACCGATGATTTTCTAACTTGTATCTCGATGAAATAAATTTATAGTTATCTGTGTACTGTCAGGTGAAAACGCCCTCGATCTGTGGGGTGCACAGATCCGCTTTTGACCTTTGAGGTTTGGGAGTCGCCACCTAATTATTACGATCTAGGAACCGAACATTGACTCTAAAAGGCAAAAGAAACTAATCCACGAAAAATAAGAAACTAAGTCCGGGGATCACGTTACGGAGTTGGAAGGTGTTAGGCACCAACCCCGCCCGACAAACGTTGGTCTCTACTAATTCCCAAATAGAACTACATTGCTAAAAAGACCTAATCAATAAAAAAACAAAAAATACTTATCTTTTCCGAACGCAATGGTTTTTTTCCCTCAGATCTGATAGAACAACTTCTTGTACAGTATTCCTTGCTTCGTTCTGTCACCAGATCTGATTTCTGATCTCCAAGTTGAGGTATCTCTTTCTTAGATATGAATTCTTCAAATTTTTTATGGGTTTCTAGGTATTTTTGAAAGGCTTCTATGTGTTTTTTGAACTAAAATTGAGGTATGAGTGTTAGGTAAGGAGTTAGAGCTTCAAAATTAGGGTTTATGGGAAGCTAGGGAAGTTTTTTGACCTACTTCTCTTAGGATTTTTTCTTAGATACGAAAATAGGGTGTGGAGGCTCCTATTTATAAAGTTTTTTAGAAGAATTAGGGTTTGATTAGGGTTTCTTTTAAGGTTTTGACTTTAGTCTTATGAGATTGACTTGATTAGTTTAAATTAGGGTTTTGACTTTAGTCTTATGAGATTGACTTGATTACTTTGACTTTAGTCTTTCTTGATTGACTTTTAATATCTTGACTTTAGTTTTACTTGATTGACTTTAATTTTTGAAGAACCTCCTTTTATCATATATTTAATTCTTTGGGCCCCCAAATGGAGAGGTCCTTGAATAAATATCCTGGCAACCATCAACAATTTTACCTGAAAGCCTGATTGATCGATTTTTTTGTTCAAAATTTTAAATTAATTTTATTAATGTTTCACTTTACATTATTTAATTTTTTATTTATTAATTTTAAAATTTTTAATTATTAAAATTATAAAATTATCATTTTGCCCCTAAAGAGAACGTTTGCATTTCAAGTCGATTTTCAATGTTCCAGGATGTTTTGGAATCAATTTTTCGAAAGGAATTCAATGGGAATGTTCATTTATGAAGTTTTTTGTGTGAAATGGTCATGAACTTTATGAGGGCATTTTTCGTAATTTTATCAAATTCTGTGAAAATTGGCAAAATGATTTATTTGATTTCGATTTGTTGTTTTATGTGTTTGAAAGGATTTTCTTAAGCGTAATGTGGGCTCTAGGGATGTTTTGAAGTTAGGGGTATTTTAGTAATTTGGTCATTTTTAGTGATTTTTATCGTAAAGATTCTTTTTGTCTGCAAGATGATGATTTCTATGTTTCTGGGGTTATATTTTCCTATCGTATCGCGGTTTCTACAGTTTTGTCAGTTCGAGATACCTCATCTAGATTTCTGAAACATATCTGATAACAAAATAAAACATTAGAATAAACATCCATCATTGGGAATCGTTGCGATCGGGTTGATGAATTGATTAATCAGGCAAGTGCAAAAATGGGGTGTCTACATCAGGCCAACTAAGTATTGGATCTAGTGTCCAACGTAAGCAATGTAGCACAACCCTTTAGAATATTATTTTTCAAGGGTTTATTAGAGAAATTATAGGTGAGGGTATTTCTGTCCAAAAACGTGAACTACAATAGCAAATAGTCTTATTTTGAGTATTAAAAAAAAAGTGGCCCTTTTTTCCATTGTCATAAACCTGTGGAATTTTTATGCCAAAATTTCCTTTAACAATATTAATTTCTTTATAAACAATACAAATGAGGATTATAACGTAAATCAAACTCATACACTTTGTGGTTTATAAATTTATTTTCTTAGTTGTTTTATATAATTGGGGATTATAATGTATTATAAACAAACCCTTTATGGTCTTTTTGTTCAAGAATTTTGTGAAACAAACCCGAGAGAGAGAGAGAGAGGTTTTTCACTCTTTCATCTTCTTTTATCTACATTTTTAGTCATGGTAGATAGAGAAAGTGAAAGATTGGGAGATCAACATAGAGGGTGAACCTATGAACATAAAAATTCAAAATCAGAACTAAAAATGATGATACAGTTCGGGTTATGGTGAATTAACCTGAAAAAAATTCAAAATCTTAGCTTTAATTTGAATCCGCAACATAGTGAAAAGGGGAGGGAGAAAGAGAATATATCGACATATAAGTTCGAAGTGAAATATAAGCATCCCACATCGGAGTGGCTCACTTCAAACTTATATGTTGATATATTATCATAACCAAGACAAGATCAAGATTCTTGAACCACTTCAATAAATAAGAGAAGGTCATTCTATCTTATAAAGATCCTACATGTAGCCAATAATTTAATTGGGATGCTTAATTTCATCCTAAGTTATGATCATTTAAGACTTGAAAGTAATTGGACAAATACTCTTTCGTATACATAACTCGTTGTGTACTTCTTATCCATATTGAATGAGCCTTATTTAATCTCATAAAAAAAAAATACATAAATGATTAGTTGATTACACATAAAATTGGTAATGTGACACCCTTTAGTATTTTAGGTGACACCCCTCCACATTTTGATCAATATTAGAGATTTCCCATATTTTTTCAAGCTACTATATATACTTTATTCTTCTTCAATTTGTTTGTTGGCTCTTTTCTTCTCCTTCAACTTTGGATTTTCTTTCGTTTGTCTTTTAGTTCTTATTATTCATGATCCCCAACCTCCCACCTTTCCATCCATCCTCTTAGCCTCAAGATGTTGTCCACCCTATTTATCGTGTGCTAAGATTTCAACCTTATCTCACGTGAGAGTAGTTTCAATGGAATTGGAAGAGTAGTCATAACTAAAAAAAGATAAGAAGGCTCTCCATCTCTTGGGCATACTAAATTGTGTGCAAGAATCATCTCACCTTGATCTCTCTTTCCTCTCCTCTCCTAATCACTTTTTCTTCTCTTTTTATATTTTTAGGTTTTAGTTTATTTTTCTACAATTGAAAGACATATTGTTCAAGTTAATTCAAGAGATCAATAAAAATGTTAAATATGAGTTTTGATTTTATATTATTTGTTGATTTATAAAATGAATGTTGGTTAAACTCCTAATCTAGGGAGATTGATGAATCTAAGGGTATTATTTATTTTTAGTTTATTCTTCTAGTTCTTGATGTTTTCATTGTTAAAATAGATCTTTCTTCCAAACTTTGTTTCTTCAGTATTCTTGATTTATTTCTCCTTATCCTTCATTTCGGCGTGATCATTACTATTGGGTACAATCATTATATCGGATGTTTGTTGTTATGTTGAATCATTGGACTATAAAACAACTAAAGGAAAGGAAATCTTTGACAATTTTAGATTTTTAATTATTTGGTTCATTATTATTAGATCCTTCAAATAAAGAACCTTTGTCGATTTCTTGATTTGAGTTATTTAAAAAGAACTTGAAAATAAATTGATTTAAATTAATTATTTTAAATGGATTTATTCTCCTTAGATGTTTTTCAAAATCATACCCTCTCTTTCTTTGAATTTCTAAAATCTGGAATATTAGTCCCCCAATCTTCAGTGAAACAACCCTACTTATCAAATTAAAGTAAGTTTATAATTTTATATTTTATATTTTCTTCTTATCCTTTTCAGAGACATCTTTACACAAAGAATTTCTTGATGTTTATAGGTTGAATAAAATAGAATCTTAAGATTGAAAGTAAATGTAAAAATATGTTGAAAATTACTCATTTTTCAGAAAATCAAGCGATTTTCGATAGAGGTTGAAGATGAAAGCATTAAGGTTTTAGAAAAGAAGACTTAGGTTAAGGAGGCATGTGATTAGTTTGAAAACACATTTGGGTATCTCTAATCTTAACCAAAATGTGGAATATGGTATTTAAATAAATAAATAGAAATTGAATGAATGTAATAATAGCCAAAATTTTCACTTTAGGAGAAAATATTGGTCTTAGTTTTTTTTATGGTTAGAAACCAAAAAAGTATTGACATTGAAGGAGTGAGTGTTGTTGAGATTGACATCAGGCATGGAACAAGCTTTCAGAACATGAAAACTAGTCGAGGAGACAAAGACCATTGAGAGAAATTCTTTAATGTAAATGACTAAGTGAGAATGAATTTTTTTTTTGAAGAAAATCGTTTTGTATTTCATTTTTTTTATTGAGGTCTTTAATTTCCTTTTTAATGATACCTTATTTTACCGAATAAAGTGTGGTAAAATAAATTTGACATTATTAGTTGATTATAGAGTAAAGGTAAAAATAAGTTGAATATGACTATCTTAGGAGAAAATCAAGCGATTTTCGATAGAGATTGAAGATGAGGGCATTAAAGTTTTTGAAAAAAAAATGACCTAGGTCAATGGGGCATGTCAACATTTGGGTATCTCTAATATTAACCAAAACGTGGAATGTTGAATGAATGTGAGAATAGCCAATTTTTTCACTTTAGGAAAAAACATTGGACTTAGTTTTTTTTTTCGATGGTTAGAAACCAAAAAATACATTGACACTGAAGAATTTGAAGGAGAGAGTGTTGTTGAAATCGACATCAGGCATGGAACAACCTTTTAGAACATGAAAACTAGTCGAGGAGACGAAGACCATTGAGAGAAATTCTATAATGTAAATAACTAAGTGAGAATGATATATTTTTTTAAGAAAATCATTTTGTATGTCATTCGTTCATTGAGGTCTATGATACCTTATTTTATCGAATAAAGTGTGGTAAAATAATTTTGACATTTTCAATTGATTATAGTCCCTTCCCCCTCCCAAGAAAATCATGGCTTTACTCCAAGTGACGAGTCTAGTTTATATAAATTGAGTTCATCCTTTCCAAATGGGTATCATTTGATGCATTATTAATTGGAAATATATATTTAAATTCAAAAAACAATGAGTATATTTTTCAATAGCAAAATCTTATTTTCTGTTAATCATAAACCTTTAATGTGATTTATAAACACATGGAACACAAACCTGATCCAAACCAATCTTCTCAGTTGGGCTTTTAAAGATGAGCTAAGCTTTTCAAAAATTAAGCCAATCTTAAATTGGTTTTCTACCAATCAAAAGGTATACGATGTAATGGGTCATATCACCTGGACCATGCCCCATCAGAAGAAGAAAAAAAACTTTAAGCGGGAAAGACTGCTATCCCGCCTCAAAGTCCATGAGAAACAAATAAACGACATATATTAATTAACATATTTGTTAGTTATAAATAAGTAGGGTCATTAAATTATATTTAATCAGATCTAACTACTTTACTTGCCATAATGGACATTTGTAAAATATTTATCTTTGGGGCTGTTGTACCTTGAAGAGTTTCCAACATTCAATATTGTAAAACGTAAAGCAACAAAAAAAAATTGACATTTCATTTCATGATATAGAGATCACACAACTAGTCCCAAACCCTTTAAAATAATATAAAAAGGGGAGAGAAAACAGCTATGAAAATGTGATCACAGTCACTGAATTTGGATGTAAAGCTCGCACTGATTTTTCCTATTCATATGATTTAAGAGAAATCAAATGGTAAATCAAGGTCAAACAAAGAACTCTTTTTCATTTAAAAATGATAAAATAACCAAACAAATGGTAGATCCAACTCAAACACCAAACAAATCTAGGGCAAAATCTCACGATCTTCAGGAAAAAAAAAAAAGAGAAGGGTTGAGTTTGATTTCTCCTAAATAATATTTTTGGAAAAGATGGATCTGAATCGAAGCTAGAATTCCTGCTCAATTGACTCTTGCGAAGGATTTACAAAGGTTGCGATGTCTTGATGAAACCTTAAAGGGTTCTGTGAAGGGAAATCTCTATTTGGTTTTGTTATATTTTGACAAGACAAATATGATGGAAATATAAAGTTTGACCAGGGGTGTTTTGGGCATTTCAATGGAGTCATTTTTGGTGATTTGAAAAGCGCAAGTTGGTTTAGCATGACGCCTATCTGAGGCGTTCATTTTGTTGTCACAGTTTGCTTAAAAAAGAAATTGTGAAAGTAGATAAAATCCAAACGAACATTACTTATTGGGCTTTTGCTTTAAAAAAAGGCGCAAAAGCTGAAAAACAATGCACAAAAGCTTAAATGAACAATCTCTTAATGTTTTTTTTATCGATAAAGACTAAGATTGTTTTGGCAACACATTTTCGTCTTTTTTCGTTCGAATTTAATCTTCTACGTGAAATAAAATTATCTTTTCCTCTTAATTAGAGTTCTAGCACTACTAATTTTGCTCTATTTTTTTTTTTTTTATATAACCGAGTCAAAATTTACATCCAAAATGGTGAAACGTGACAGACTTGGAGTCTCTGACTTGTTATATGCTTTTGACTAACTCAAAGTCCAAATCAACTTTGTTACGTGAACTACGAATTTGTTATTTTCTGAATCAATTTTCTAACCCTAAAATCTTACCTTATTTCGATAAGTGAGTCAAGAGTTATGAGAAAAATTGTATGACGTGATATATTCAGAACTTGATCCTATCAATCTGGAATCATTGAATCTTTTGGATCATGCTTTGACTTTGACTTTTGGACTTCGATTGTTTTTCCACTCTTTGATTATTCACTTCCCATATATTTTACCTACAATAAATGAACATATAATTATATCTTTAAACTTCGTGAAAGTACATATATTTTAGTTGATAAAATGTAACTTATGATAAATTAACTATTATGCATGATTTTATGAAGAAATCGTAGTTCTTAGGTTAGAAAATATAGTTAAATGTTTTATGAAATAATGAGAAAATACACACTTTTAGGCACTTAACATGTTTCTCACTCTATTTATCGTGTGCTAAGATTTCAACCATATCTCACGTGTGTGTAGTTTCAATGGAATTAGAAGAGAGAGGTCGTACCTGAAAAAAAAGAGGATAAGAAGACTTTCCATCTCTTTGGCGAACTAAATCGTGTGCAAAAAACATCGTATAGAAGCAACATCTAAGAGTCATTGATTTACACCCCAAAAGAAGAAGTTTTCTTTGAAAACAAGCAATGGGAAAGGAAGCGAGCAACATCCCCTATTGACTTAGGTTTTGTGACAAAAATAAATGACATAAATGTCTTTATTTTCAATCTGTAGCCAAAAGCCATGATTTTTCTTCCATAAAATCCACATTCTCGAAACTTTTATGGTGAACTTCAACACAAAAAAAAAAAAAAAAGTTTTAGGATAAAATATTTTTAAGCTATTCAATCTCGTCTTCAATCCTTCGTATTAATGTCTTGTAGAAAACCCTTGATTTTCTACTAAAAAGCCATCAATCTCCTTCCCCAAAACTCTTATATTATTCTTAATATTTAAGGGTTGAAGGAGATAGAATCTTAAGATTGAAAACAAGTTTACCCTAGAAATTTGTCATCTTCGAGCTGTTAACCACTAACGTAAACTATTTCTAATTTGTTTAGCCTCATATTCAATATACAATATTTAATCATTTGATTTTTCTATCCAAAAATCCTTTATTTTACTTCTTTAAAAATATATCATTTTCTTGATGTTTGAAGGTTGAAGAAAATAAAATCTTAAGGTTGAAAGTAAAGGTAAAAATAGGTTGAAGATGATTGATTTTAGGAGAAAATCAAGCGATTTTCAATAGAAGTTAAAGATGAGAGCATTAAAGTTTTAGAAAAGAAGACCTAGCTCAAGGCGGTTTGTCATTAGTTTGAAAACACATTTGAGTATCTCTAAAATATATATTTAAATTTAAAAAATAATGAGTATATTTTTCAATAACAAAATCTCATTTTCTATTAATCATAAACCTTAACTTGCTTTATAAGAACATGAAAGGTAAACCTGATCCAAATTAATCTTCCTAGTTGGGCTTTTAAAGATAGCCAAACTTTTCAAAAGTTAAGTCAATCTTAAATTGATTTTTTGCCAATCTAGGGTTTGTGTCATGTTCATAATATATATATATATATATATATATATATGAGTATATTTTTCAATAACAAAATCTCATTTTCTATTAATCATAAGCCTTAACTTGCTTTATGAGAACATGAAAGGTAAACCTGATCCAAATTAATATTCCTAGTTGGGCTTTTAAAGATAGCCAAACTTTTCAAAAATTAAGTCAATCTTAAATTGATTTTTTGCCAATCTAGGGTTTGTGTCATGTTCATAATATATATATATACATGGGCATGACACAAAGATCATGTTCATAATATATAGATAAACATTTTGGCAAAACATTTTTCAAAACATGGGTTAGAAGTTTTGGAATGGGCTGATTTTTGGTGAGGATGATCTCTACGGTGAGGAGATCATCATCACCAAAAACCAGCTAATTCCAAAACTTCTAACCCCATCAAAAATGGTTTATAAAAAATGGACGGTCCACGATTTTTCAACTTGTAAACATGGGGCTAGAAGTTTTGGAATGGGCTGATTTTTGGTGATGATGATCTCCTCACCGTAGAGATCATCCTCACAAAAAATCAGCCCATTCCAAAACTTCTAACCCCATAAAATATGGTTTACAAAAAATGGACGGTCCACAATTTTTCAACTTGTAAACATGGGGCACAAAAAATCAGCCCATTCCAAAATTTCTAACCCCATCAAAAATGGTTTACAAAAAATGGACGGTCCACGATTTTTCAACTTGTAAACATGGGGCTAAATTTTTTTGGAATGGGCTGATTTTTGGTGAAGATGATCTTCTAATCATAGAGATCATCCTCACCAAAAATCAGCCCATTCTAAAACTTCTAACCCATGTAGGACAAAACACGTTTATTAAAGTGTAGGGTAAAGCTTAGGGTGTTGAACATTTCCCTATATATATGTGGGAGCGGTTCAGCAACCCTAAAGTTTGCCAAACATTGTGCCAAACATTTTTCAAAACATGGGTACGAAGTTTTGGAATAAGCTGATCTTTTGTGAGGATCATCTTTATGATGAGGAGATCACTCTCACCAAAAATCAGCATATTCCAAAACTTCTAACTCCATCAAAAGTGATTTACAAAAATTGGATGGTCCACGATTTTTTAATTTGTAAACTAGGGTTAGAAATTTCAAAATAAACTAATTTTTGGAGAGGATGATATCTATGATGATGATATATATATATATATATATTTGAATCAGGATAGGTTGCTATCTCGCTTTAACGATTAAGCAAAATCTTCCTCTTTTCATGAAATGCGGTAACTCTACACTTTAGTGAATATTTGAGATATTTCTATATTTTCAAATTGGTGAAATACACCTTGACTTCAATCTTTGCTTATGGATTAATAAAATATTACTTAAAATCTTGATTTATTTTTCAAACAATCAATCTTTATGATGTTGATGTTGATGTTGATGATGATGATGATGATGATGACAATGATTATGAAGATAATGATGACTCCGCTGATGCAATGATGATGAGGACATTTTCTATGAATCCATATAAGAAATGAGCGAGATGAACTAGGGCATGTCAAGAAATTGAAAAATGTCAAATATTAAAAGTGCCACGCGTCATGTACAGATAAGGATAGCTCCAAAATTTTATAACTCGGCAGAGTCAAATTGGGATCGGCACTTCGGCAGAGTTCTAAAAAATTTCTATATTGATATTTTTCTGTTGCAAAATTTCTGATTCTTGTAATCATTCCAACAACCAATCTTTGAACTCACTCAAGTTTAACCATCTCTCTGTGTCTCATCTTCTTCACTCATTTGAATTATTTCCTTCAATCAGGAGTTACTGGAAGCAAGGGTTTGGTTTGGACTTAAGTTTCATTTTGTTTTCCAAATGAACCCATCTCCATTTTAGTTTTTCTTCCAACTTGTTTCGAGATTTTGGGGTGATGGGTTTCTCCAAGACCCGAATTGAGTGACAAATTATAGAGAGAGTTGCAGAGAACATGAGAACTTTTGGTATATTTCAGCTTATTTGGGTCATTTCAGTTATTCTGTTTGTGTCTTGTGATTCCTTTTCATCTAACGAAGGTATGTTTGTTTTAAACTCCATTTGATTCATAATTTCAATTGATTTGTGTGGACATTGTTGACCAAAAGTGTTATTTTGAGTTATTTCTCTAACTGGGTTTTGGGGGCTTATTACACAGTTCGGGCTCTTACGGCCTTTAAGGAAGCTATATATGAGGACCCTTTTCGGGTTTTGTCGAATTGGAATGCTCTGGAGGCAGATCCTTGCAATTGGACAGGAATTTCATGTTCACTTGCTCGAGATCACGTTTTAACTCTGTAAGGAATCTTTTTTGTCTATTCAGAAACCAATTTTGCAGACAGATGCCACTTTGTGGATGATGTAAAATCAGAGTTATAATATGTATTTGTAGGCTTAAAATCTCATCCAGTGTGGGCTTCAAATATAAGTTGCCTATGAAACAAAGTTGATTTTAGACAACTCTATACAGGATAATGAATCAGGCTAAGTTTAAAATCTCAACTAATTTTTGTTTTTTGTTGTTTTTTTCGTTGCAATTTTGGCAAGGTCACTTGTAGCCAAGGGTGGAGCTAGTAAGGAGACATTGGGGGCAATTACCCCCGCTCAACTTTTTTGGGCATTTTAGATACCCTTGAATTTATGCTTAAATTTGAGATACCCCTGCATTTTGAACTACTGATATGCCCCGTTTGACCCTGCTGCCTCTACTCCCTCATCTCCCTCCAATTTTTGCCCTCTTGATGATACTATTTTATGCATCTCTCTCTCTCTCTTATTTTTTTTGGGGACGCAATCGAGTGTCCCCACATCCTTTGAAAATAGGACTAGTCCCTCCAAATCCGCACACACCCATCCACCACAAAGTGGTGTATCTGGTATAATTACCCATGGGGAAAGGTGGGGGCTCGAATTTTTATGCATCTATTCTTGTAAACTTTTTTTTTTTGGTGTATTTATCTTCTTGTAAACTAATTTTGTATATGCCTTTTATGTGTTTATATCTGTACAGAAATGAATAAGTAAATACTTGTTAGAACTGGTACTATGATCTATCAATGATAGTATAGCTCTTTTTCTTGGACTTGGATTTTGCAGGAATCTTTCTAATGCATCATTGAGAGGATTCCTTGCACCAGAATTAGGCTTATTGTCCTCCTTGCAAGAACTGTATGCATTTTTTTTCAACATTTTACAAAGAAATAGGGTTTATGCCACGTTTCAGTATTGTTTTTTTTTTGTTTTTTTTCAAATGTAAACGAGGGTTGGAACCTACTTCAATAGAGTGTTGTTTTGCAGAATTCTGCATAATAACAATCTTCTTGGGGCAATACCTAAAGAATTTGGCATATTGAAAAGTCTCAAGGTCTTGGATTTGGGGATGAATCAACTATCAGGGCCGATTCCTCTGGAGATTGGAAACTTGACCAACGTTATGAAAATGTAAGTGGATTTTGGTTATGGATCATCTGAAATTATTTTCTATGGTTTGTTTTCGCTTTCTCTGACTCGTACAACTTGAATTTTGTTGCAGACACCTTCAATCTAATGGATTGACTGGGAGCGTGCCTCCCAAGCTTGGTAATTTGAGAAACCTTGTTGAACTTTGGCTGGACAGGAATAAGCTTCAAGGAACTATTCCAGGCGATAATAACTCAAGTTTGACATCATACATGCATGGGATGTAAGTATATTCATTTTGCATTCTAGTCTCATAAGAAGAATTCCATTTGGTGCTTGTGCATTAGTAATGCTATATGATGATCATTGATTGTTTTTCTTTCAGAAAATTTGGTTATGGAAATCTGATTCTTCAAGCTTGAATAAGTTAGGGAGTTTAATTATCAAAGGCTTTAATAAGACGGAATATATGGATCCACAATATTTCACATATTTTAGAAAGTTAATAACATATAGCACTAAAATTAGCTGAATTTTTTTTGCGAATTTGTTGATTTAATATCTGGTGAAGTGAAGTTTACCCATTATATATTAGCCAATTATACTATTTAATATTGAACTAGGTAATAATTAATTTCTCTCATTTTTCTCACATTTGCTTGCTTATAGAAAGTTCCTAAGTGAAAAAGATCACTCCATGAGGAGTTTTCAAAATAAAAAAAACTCGTATTTGTTGAATCAAAGATAAAATGTCATCATGAGAAAGAGGTGTTGGAGTGAAGTCATCCTGTGAAAAAAAGGAATGTTTTAGTGAGTGAAAAAAAGAAGGAAAATGTTGATGAAACAAGCTAGTTGGAATGTTTTATAAATCGTAAGTGTCTAAGATGAAATATTTGAAGTTGCAAAGATGAATCAATTGAGATTCTGAGTTCCGGTGATTTTCTCAAACTTGAATATGTCAAGCTTAGTGTCTCCTTGTCATGTGAGGGCATTTGCTATCTTTCAACTTTCAGAAGCTGCAAGATGGTAGATTAGCTACTAGAGATAACAAAGGTAATTTCTTTGGGAGATAGATCTTTGTGTGTGATAGTAACATCTTTGTTAGGTTGTGTGGCCTTTGATTAATGAATTGATTGTAAGGGAACTTGGCCTACAAAGTGTTCTGAGTTTTGACTATTTGAGGTGTCAAGAGCCATATTCTTTGTGGAGTTAAACGATGAGGTTAAAAGTATTTCCCAGTCAAGGCAATTTTTTACTCAAAAGGTAGTGGTAGTATACATAGATGGTGGTTGATGTTGAATTCATGTTTATAGACAATTCTAAATATGGAAAGGTGTTATGCTTAAAGTTGTGTTACTTGTCTAGGAATCAAAGGGGTAGGGTTGTTGGACTGGCCTCAAGTTATTTGGTTCATGATAGTGGCATAATCTTCATAGTTATGGTAAAAAAATGATGAAGGGGATGATGTGAACATAGAAGATAGGTGCGGGATCAATGGAGGATCACATGTGGGTTGGTTGATAGCAACATAGCACTGAGAGGGACAATTTAAATAGGAAGGTGAAGAGCATTTGGTGGTGGTTGGTATAAGTATTGGTAAAGCTATTGAGAAGGTACAAGAGGTTGCAGCTGCTAAGACTAAATGTGATACCATATAGATGAGGCCTATAGAAGAATGTTTGCATAGATTGCATAGCCTTTTAGATCATTGAATAATAATTCAACATTCAAGTAAAAAGAGTTTCAAAAAGTGAGTTGTTATGGTATTGCTCTGGGAATTAGATTAAGGGGGGCCTATCGATCATGGCCATTGGTGTTAGTTTGATCATCTCGCTGAAAAAATGATGGGGATATAAGAAAAGTTTATGTTCCTTTTAACTCAAAAATTGGCCAAATGGGACAGCAGGAGGTTGTTTCGTTGTTGGTCAGAAGTTGTTAATGTTGTAAGAGATAGGCAGAAGGGAAGGGTAGGTAATTTGTGAAGAAGGGAGTAAATATAGTAGCTTCCGTGGTTTTAAATTTCATACTATCTTGGAATGTTTTGGCATTTGGAATAAGTTTTACTTGTCTGCAAATCGGAGGGTTACCTTCATAGTGAGTACACTATTGAGTTTGACAGTTTAGTTCCTATCATTATTTTCCATTTTATCTTGACCGCTTGAGTAAAATTGTTAGTTAGGGGACTTTCTTGTGGGCGATAGAAAAGAGTGTTAGAAGTTTCACGTTGTTGAGTGAGTTGTGTGCTTAGCTAGATTGAATGGTGGCCTTGATTTTCAATTTAAAAGCAATTGAATGGCTAAAGCATATTCATTCAGTTGACCCCAAATTTTTGGGATGAGACTTTGATGATGAGTCATGAACTTGACACTCTTCAAGAAATGGTTTTAAGATTCAGAATGGAGTGAGATTGTTTATAGAGGGGGATTATCATGGTTAAATATTCCTTTAGTGACTTTTGTTGTTTGTGATGCATCCTTTCTTCTCTTATAAATATGAGGATTTGGAAAGGTGTTATAAAAAAATATAATATTTTTAAGGAGGATATCAAATTGGAGATAGGAATGGATGATTCAGTGAGATACTAGGAAGATCTATATTCTTGAGTTTCAAATCTTATGGTGGAGTTTCAAAAGATATTTTCTCAATTGGAATTGTAATGACCTGAAAATCCTAAAATGTATCTCGAGGAAAGAATTTTAGATCCGTGCATTGATTTAAAAGTTATCAAATCCTTGAGTTTCGCGTTAGATATTTTACAATAGGTAAATGACACCTTAGAGACGTAATTTGAGGAAACCGATCATATCATTAGATTCGTGTCGAAAAATCACCCGAAATAGAGTATAAGTTTGTCCAATTCGGCATTTGGGAAAAACAATTCCCAAAATGACAAGTATGTCCCAACATAAGTGGTATAAATATCTAAATTCTATTAGAAAAATCAGATTTTTCTTATTCTCCTCTCTAAACAAATCTCAACCATTTTCCTTCAATATTTGAAACTCAGATCTACGCCAAACGAGAACGATCCGAGCTTAGGCGCAAGAAGGAAAGTTGTTCCTCTCGCCGAGGGTTACGCGTGGACCCAAAAAAATCCGATTTTCGCCGGAAGAAAATTTTGGAGATTGGCCGGAGGCGATTTTAAAGTCCGTTCAACCGTTGAAAATAGCTTGATGTAGGTTGCCTTCCCTTCTACCTTCTAGTTATGCGATAATTTCATAGAAAATCCATATGATTGTTGATAAATCTATTATTTCATTAAGTTTATACATATTTGAACGATTTGAATCATGTTTACATGCTTATTTATGATTGGTTTTAGTTCATTTGATGTAATATAAGCATTTCATAGTTAATATGATATTTGGATCGAGTTTGGTCGAGTTTCGACGAAAAATCAGCAATTCGGAAAAGTATCCGAATGTTGAGTTTGGTTCAAATTTGTTTTGTGTTGCTTCCATATAGTATGTATACCCATTTCCTACATTTATTTCATTAAAAACAATTAAGTATTACTTTAAGTTCTTTAATAAATAAATAAATAGTTCGTTTTCAATTTCGACTTTGAAAAATTATTTTTCAACACTTAGTTAAATTTTCATAGATTTTCAGCTTTTATGTCTTATGGTTTTATCTTTGTTTTCGAGTCTCTCGACTCAACCAAAACCATCGAATGGAATTGGTTGATGCTTTATGGATTTCGAATTGCTTTAAAAGTAAAATTATTTTAATAGATATGTAGGAAATTAGATGATAGATTGATTGATTTAATCGATGGATGGATAAAGAGAACGTATGTTCTCGACTGATTGATGGGATAGTGCCTCCAGTTTTACGTAGTGGCCATGCCACGTAAAACGTGATAGATGGATAGAGGGATGAGATGGTTGATGGATGGATATGACAGATAACTGTCACTGGAGGGTACTACCAGATTTTGTTTGTATTTTCGATTAAAATAAATGATATATTATATACAAAATAAATTATTTTGTTTACCAGTAAAGGTTTGTAGAAAACCCATAAAGAGTGACGTGTTGCTGTGTATCCGGAAGCGGCGAGTCAATCTAGGATAACACTAGATGTCATATGCTCTTCGGTAGTATGGGATACCTTAGAGCATATTACAGCTTATAAAATCCGGGAATTTCTCCTACTTATTTCCTGGGGAACGTTGTGTGTAAAGGCGGTCTCTGTATAGTGTAGAGCTAAGCGGGGTTCACATGCATTGCCTCTTGATAGGCTTCGACGCGAGGGGTCTCCTGGGCTAGTTAGTGATCACTTTTAGTCTGTAGTCGTTAAACGGTCGACCTCACCGTTAGTTGAACTCAGTATTGGGTTCTTGGTCAACGGCCAGTCTGAGCCGGATAAATGGTCATCCAACCGTGGTATGCTAGACCGGCCACAAAATCATATTATAACGATGGGATTCCACATCGGAGGTTAAGTTTGGAATATCGTATTGCCATAGCCGAGGCGGTTATATCGGCGTGTTCCTCTGCTCTCTTATCGATTACACCGCCGTGTTCTTATTATGTATCTTTTTCTTATTTTGTAATGATTGATAGATGTTTTCATTTAAAAGATGCATATGTTACTTTAAATGATTGAAAATGATAGATTGAAAGTTATTATAACTGTTTACTGAGTATGCTTAGACATTTATCGTATGTTACATTATGAAAAACTTACATTATTTAACTGTTCAACTGATTACTCGTGCAAGTATGACTCGTTGTTAGAACGGTGTTCATCCTGCTGAGTAACATTCCCCTGTTACTCACCCTATCCTTCCCCTTTCAGATTATTCAACTTTTGAAGAACCGTTCTTTGATGAGTCTTTTGAGGAGGTCCTCGAGGAGGTCCTCGAGGAGGATCAGATTGATGTTTTGCCGCCGCCATGTCTTTGAGGACTAGTAGAGGATCTTAGCGGTTTTTGGTTGTAGATAAGAAACATGGTAGTTTAGAAATTTTTGTAACCTGATGAATTATGAGATTAAAGATCTTGACTTATATCAGTGTTTGTCGATTTCTTCTGTTTACTCTAGACTCTCGTATAGATGTTAGTTAAATGTTTATTCCGCTGCGTATATTTTCTTTTCATAAGTATTATTATTTATGAATGTTCTGTCAGATTGTGTGATTGATTACCTCACACCTCGAGATTCTGACTGATGAATCATAGGGATTCGTGTTGGGATTTCGGGGCGTGACAGGAATGGGGATTTAATTTGAGTATATGGATTGGAATTCAGGTTCAATAGAAATTTGAATGATTGCCAAATTAATGAATTGGCCTCTTTTCTTGGGAAGTTGGTTAGTCCTAATTTTCTCTTTCAGATTTTGACAAGGTAACGTGAAAATTGAGTACCAATGACATGTTTTCTCTCACTTCATTCTATCTTTTACTTTTTGTATAGATTCATACATGGGATGGTGGGGTTTTGATCCTAGGTCTGTGGTATTACCCACAAAACTTTATTGATATGTAGTTCCTATTTAGTCAGACGTGTTTTTATTATTATTACTTTGCATGGACAACCTCTCTAGGTAACATTTTGATTAAGATCCCCTCATCAATAAGGGTCATAGGGACCAGGAAAAAGGAATGGAGCAAATAAGAGTGGGTCTAGAGTAGGATTCAAAATGGTTTTCAATACTTGTGATTGTCATGATCAATACCCATGGTTGTTATATCTTTGTTTGGTATAAGAAATGGTGGTTGTTAACCGAGGGGAAGCATGATTTGAGGAGGGGGGGGGGTATGTAGTGTCGTTGCACCACTCAGATTTCCTTCTCTCTCTCGATCAAGCCACTATCCTTTCTTCATTTTCGATTGTCTACAAGGGGTGAAAGAAACATCATGTTTTTTCTACAACAATTTCTAATATTTATTGGATCTCTTGGTTGGTTTTCAACCCCAGATGAAGTTTTGAGCATACGTTAGAGAAAAAAGAATAAATTAATCATGTAGGATTCCCAGGAAATTCTTCCACTCTTTTGGATGTAGATAATTATTCATCAGGCATTTCAGCAATTGATCCGATTCCATCTTTGTTTGTTCCATTTGAGGAAAGGAAGGATCCCAAATAATCGATTCTATTATCAACAGATGTGTTTTATGTAAGTATTATTTTGAGTCAGTTGATGATCTATTCTTTCATTTGCACAAGGGAAATATGGAACCCATACTTCCTATAGTTTAGGATAAAGTGGGCTATGCCAAGATCCTCAAGGTTTTTGATCCTTGGATTTGCAAAACATTTGCCAAGTGTGGTAGAGCTCTTTGCAAGGTGAATTACCTATGGAGGTTATCATTTGAAGATAAAGACAATTCTATACTACTGGTCGTTCACTAGCTCTGTTCCTTGAGGTTGCATTTTGAGAACTCTATGTTTAATGGGGGATGGTGTGATGATTTTGTGATTCTGACCTAGCTTTTTTAATTTGTTTTTAGCAAAGAGAGAAACTCTCAATCATAACAATATTTATATGCATTTCATATTGGGTTATGACTCTTTTTCTTCCTTTCGTTTAATAAAAAAAATTAAGATCAAGCGCTCTTGGATTCTCTTGAAGATTCCTTCAGTCAAAGTTGTTTCCTTAGAAATTTCATGTTTCTTTCATAAATTTAGGGTACATCAATATCACAATGCACCGATTATAGAATGCATTTACAAGTGAAATGTCAAAAAACATATGGATAACTCTTATATCCTTTCTTTTCACCTCAGAGAGGGAGTCAACGCAAATTTAGAACTTTAGAGGGCTGCTTTGGAGTCCATGGAATTTAGAATAAGTAGGTCCTAGACAAAATATATTTATTAATGATTCACACTGAGAGGAAGTACCAATAAAAGTTGATAACCAATAAAGACTTGAAAGCGACTATTTTTGTAACCTTGGTTCAATCCATAAGGATGGAGAATTGGACAAGATGTTGTCCATGGAATTAGATTTGGATGTGGCTTATGTATCCCAATCAAATTAATAGGAAAATTCTACAACATAGTAAGAAGAATATGTTTTATTGAGCTAGATGTTAGGCACTCAAGAAATGAAACGTTCTTAGATTGAGAATAGCGAAGATGAGGATGCTGAGATGGATGAGGAGAAATAGTATATATAAATATACATATAATTATAAATGTCCGTATTCTTGAAAATTTAGTATCCTCAATAGATGATAAACCAAAGGGAAATCAATTGAGATGGTTTGTATATGCACAGAAGGAACATTTAAGTTGAAGGCTCTAGAAGAGTGAGGAAGACCCAAAAGATCATGGTTTGAGGTAGTGAGAGCAGATATTAAGTCATATAGCAAAAGATAAGTCTTTAGACATAATAGAATGGAAGGATAGGATCGTTCAGCCAACCCCAATTTTTTTGATTATTAGGCTTTGATGATGATGATGACGATGATGATAATAATGAAGTCCTCTGATTTTAACTATTGAACTTTTTTCTTTTTTTCTCCTATTAATTGGTGTCATTCCTTGCTAAAAGATGATTCTACTTCCTTTGCACTGTTTTAAATTTATTTTCTTGGGATGAGAAAGTTTAATGTCATTCCTTTATCCATTTTTTATTTGATTTTCCTTTTTCTGTTTGAGTTTCATCATTCTACACTACTGTATTGCAAAATTAGGGCTATAATTAATTAATTAATTTTTTGTACCCCCAACTGGATCTGTTAAATCAGCTAAAATTTTACGCTTAGTTTTTTTCCTTTGAAATATTTTCTTTGTTTAGTGTCAGATATAATGCAAAATGCGTTAAGCAACGGATTGAAAGATCAGTTAATTCATTTGGACATGGAATGTCAATATTGTTGGATTGAAATTTTAATCAATTGAAAATGAAAAGTAACAAATTTTTCCATTTAATTATCTCTGAATTAGATATTTCAAGAACAGAATGACCATACTGACACATAAATCATGTATTTTTCCTACACAAGTTCACTAAATATGTTATTTTCATTTTGTGCACATTGATGTCTTCTCCGTACATTCTATCTGTCAATCTGTAACCCCATGGGTTGCCTATTCATGTTTCATAGAAATTCCTGTCAAAGTTAGAGTTCCGAGTGTGGTTAGCAATAGCATAACTCTTCTTAGTTAGAGCTTCTATTGTGGATTGGAATTCTGGTTCAATAGAAATTTGAATGATTGCCAAATTAATGAGTTGGCTTCTTTTCTTGGGAAGTTGGTTAGTACTAATGTTTCTCTTTCAGATTTTGACAAGGTAACGTGAAAAGTCAGTACCAATGACATGTTTACTCTCACTTCATTCTATTTTTTACTTTTTGTATAGATTAATACATGGTACGGTGGGGTTTTTATCCTAGATCCGTGGTATTACCCACAAAAATTTATTGATATGTAGTTCCTATTTCGTCAGACGTGTTTTTATTGTTATTACTTTACATGGACAACCTCTCTAGGTAGCATTTTGACTAAGATCCTCTCATCAATAAGGGTCATAGGGACCATGAAAAAGGAATGGAGCAAATAAGAGTGGGTCTAGAGCAAGATTCAACATGGTTTTCTATACTTGTGATTGTCGTGATCAATACTCATGGTTGTTATATCTTTGTTTGGGATAAGAAACGGTGGTTATTAACAGAGGGGAAACATGATTTGAGAGAAGAGGGGGGGGGGGGTATCTAGTGTCGATACACCACTCAAATTTCCTTGTCTCTCTTGATCAAGCCACTACTCTTTCTTCATTTTTTGATTGTCTACAAGGGGTGAAAGAAACATCACGTATTTTCTACAACAATTCCTAATATTTATTGGATCTCTCAGTTGGTTTTCAACCCTAGATGAAGTTTTGAGCATATGTTAGAGAACAAGGAATGAATTGATCCTGTAGGATTCTAGGAATTTCTTCCATTCTTTTGGTATCTAATGTCGATACACCACTCAGGCTTCCTTCTCTCTCGATCAAGCCACTAGCCTTTCTTTATTTTTCGATTGTCTGCAAGGGGTGAAAGAAACATCATGTTTTTTCTACAACAATTTCTAATATTTATTAGATCTCTCAGGTGGTTTTGAATCCTAGATGAAGTTTTGAGCATATGTTAGAGAAAAAAGAATGAATTGATCCTGTAGGATTCCCCAGAAATTCTTCCATTCTTTTGGATGCAAATAATTACTCATTAGGCATTTCAGCAATTGATCTGATCCATCTTTGTTCGTTCTATTTGAGGAAAGGAAGGATCCTAAAGAATCAATTCTATTATCAACAGATGTGTTTTATGTAAGTATTATTTTGAGTCAGTTGATCATGTATTCTTTCATTTGCACATGGAGTCCATTCTTACTATAGTTTTGGATAAAGTGGGCTATGCCAAGATCCTCAAGATTTTTGATCCTTGGATTTGCAAAACATTTGCCAAGTGTGGTAGAGCTCTTTGCAAGTGAATTTCCATTTGAAGATAAAGACAATTCTATACTATTGGTCATTCACTGTTTCCGTTCCTTGAGGTCGCATTTTGAGAACTTTATGTTTAATGGGGATGGTGTGATGATTTTGTGATTCTGTCCTAGCTTTTTTAATTTTATTTTAGCAAAGAGAGAAACTCTCAATCATAACAATATTTATATGCATTTTATATTGGGCAATGTATCATTTCTTCCTTTCGTTTCGTTTAATAAAAAAAAATAAGATCAAGCGCTCTTGGATTCTCTTGAAGATTCCTTTGGTCAAAGTAGTATCCTTAGAAAGTTCATGTTCCTTTCATAAATTTAGGGTACATCAATATTACAATGCATTTACAAGTGAAATGTCCAAAAAAATATGGATAACTCTAATATCCTTTCTTTTCACCTCAAAGAGGGAGTCAACGCAAATTTAGAACTTTACAAAGCTGCTTTGGAGTCCATGGAAAAATAGAATAATTAGGTCCTAGGCAAAATATATGGAGCAACTTTATTAATGATTCACACTGAGAGGAAGTACCAATAAAAGTTGATAACCAATAAAGACTCGAAAGCGACTATTTTTGTAACCTCGGTTCAATCCATAAGGATGGAGAATTGAGCAAGATGTTGTCCATGGAATTAGATTTGGATGTGGCTTATGTATAGTAAGAAGAATATGTTTTATGGAGCCATATGTTAGGCAATCAAGAAATGAAATGTTCTTAGATTGAGAATAACAAAGATGAGGATACTGAGATGGATGAGGAGAAATAGTAAATATATATAATTATATAAATGCCGTATTCTTGAAAATGTAGTATCCTTGATAGATGATAAACCAAGGGGAAATCAATTGAGATGGTTTGTATGTGCACATAAGGAATATGCAAGTTGAAGGTTTTAGAAGAGTGTGAGGAAGACCCAAAAGATCGTGGTTTGAGGTAGTGAGAGCAGATATTAAGTCATATAACAGAAGATAAGCCTTTAGACAGAATTGAATGGAAGAATAGGATCGTTCGGCCAACCCCAATTTTTTTGGATTATTAGGCTTTGATAATGATGATGATGGTGATAATGAAGTCCTCTGATTTTAACCATTGAACTTCTTTCTTCTTTTCTCCTATTAATTGGTATCATTCCTCGCTAAAAGATGATTCTACTGCCCTTGCAGTGCTTTAAATTTATTTTCTTGGGATGAGAAAGTTTAATGTTATACCTTTATCCATTTTTTATTCAATTTTCCTTTTTCTGTTTGAGTTTCATCATTCTACACTCCTGTATTGCAAAATTAGGGCTATAATTAATTAATTATTTTTTATACCCCCAACTGGATCTGTCAAATCAGCTAAGATTTTGCGCTTAATTTCTTTCCTTTGAAATATTTTCTTTGTTTAGTGTCAGATATAATGTAAAATGCGTTAAGCAACGGACTGAAAGATCAGTTAGTTCATTTGGACATGTAATGACAATGTTGCTGGAATTGAACTTTTAATCAATTGAAAATGAAAAGTAACAAATTTTTGCATTTAATTATCTCTGAATTAGATATTTCAACAACAGAATGACCATACTGACACATAAATCATGTATTTTTCCTACACAAGTTCTCTAAATATGTTATTTTCATTTTGTGCACATTGATGTCTTCTCCGTACATTCTATCTGTCAATCTGTAACCCCATGGGTTGCCTATTCATGTTTCATAGAAATTCCTGTCAAAGTTAGAGTTCCGAGTGTGGTTAGCAATAGCATAACTCTTCTTAGTTGGAGCTTCGATTGTGGTTTCATATTATGTTGCTGCTTCAGGTATACTTCTCCTGGAAATGCTACTGGCCTCTGCTTGTCAAATTTAAAAAATGCAGATTTTTCATTCAACTTCTTTGTTGGAAGAATCCCTCAGTGCCTGAAATATCTTCCAAGGTACCTTTCTTGAGCCTTCAATATATGACATCTGTTCATTCTGGTGAACTCATGCTTTACTTTTTTTTTTTTTTTACCGCAGAACAAGCTTTCAAGGAAATTGCTTCCAAGACAAGGATTCAAAACAGCGTTCTACTCAGCGATGTGGTGTGTATATTTTGGTTCTCTTTTAATAAATTTAGAGAGCTTCTATTGCCACACAAACTTTTACTAACAGCACCCCAAGATGTGTGTAAATTCTATATTGATTTATATAGGGATTGACCAGTTGCACACCACTAGCTGTTGGATGCACTCTAATTAAAAAAAAAAGTTTTTCTAAGCCTTGTTTTTTAACCGACTAATTGCACTTCATTATAGTAATCTTATAGTTTAGGGGTTTATTCATTTTCCCATGGTTTCTTCTATGTTTGTGCTATGTTTTTCTTGTGATTGATTTTGCTCATTTTCTCTTTGGCACCAGTTGAAGGTATTGGTTTTCTAATCTCTATTTAAGCTTTATTTAGAAATTGATAAAAGCTTATGCTTGGATCTTATCTCTTGGAATTCTACGATCATTGATCAGCCCGAAGTGTCCACTTGGATTCCAATGAGTTTTCTTAAGCCTCGTAATGACTTTAAAATTGTCCAAACCGTCCTTGGTTTTTCAATCCAGATACATGGTGATTCCAAGGGATTTATGATGTTTGCACATCGATTAGACTATACAAAAATGATTGAACCAACAATAATTTATGTGAGAATGGTTGGGGAAGAAGAAGAAGAAGAAGAAAAGGACTGCAATATTTTTCTATTATTTTTGGAGTGTAATCATCCAAATGAAGTGCAAAGGGGAATTTTTAAGTGATGGAGTGCAATCGGTAATGGGTTGTGTGCAACTAGTTGGTCCCTTTATATATGATTTGGGTTGCTGTTGGCAAAAGTTGGTGGGGGAATAGAGTCTCTCTAAAGTTATGGCTTGTTTATGTACTTGACAGCAGTATTTGGCAGAGTGGTGTAAGGTCGTAAATGAATTGTTCCCTAAAAGAGTGTATATAAATACAAGTGAATAGCCATGCCTTTTTGTTGGGAGCACTGACTACCCCAAATATTCTTCCGAAGCAGTATAGCCTTGAAGTTGTACAGGGTATCCAATATAGTTTCTCTCAAGCTATCAAAATCAATTTTACACATGTTGTAGTTCAACCCTTTCTTTTTCAAGTTTGATTCAACATGAAGTTTTTCAAATGCTCAGTGGAGCTTTTTATTTAGTACTGGATGGACCAAAAACCTCAATTAATTTAGCTTTCAGCAAGGTATTAAGTTTTCGCTCCTGTGTTTATTTTGATCAGCTTGGAAATGGAAATATTTTAATCAATGTGGAAACTAATACAATTAATGGAAATGTTTTATGAAGATCTTTAGGAAATTTCTGCAAGAAATGATGAAACAAATGTGAAAACATGCTCATATGTCATCAAACGATAATAATAACTATTTGAAGTATGAAAATGAAGATCATTTGCATTTCTGATTTCACTATACATTGACTCATGCTTTTGATAGACCGACAACCAAAAGAACTATATTCTATATGGAAATAGTTAATAGTGTCATATTATCTGCATACACCTTTTATATGTAAAACACTTGCCGGAGTCAATAAATTATTAAGTTCTATATTCACTTATTATATATATATATATATAACTAATACGAACATGGAAGATTGTATCTATCTAGTTATATAAACATGCTAATATACTTAGAATCCATGAAAATAAGATGATATGAAGACAACTAACTAGTAATAATTTATTTCTACTATCAAATGAATATTAAGTGTAACAACAATCCCTTCCTACGAGTAATTCATATTTTTTTTGTTAATTTTATAAATTTTCTCATTAATGTTAGAATATTTTCACATGATATTTGAGTATTTTAGCAAAGTTAGTGTTCATCAAAATATTTTGCGAAATGAATAGTGATTTCCACCAAAAATATATGCAAAAGAAAACTATTGGTTAAATATCGTGTCAACCATTGTAGAAATGCAAATATTTTGGTATATTTTGTGGAAACATGTTATAATATGATGCTACTAGCCTACTAGAGTTTGCCCGTTCCCATGGCACAGGCATCCTCTTTGGGGTTAAAGGGGTAAAAGAGGAAAGATAGTAAAGTTATAAGGGTATTATTGGAAAGGGGGAGGGGGAGGGGGAGGGGGGGGGGAGGGGGGGGGGGGGGGGGGGGACAATAAATTTTATGGGGGAGAAGAGGGGAAAGGCAATAAATTGGGTTTGTGTGGATTCCACTCATTTGTCTCATTTTTTATATCCCTCAAAACTGTAGTTGAGTGGGATCCACCATTGTGTTTTATTATAAAGACTAGAATTTGCCTGTGCTAACAACACGTGCATCCTTTTTGGGGGTTAAAGGGGTAAAAAAGGAAAGATAGTAAAGTTGGGGGGAGATATTATTGAAAAAGGGTGGGGGGGACCCCACTCCATTGTAGCTTGAGTGGGACGTTTATCCCCCAAAAAACTGTAACAGAGTGGGACCCACCGTTGTGTTTTGTTATATAGATGGCTTGTAATTTCCATACTAATTGTTTCAGTAGTAGGCCTATTGAAGTTCATTTTAGATTCATCTTTGTTACATCATGATCCTAGTTTAAGCACAATAGAATTCATCATTGCTCCATTTTAATCCGGCTATCATGATATGGTTGGTAATGTTTAGTTCCTTTATAACAGGTTCTGTTCCATCTGCAAAAAACCATCCGAGAGCCAACTCAGAGCACCGGAAGGCTGAAGATGCATCTAGGCATAAGAGGGCATCAGAACCTGTTTGGCTTTTAGCTCTAGAAATTGTAACAGGAACTATTGCTGGTGTTGTCCTACTCGTTGCTATAATCACTGCTGTTCAAAAATGTCAAGGGAAATCTCCTGTCATAATTCCTTGGAAAAAAGCCTCCAATGGGAAGGACCATATGATAATCTACATAGGTTTGTTTGTTAACTGTGCTTCGATGTCTTCTAACGTTTAAATTTCATAAGCAGCCTCTCTTTCTCTCTCTTTCTCTCTCTATATATATATATTTAAAGTTACAATCAAAGAAAAAGTTTTTGATATAAGTGGATCTTGTAATTTCTAAATAGATTCCGAGATGCTTAAGGACGTGGTGAGCTGGAGCAGACAGGATCTTGAAGTAGCCTGTGAAGATTTCAGCAACATCATTGGATCCTCTCCGAATAGTCTAGTATACAAAGGAATTGTGAAAAATGGGCCCGAGATTGCTGTGGTATCCCTGTGTATCAAGGAAGAGCACTGGACGGGTGATCTTGAGTTTTATTTTCAGAGAGAGGTTATTTCCTTATCAATATTTAGCTCCCAAAATTTAGTGATCCAAATTAAGCTTGACTTTTAATGCACTTGAATTCTACACTTCAGGTTGCAGATATGGCAAGACTAAATCACGTAAACACAGGAAAATTACTTGGCTACTGTAGAGAGAGCACTCCATTTTCAAGGATGCTTGTCTTCGAATATACATCAAATGGGACATTGTACGAGCACATCCACTGTAAGTAATTTATTATTATTATTTTTAAGGTGGTTGGTTGCTCCATAACTGAAAAAGAGATCTCAAATTTGAACTGCAGACAGTGAAGGATGTCAATTATCTTGGACCCGGCGCATGAAAATCATTATTGGCATTTCTCATGGTCTAAGATATATGCACACCGAACTTGATCCTCCATTCACTATATCTGAGCTGAATTCTAGTGCCGTCTATCTTACAGACGATTTTTCTCCCAAGGTATAATATAATACCCAAAACAGTCTTCAAGAGCTAGATTATGAAAACTTGAGTCTAAAGAACATATTATCAAGATTCAGGTCAACTTAAAAAGACTCCCTTATATAATTGACCGAATTTCAATGTGTCTTGTTTTGCATTTTACTCCGAATCTTGGAAGAATTTTGAGTTATTTTGTGTATTTTTTTTCTTCTTCTTTCTGTTGGATCGATCTTATAATCGTAAGTTTATGATTAATTTTGAGTTCTCTTTTTCCCAGAAATGACCTCTTTTAGCTCTGTTACGTTGTACAGCTGGTTGATTTCAAAAATTGGAAGATGGTTCTTGCCAGGTTAGAAAAGAACTCTGGTTCCATTGGTAACGGAGGTGTTTATCATGGTATCCCGGATTCTCTAGAGACACTCCATCTGGATGTCCAAGGAAACATATTTGCTTTTGGAGTACTCTTACTAGAAATAATCAGTGGGAGACCTCCATATTGCAAAGACAGAGGATACTTAGTTGATTGGGTAATAAACCACTTTAACTTATTATATTATCTTGGATTTTTTATTTCTTATTATCCCATCTACCTATGGAATCGTCAAAAAGTACCCCTTTAAACTCCTTGAAAACATATTTTTTGATGGGTAACGTGCGTGTGTGTGTGTGTGTAAATAAAGCATAAGTTCTTCTTTTGCTCCCTCTGCTGCAGGCACGAGAGTATCTAGAGCTGCCTGAAGTAATATCTTATCTGGTGGACCCTGAGTTGAGACATTTCAGATACAACGAACTCAAAGTAATATGCGAGGTGGTGAGTCTTTGTATACAATCTGATCCTGTGAAGCGACCGTCAATGCAGATTTTATGCCCCATGTTGGAAACTAGGATTGACACCTCAATATCCGCCAATCTTAAGGAGTCTCCTTTGGCATGGGCTGAGCTTGCCATCTCTTCATAGAGCTAACACTGTAAAGCTGACTGATACACTTGTAATAGATTTTCTTTCTTTGGGTATCTTGGAATTTACTTACATGCTGAAGAAAATGTAAAGCTTTACGTATGGCAAATCCTAGCATGGTTTATAATATTTTGCTTAAGTACTGAATGAAGGATGTAATACATTGAAGTTGTTTTCATTCTTCTCTTTTATTGTTCTCACTATGTGGACATTTTGGTTTTATTTAATTAATGTGATAGAAGCAACAAAACTAGAGGTTTTGACTCAATCAAGTCAGATTGTTGGCTTGATCAAATCGGACTCGAGTAGGCACTGATCATACAGACCCATTTTAAATCATTATTTGATATCAACCTCCTATAGGTTTTCCAGAGAGATTTGGGCTTATTTGTTGTCGTTATTCCATTCTTCTCATTGCTTTTCTGCCTGGATCGTGTCGTTTCTTCAATCTTGGGATTGTTCGAGTGTTCCCTTTGTAAAGAGAGGATTCTTTGCAGTCTAGTTCCTTCAGCTGTGTGTTGTGTTGGGGAATTTGACCGGAAAGGAATCATGGGATCTTTGAAAGTAACGAGCATGCTATGCAAGAAACCAATTTTTTTGTTTTGTTTTTGCCAATTCCAATCCTTAGGTCATAACTAGGGGACCCTTGTTTTTGTGGTCTAGAGTCTCAAAGAGCTTAGGGGTGTGAGGTTTGAAGACTATGTAGCTAATTGGGAAGGGGTGTGATGTATTACAAGAGATTAGTGTATTTGTTTTTGTATCTGGCTTGGTTGGTCAACTCGGCCAACCTTGCTTTCGTTTCAATCAATGAAATATTTTTACTTACCCCCTAGGGGTGGCAATTGTTGGGTCATGTTGTGTTGAGGTACGGGTATTATGAAAATTCACCAAACTTGAATCCGACACATTTAATAATCATGTCAAAAACTTAAACCTAAACCCAACTCATTCCATTTATAAATTAGTATATCTGACCTGACCCATATATAACCTGTTTAATAAAATTCTAATATTTATTAAAAAAAATAAGTTTCATTTCCACCAGAAGAAAAAAAAAAAAAAAAACCATTACTAAAAATAAAATAACACAAACATGAACTAAATTCAATGATGAAAAATAACTTTCTTTTAAATTTTTTTTTTCTTTAAAGTTCATAGAATTTTTTCCTTTACAACCATGTGGCAAATCAAGTTTTTGGATGTGGATGCCATAAGGTGATGTGGTCAGAAAACTTTCCTTACTTTGTAAGGAATGTGCTTTTCATTATTATTGTTGGCTAAGTGAAGTATATTTCATCATCACATGAGACATACTAGTCTTACTTAGTAAGATCTTAAATCTTACTAAGGATTGTTTTGCCCACATAGATCACCATGTTAGGAATTGACCACTACATGCCTTCAGATTTCAATGAAAAAAAATATATATTAAAAAAATATAAATATAAATAAATAAACAACTTAGTAAAGAAAGTATTTTTTTTCTTTTTCAAACTAAAGATTTAACCATTAATTATTTGAAAAATATCTTAAATCACCTTCTATATTTTTCTAGAATTTGAAAAAAAAATTGCATTATGAAAAAATTCTAACAAAAAAAAAAAAAATGAATAATTTAAAAAATTCTTAAATAGTTGTTGATACTTTTAAAATTACATGTTAATGATAGAATAACTAAACGTGTCATAACAGGTTAAGCGGTTTGATGCCCCTAATTTGAACTCAACCCATTTAATAATCGTGTTAGATGGGTTGACACTATTATGCCTCAAACCCGATTAGGCTTGACCTCGTGATTGTGTTAAAATTGCCACCCCTAGTCATAACCATGAATATAACTTGTTCTCTTTTACTTGTATTGTTTTCTTTCTTTTAATAAATTGCTTAATCTATCAAAAAGCAAAAAAGAAAAAGATAGAGAGAACAAATAAAAAATCCGAACTTTGATGATGTGCTCAAGTGCGCAATGAGTTTCACTGGTCATCTTGGATCCTTTTCCTATTTGTTTAGCAAAGCTTGCTCCGTTCACTTATGCTGCCAAGAATCAGTTATAGGTCATTTACAAAAGGAGATAACCATTACTCACTTTGCCAAGTCAATCGGTTAATTTAGAGCAATAAGAACATAAAAAGCCATTCAAAATCAAACCAAGGGTCCAATGCCATTATAACTTCTTCTTTTTTGATCGGTGAATGCCATTATAACTAAGACCATATCATTGTGCAGTTTCTTTTATTTTTAGGTAATAATTTTTCTTATAGAAATAAAAAATAAAAAATGATTCAAAATAGATAATTGGCAAAACTATTTCAACAAGAAAGAATAAACCATTTTAGAAAATTGTAAATCCCATATCCCATATTCCAGATGAATGTGAATTAATAGCAATAGCAATGAAGATGGAATACATACTAGAAATTCGAGGTCACTAACAAGAGATGAACTTGTTAATTAGCACTAAGGCACACATTTACGTATTGTCCTAGGTAGCTAGAAATCATCCCCTCTCCCACTCCGACTACTTATGTGATGTCACACCCCAAAATCCAACACGAATCCCAAGAATTTCTCTGTTAGATCTTAAGGAATGATTAACCATCCCATCCATTATAACATGTAATAATAAAAGACAGATCCTGTTTAACAGTTATAACGCAACGAAAATACAAAAATAATATAACAAACTAATAGAGTGCGAAAGCTAATAACAATCAAACTGTGATCCAAAATCCTCAATTCTCATATAAAAAGTTTCACTGACTGAAACAAGACATAACTAGATGACAATATTGAATATAAATTGACACACTATGCCCTAACATAAGAGTTTCAAATTGAAACATAAAGAAAAATAACTACTAATCTCTAAGACCACTCAAACTGATGGAGGTGGTTGCTTATCAACATACTCAACCTTCGGTCCTTCCTTGTAAATCTCCTCTTCAAAGATTAGCTCCTTTAAAATCGTATGATCTGAAAATGTGAATGGTAGGGTGAGTAACAAGAATTACCCAACTGAAAGCGCCCTCGATCCGTAGGTTGCGAATCCTCTTTTTTGGTGTTTAGGAGTCGTCACTTTGTTTTACGGTCTAGGAATCGAATCATGAATCTAAATAGATAAATAATACTAATCTACGAAAAGAAACTATGGGTCTAGAGATTATGTTACGGGATTGGAAGGTGTTAGGCACCAATTCCGCCCGACAAATGCCAGTCTCTACTTTTTCCAAAAATTACATTACTAAAAAATGACCTAAACAATAAAATAAAATAAAAAAACTAGTTTACTTGGATGATTGCAACGGTTGATTCCCTCAGAACTGGCGGAGTGCGTTTCTCGTATGAGTTTTCTTACGTTTGTCTCTGTCACTAGATCAACTTTCGATCTCTGAGATGAAGTATTTTCTTTTTAGATCTGAATATTTTTTAAATGTTCTGGGTGTTTTGAAGGTTTCTAGGTATTTTTTTTGAGGATTTCTGGGTGTTAGGTAGGGAGTTGGGACTTCAAATTTAAGGTTTTGGGAAAACTGAGAAGAGTTTTTGGCCTCTCTTCCTAGGGTTTTTCTTGACCTGCGAGATTAGGTTATGGAGACTCCTTTTTATAGAGTTTTTTTGGAAGTCTTTCAGTTTGACTAGGTCTCTTTAAGATAAGGTTAATTAGGGTTTAAATTCTTACGTACAATGAAAGAGTACTTTTTATTTTTTTGAAAAACCCCCTAATTATATTTTAAATTCTTTGGGACCCCAGATGGAGGGATCTTTTAATAAATATTATGTGGGCCCTACTTAATAAATGGGCCATCACTTAAAATTTGATCCGTGAGCTTAATTAATTGATTTTATTTATTCAAAATTTTAATTCAATTTACTAAGATTTCACTTTATGTTAAATAATGTTTTAATTATTAATTTCGAATTTTAAAATTTTTAGGATTGGCAAATTATCGTTTTGTCCTCAAAGAGGACTTTTGTGTTGAGAGGTTGTTTTTCAATGTTTTGAGATGTTTTGAAATTAGTTTTTCATAAGAAATTCAATGGGAGTATCGATTTGTATCACTTATGAGTTTTTGGCGTGAAATGATTGTGGACCTTATGAGGGCATTTTGATAATTTTGTCAAATTTGGTGAAAATTGGTGAAACAATTTATTTGGTTTTAATTTATTGTTTTATATGTTCGAAAAAGTTTTCCTAAGCGTAATGTAGGCTGTAGGGATGTTTTGATGCTAGGGGTATTTTGATAATTTGGGTCATTTTTAGTGATTTTTCTCGTAAAGCTTTTTTTTTTTGGTCTCAAAATGATGATTTCAATGTTTTTGGGTCATATTTTCCTAGCGTAGCGTAGTTTCTAAAGTTTTACTTGCTTGAGATACCTTATCCGAATTTCTAAAATATATCTAGTAATAAATAAAAATATTGGAATATTCATCCATCATTGGGAACCGTCACAATTGGATTGACGAATTGATTAATCAGGCGAATGCAAAAATGAGGTGTCTACCCCAACATAAAATCTATTGTTTTAACAACTAGTCATAATATGCAATGTATAAACATATTGAAGTTTAAATCATGCAAGTTTTTTTTATATAATATAACATTTGAATAAAGACTAATTGAAACAAAAAAATAAAACAAATATAATAAGTAACTGTCTATCAGTCATATCATTTTATTATGCTTTCAAGTAAAACACTCATCCATCGGCATACAATAAAAATATACCTAATACAAACATAATGGTGTAAGAGATAAGACTATTGAAGGCCTCAATTATAGCAAATTGGTATTCTAATACTTCACCTCTGATGTGGAATCCCGCCATTTATATTTGATTTTATGGCCAGTCTAGCATGCTACAATTAAGTGACCATTTATCCAACTCAGACTGGTCATTGACTAAAAATCCAATATTGAGTTCAACTAATGGTAAGGTCGATCGTTTGATGACTATAAGCTCTTGATGATCACCAACTAGTCCATGAGAAATTCTTTGCATTTAAGTTTAGCTGGTAGTGCAATGTGAACCTCGAGTATCTCTACACTATACAAAAATCGCCTTTACATACAAATATTTCCTAGAAAAGAAGATGAGAGATTTTCAGATCTCATGAGCTATACTACTCTCTAAGGTATCCCATACTACCCAAGGGAATAAAACATCAATTGTTATCCTAGATTGACCTGCCACTTTTGAAAATAACAACGCAATCACTTTTTCCAAATTTTTTACGATTTTTTTCTAGTAAACAAAAATAATTTTGTTTTGTATACATATATATATATATATATATATATATATAATATATATATATATATATATATATATATATATATATATATATATATATATAGTTTTTTTATATCACAAATACAAATAAGATATGGTAGCGCCCTCCAATGACATTCATCTACCAATCAATCCATCCATCACTCATATCTCACATGGTCGTTGAAACATGAGATACCCATCTATCTATCATGCATCATGGGGCACAGCTAGTGCATAAGTCTAGAGGCATTGTCTTATCAATCAGTCAAGAACATAAGTTCCATCTCTTCATCCATCAATAAAACATCTATCTTCCTATGTTCTATCAAAGTACATATTTTTTAGAAAATATTTGTGATTCTAAGACATCAACCAATTCCATATGATGGTCTTAGTTGAGTAGAAAATACTTGAAAAATATGATAAAACCATAAATAGTTGAAGTTGTGGAAAGCTGCAAAAATTTGGCTAAATGTTGAAAATGTAAATTTTCAAAGTTCTTCAAACGTAACACAGATTTTTAGAAATGAAAATCTTAGTTATGAGATTTGACATCATATAATTTTTGAAACTTAATTTGAAGGAAAAGTCAAATAAAATGGGATTTGAAAATTTGACAAAAACGATGTAATTTGCATTTTGTTCTTGAAACCAAAAAGTAAATTTTGATATGTTGAGATTTAAAATTTTAAACTATTCCCATTGTTTTCAAATGGGGGGAGGGGGTATTCCCTTATTTTCAAACTAATGGGAAAAAGATGTGCTAAAAACAAAGTTGAACTAGGCATTTCAACATAAGGTCTGGCGACCTAGATAGGTCGGTCAACCGAGCTTCCCTTGGGTTAACCGAATCCGAGAGGAGTGCATTTTGCAATTCTTTGTGGAGCGATGGGTAAGTTGATCGAGCGTAACAACTTTTCTTTTCTTCTTCTTCAGTTTCACCCCAAAATCACCTATAATCCTTTCAAAGTTTAAACCACTGACAATCATGAAAGCCAATAGATCTACTCTTTTTATATTTCTTCACATAAGATTTATAAATTAAAAATAAGATTCAAGATTTGAAACCATCTTGATTTTGAAGAATGTAAATCCTAATTTGAAATCTAAATCTAGTTCTTTGATGTAAAATAATTTTCTATGAAAATAATTGCAACTAAAGGGTAGAAGGGAGGAGTTCCTACTTGATTAAGTTTTTTGCAAAACAATAGCTCCAAAATCTAGTCCCAAAGGTCTTTTTTGTTCATTTTTCAAACTTCTTCTCTAGTGAACATGAGATTTCCTTGGATTGATGTGAAGTTCTTGACAAAATGAATCTTTTTTTGTCTTTCATTGACTTTGAAGTCCACTATATAGTTCTATAATCAATTCTTCTAACTCTAGGGAGGCCAGGATTAAGGTCTGTCTTTGGAGAAGAGGATGAAAAAATCTATAAATTTCTAATAAATTTGGTATTTATAATGACTTAAGGATGTAAAGATAATTTTTGAATTCGTTTTATTTTTTTTTAAAGTCTATGTCCCAAACTTCGATTTTCACAATTATAGTCTATTTTGGATAATTTTTTGATACAAACCTAATGGTGTTCTCGAATTTTCAAAAATTATTTTTTAAAAACTAAAAAATAAAAAAATATATTTCTAAGTAATCAAACTTAATCATCAATCATAATTCCTTGAGATTCGTAATAGATTTATAAGATATTATATGTGATGCTGGGAAGTTTTGGATTTGTGCCCCAAAGAATCGATGATCATTGATTCGGGACTGTGGTACACTAGTTCCTTAATTAATTTTCCTCGGGAAACTCACAACTTTAAAGTAAGGGTCCTTCTATTTGCACCCTTCTTAATACTCAGTCCGTCCACTTTCTTCTATACATCCCACTCCAAAATGTGCTTTAGGTAAGTACAAATAGCTTGGCCTTTATGGTAGTGAACCTTGAGAACAAACAAGAGAAAATAAAGCAAAATGGTTTCTTATAACTATAATCCTACTCCTAGTCTGATACCTTGCAAAAAGTTTGCATGAAACCCCAAATAACTAGCTAAGAAGATGTCAAGAAGCCACTCATTGACTAAGTTTTTGAAAAGGTTAATGGTATTAGCCAAATATCTCATAGGGGTAAAGGATTTTCCCAACCCCTTGTTATGATCCTGAATCATTATGTGATGATCAAATCACTAGAAAGAAGAAAAAGATAAACAAGATGATAATATTTCCTTTCTAGCACATTGATTTTAGCATGACAATTGATGTCGAATGCCATATTGTATCAAATTGAAAATTTCAATTATCTTATTAAATTGTTGCCCTGGCCTCATATCCATATCTTTCGAAGATGATGTAGTAAGTAGAGAAATTAGATTTCATTCAAACTAGATGTACCCAAGAG
Organism: Akebia trifoliata; assembly: GCF_017979445.1. Lineage (NCBI taxonomy): Eukaryota > Viridiplantae > Streptophyta > Magnoliopsida > Ranunculales > Lardizabalaceae > Akebia > Akebia trifoliata. Next base: position 24,428,674 of record NC_141385.1, read on the forward strand.
AAATGAATGAATTCATCAACAATTGTACCACAACTTAATAACTATATTTTTGAGCGAATACAATCAGGGAATGTTCCCATTAGTCATAATGGACTTTATTAAATGCCTCAACATATGAAATCTCAAAAAATAAAAATAAAAATAAAAATAAACGATAATGTGAAACTCTTACATATGATTTTTCTTCACTGAAATTTATTACTTTAGTTAGATCCTTGATGTCGTTGTTGTCATCTCATCAAAAATTATATTTTATACACTCCTTAGCTTGTGGGCAAATGAGGGATCGGACCCAAGAGAAAGGGGGGATGTTACCAAGTTAGCATGAATTGAAGTTATAATTCAAACCTATTTTTGTGTTTTTGTAAAACAAAATGGAGAGTAAAATATTGCTGGAAATTAAAGCAATAGAAGAAAAAATTATACTAAGTAACAAAAGATAAAACATCCATTAGTGATTAGAGTAATCTAGGATTAGCACATGAAACTGTATTAAAGTTTAGCTTTCTTTGCACTCAATCACAAGGACTTGGTGTGAGTTCATTGAATTCAAAGATATGACATGAAGCTTTTGAGAAAACACTGTAGTTAGGATTCCTTCACTCACTAATATGTGAAGTCCCTACCACCAAATATCTAATTTAAGCATGGTTTATCTTGATCTCATCTAAATATATAATTATAAGTTAAGCATATAAGCTGTAAAGATTCAACTAAAACTTTGATCTATTAGAGTTGGATAAAACCTTGAAGTAAATCCTATAAATACTATAAAGATCATGAAAGGATAAATAAATAACACAGAATTAAAGCTTGCTCTTAAGCTTCCTCCCCTCACTCATGGAGGGAGTCTAGCCTATGGTCATGGTAAAGATACAAGAGAAATAACACTTGTATTCATGATAACCAAGATAAGTTATCTCCTTGAGAAATTATTGAAGTTGTATTAATACCTAACTAGAAAATAAAAATTATAGAGAAAATGCCAAGGGCATTGGGAGAGAAGAAGAAAAGGGACAAGAGCCCAATGACTCTTTTTAAATTGAGAAAATGATCTATTTATAGACTTGAGGTCATCTCAAATGATGCAAATATATTTTCCATCACTCTTGTGTATAATCTCATGTGTGAAGCAACATAGAGAAAATTTAGGGCGAGCCAACCGAGGAAAACTGCGCCACATTGAGAATTCACTGCGTCGTAGTGCTCTGAAAGCATTAAGACTTCACTTTTTCACTCCATGCTTGATCTGACTTCCTGATTGCATTGCACTCTTACTTCAGTGATATAGTGTCCATCTAGATGAGTTGATCATTGACTTGTACAGTGAACACATCCGATCAGTTTTTTGATATTTACACTTATTTTGTGCAATTAAGCCTACTTAACATGGTATAATACGAAATATGATAATTTGAGGCTTAACATACTTATTCATCTAAAATAATGAAATAAGGATGGAAGTTGATATAAATGCCTAGGAAAAGTGCTGATAATTCAATATTTTGAGACACTGATCACATCCCCAAACTTACCTTTTTCTAGTCCCTTAGAAAATAAATTTACCATTTTCGTCGGCCCCTCGACTGTATTTAGCAAATGCAACAAGTCCTTAAACTGTTAGGTTACCCTTAGTGAATGAGTTTTGACTCGTGAGGGTTTGGAGAGAATATACCCACAAAATTTGAAATAATGTTAGAAGTAATAATGGTAAAAATCAAAACTTATATTTAAAAGCACAAGTTCTTTAAGATTTGTCAGTCATTTGGAAGTAATACTTGGTATGGAGTCTCAACTTTTATTTCTTTATGATAAAACGTAGAATTAGGTTGACATTTAAGATATAGTGATTCTAACTTAGAAACTTTAGAGATTTGATTTCCTAAAGTGAGTTTCAACATTCTAACTAATTTGTGATACTTGGATCAACTTAGGGTTTAATTCTAAACTTAGCATCCTATTTGGGATAGTGAGAAGTGTAGATGTTCAATTTAATACCTCTAAGGGATTTTATTTGTGATATTCCAATGTACTCACATTTTTTACTCTAGGTGACTTTCACCTTACTAAAACTCTAAACTTTTCTACTTTTCTACTTTTGATTCTTATGAATCTTTCTTTTTCGTTTTGAGGGATCTTTTTTTTTCTTGCTCTTTTATTTTTTTTTTCTCTTTTTCTACTATTTGAAAAAAAATAGATAGTACTTTTCAAGGTACCTAGTCTAATTCAATGGTTGTTGTTCAAGGCATATTCAACCCAATTTTGTTTTTTCTTTTCATTAGCCAACCAAATAAACAAGGAAGTCAAAGTTCATCAAACTTGATTTTTTTTCCTTATACTCTACATAGAAAGAAGGTAACAATCTCACTCAATTGAACCTAGACTTTTGGTAACCTTATTAGAAGTAATTATAAACAAAATGTAACTTTGTTCTAACTTTTGTACAAGAGAAAGATGAATGGAAGTTCCAGATCAAAGCTTCTAACCAAAAACTAATTTAGTGATTTTAACTAAGTTTTTAAAGATACAAGCTAAGATCTTTGAACAAAATACAACAAAGTTGCCAAAATATGTTTTTATTTTTTTTCAAGTTTTTTAATTTTTATGATTTTTGAATAGAAAATAAAATAAAAGAAAATAAGTTACAATCCGACCCTAGACTTCCAAACTTAAACATAATATTGTCCTCAATATTTAGTATGCATATGCAAATGCAAAATTGAAATTGACATAGGAGTGAAGTGGTTTGGATAGCACTTGAAAAATGATCTACAATCTTGTGATATTAACACAATGTCTCCTGAAATAAGACAACATACTACTCACCACTGTCGTAGCATCGATTGTATATGTCGTATTAGTTGTGATCATGTTATTTGATGTTAGAAGCACAACGAAAGATACTGTGATCATAGATTAGGTAGTTGGTTCTTAAGCTATGTCAAAAAAACACACACTAGCATTTTCAATCTACATTGTGTAAACTAGCACAAGACAAAATAGTTACAAAAAAGAAAATAATTTTTGAAAAATATTACAACCCAAAACTATTTTTGGAATGAAACATGGATAGTACAACATTCATATTAAACAACTACTTAACAAAACATAGTAAATCGAGTAGCATAAAAACTAAATAAAAGTGCTAATGAAAATGTCTACTCAAGCATCTAATCCCTATGAGATCTGCCTCTAGTAGTGGTCGAATTCCCTCACTCATTTACGTTGATTAGCTGTATCTAGTCATCGCTATGAAGTTTTCTGTCCTCTATATAACTTACCCATTTCCTTGAAATTTTTTGTAAATGCCTTTTGTAGAGGACGTGAGTTGACGTCATCCAAGAAGGATGTGTCCTCAAAATCTGGACTAGATGATCTAGCTTCGCTCACTCCAACTTCATCAAATTCTTGTCATGGGCGCTCATAACTATGAGGACTTCTATGCTCCTAAAGTACTCTGGTATTGGTTGCCATAAGCCCGAGTCACATTCTACAAAAGCTAATGCACCCTTGAATTTCAAAAGTTGGATTATCTCGCTTTGGGGTGCTAGCACTACCATTGGCACTCCCATTCACCTATCAAGAATTTGATAGACTAAGCGTGGGAAGACTAGCGAACGAACCTGCGCAATTCTTGAGATTGCATCGGCTTATCGTATTTATCTTATCACCAATCACTTTAAGAGTTTTTAAGATGAAACGGGACACGCAAAAAGTCGGATCCTTGGTTTGGATCGCGTGCATGATGTACATGTGCTTTACGTAAAGCAAAGAATTATTTTACGTCCCCAAAATGTTAGATGCCACCCATCGACAACAAAGTTACTGATTAGCTCGAAAGCTTTTTGATAATAATCCTTCATTCCTATTACTGATGCGTTGTGACTCAAGACCCAATCATGTGATAAAAAATTCAAATGGATGACGCATCTAGCAAGTTCCATCCTTGACCTTCGCAATTCTTGAGATTGCATTGATGTCTTCAAAACCAATGGCAAATGTGATGCCATGAAACTCAATTGTAAGCGACGGAACAACTGGATTGCCCGAAACTATAAAATCATAAAATTCTCTTACCATTTTCTTGCAATACACTTCAGAATTGGTGTAGAGCAAATTTCTCCACCCTTGCTTGAGGATGGCTTCGCGAAACCACGATCCATTGTTGCCTTGAAAGTGGGGACCAAAATTGACTCCTAAAAAATAGTTCATTTGGAAGATGCCATAAGATAAATCTGAAGGTGATTGGTGATAAGATAAATACGATACAGTGAAGATTGATTGCGATGTAGTGAAAATGATGAACTTGAAAATGCAGTGACTGCGATCTAATCGCAATGGGATATAGACTGCGTTGATCACTTCAGATTTGTATAAACACAACTGAGAAGAGAGATTTATAAATTGAATTTTTGAAGGTTGTTGATTTGAAAGAATTTTGAAATAAAAATGGAGAAGATGAGTTAGAGATTAGGCATGTCATTTGATTTTAGGATATATGGGAAATTATCAAAATACCCTTGAGAAAAAAGAAAATCCTAATTTTGCTAAGAAAACAATGTTAAACACTAATTAACTATAAGAAAGAATCTAAGGAAAGTAAAATAAAAGACTGCAGAAAAAATACTAGTTCTTATAGTTTTGGATGGGAAGGTAGTTGATAGTATCGTTTGATGTGATAAGAAATCAGCTCGTCACTTTTTAGCTCGTAGAGCTTGGGTGCATCGGGTATGTCATCTCGATTCATTGATGACTATTTGAAGAGGGCCATCATGGGGGAAATCTATCGACAGGTAGACCATTCTTTTATGTTAAACATATGAGATCAATTAGGATTTTTCTTTTAGAACCTACCACTTTGGTTCCAAACTGATAATTGTTCCCGATGAGGGAAATGGCCAAGTTCTAGGCCTAACTGATGTGAAAAACAACAGTACTCATCCGAAAACTTCTAAAATCTACTAAAAAAAAAAAAAAAAGAAAAGAATGGGTTGCCTCCTAGAAAAAGCATGAAGTTTAATGTTTTAAGCCAAATGAAAACTCTATTAATCATGAGAAACCAGCTCATCAAGGAGAAAAACCTCTTCTGGGGGTACACACTCGAGATACGGTTTGAGACGTTGGCCATTCACTTCAAAAGTGGATCCGTCCTTAGGATTAAGGACTTTTACATCACCGTGGTGGTAAAAGATGGAGTCCAACAAGATTTGATTATAAAATGACCAGTCCAATGAGATTTGAGTTCTCTTAAAAAAAGATGGACTCTATTGTTATACAACAAAACTCTTTAATTAGATTCAAAATTTCATCGAAGAATGTGCTTATCATGATACAATTTTGTACATTTTTTGTAGTGTTTAGCACAATCATAAGAGTCATTTTTGATATCTTCTAATTTATTAAGTTGTAACTTGTGATGTTCATCGACTTTATCGAGATCAAAGTTGAGGCACTTGATCGCCCAATATGCTCTATGCTCAAGTTCTACAGGGAAATGACAGACCTTGCCAAAAATTAATTGGTAGGGAGACACCCCTATAGGTGTTTTGAAAACAGTTCGGTAAGCCATAATACGTCATTTAATCTCAAAGACCAATATTTCTGTGAAGTGACTATTTTCTCTAGAATGGTCTTGATTTCCCTGTTAGAAATCTCTACCTATCCACATGTTTGTGAATGGTAAGGTGTTGAAATTTTATGAGTTATGAGGTATTTTCTCATCAATGATACAAATATTTTATTATACAAATGCGAGCTACCATCACTTATGATAGCTCGCGAAGTACCAAATCTTGCTAAGATGGTCTCTTTGAAAAAGTTAATCATCACCTTGTGATCATTCACTTTGCACACCATAGCTTCTACCCATTTGGATACGTAATCAATTGCAAAAACGATATACTAGAAATCCTACGAGATAGGAAAAGATCTCATAAAATCTATGCCTTAAACGTAAAATTTTTTGATGATCATAATAGGATTTTGAGGCATTTCATTTTCTCTTAAATTTTTTTCTACTTTCTAACATTGACTACAAAATTTGCTAAACTTGTGGGCATTTCAAAAAATGGTTGGTCAGAAGAAATCGCACTGTAAGATTTTTGCAATGGTCTTCTTATCACTAAAGTAGTCTCTACAGACATGATTATTGTAGACACCCCAATTTTAACGGACCCAAAAATGCTGATTTTTCAACAAAGTTCATCAATGGACCTCAAGGCCCCAAACCAGTGAAAATTGGACATTTTACCAGAATTGAGGCCCCTAAGACCTCCCAATGGTCTAGGGGACCCACCAAAGGGGTTTGAACTACCTTACACCCTCCCAATCTTTACCATTCCACTCTTGTATCTAGAAATATCCGATTTTTAATAAAGTTCTCCAACGGGCCTAAAAAATCCAATTTGCCAACACGTGACATTTTTCGATCAAATCAATGATTTCAAAAATCTCAAAAAAATTAATAAATTAAAAAAGTGAGACTTGGGATGCTTACCACTTCTTCTACCCCCACCATCTCACTTCCGAATCCAAAAATACCCTAAGCCCACCTAAAGTCCATAAGCCCTCAACTCTCCAAAATCAATCTCTCACCTCCCCCCTAACCTAAAATTTAATCCCATATCACCTAAAATCCTACAACTTACCCACCCTAAAAAATTCAATCCAAAATAACCCCAAACCAATTCATAAAACCCCTAACCTTTCCTAAAACCCAAGCCCAATGCCGCTAAACCCAAACTCATATCCAATTCATATCCAACGCACAACCCTAACCCACTAATCATTACCCACATCAACCAATCACCCTCTTATCATCAAAAGATGACACATGTCATCATTTCCTCTCACCCTCCTCATCTAATCACCTACCCCATCACCTTTCTTTAAACAATTCACCTACCATCTCACTTCTCTCCAAAAATCACCTCAACCCATACCCTACCCTAACCTAACTTATCTCTATTCTCTAACACAATCGACCACCCACATCACAACCCATGTCCTCTATACCTTAACCCATCAACTTTCCTTAAAACTCTCCACCAACTCACATCACAACCCACACCTCCCTCATCATTTTCTTACAAAAACCATTCTCACAAAACTAACCCATACCCTTTTTCTTCAATCAAACACCTACATTCACCAATCAATTCGTCTAATCACCCCATCTCCCCATCCTTTTTAACACATGTTATCATTTCATTAACCCTCTCAATAATCCAAACACCTAATCCCTTACAACACGTTACACAACCCATTATCTTAAATCTAAACACCTCACTTCCTCAACTAACCCAACACTCAATCAAACACCTAACACTTTACACTCCCATTCTCTCCATCACACATCACTCATCTCATCTCACCAAACACTCCATCCAAATGGATTGGGTAAGACCAAACCATTTGGATCAAAATACAACCCATTTCCTTCATTACACAATTATCCTTATTTTTATTTAAAATTTCATACCCTTCACCTCTAAAATCCATGTCATTATCTATTCTCCCAACCCTTCACCCCATTATACCCCTAAAATACCCTCCAAGCATCTGTAAATACCCCCTCCTCCTCCCAAAATGGGTTACCAAGTCTTATTAATCCTCCCCCCAAGTTTCACAAACAAAAAAAAAAGAATTCAACTCAACTTTACTCTTCTCTCCACTACTCTCTCATATTATCTTCTAAAAAAGAATTTCACTCTCATAAGTTATTAAGGACCTAAGAAGACATTGAAGAAGAAGAAGAAAAAAAAAGAAGCATTAAGGTGGGTTCAAATTATATCTCCCTCCCTCTTCTATTACCCCCATCCTCTTTTTATTTTTATTTTTAGAAGGACCTAAGATATGAATGTTCCCCATCCCTTATCTCTGATAGATTGGACTTCGGTCCGATTGATAGTATAAGAGTTGTAATCTTAAAAAAAAAAAAAATCAATTTTGAACCCATTAAACGATTTTGAGGCAACAGTGTTTGAATCTTTCTCAACTCATGAGAATTGATCCATTGCCATGGCCAACATTTTTCAAATATGCTCAAGTCTAATGCCCTCTAGGATCATCTCATTCGATCAGATGATCCTTACAAGCTAAAGTCGAAAATGAATCCCTACTTAGGGTACAAGTGCACAACACGTGATACTTTATTTTTCACACTTTTTTAATCAAAATGATCGAGTTGTGTTGAGGTTACCGCCACTTGACGGGGAGAAAAGGGTGCCTAACACCTTTTCTTTTCTCCAATCGAGTCACTTACCCCGATCTCAAGGTTTTATTAGTTTCTATTTATCATGAGTGACTAAAATGCTAAAATGTCACTTTTTCCAAAAAATGTATATCGGGTGACTATTCACATCCACTTACAATATGAATGGTGGTGACTCCAATCCTTAGTAGATGTGGCCATCGTAATGGAAAACCACGTATCTACAGCTGGCGACTCTATTGGGAACCTAGGCTCAACCCTCGTGTCAACTCGACCATTTTGAAAAAAAATATACAAAAATGTTATTTGCAAACTAACATTGTGTGTTGTTTGTTGTTCGTGTTTTATTTTATTAGATACTCATGTTGTAATATTTATTTACTTGTTTTCTGTCCTTACACACTTGTAAGGGGGTCGATGAAAAAGAAATGAAAAAAAAAAGTTGCACATGCACTCGCGAGCATAGCCCATTTTACAAGTTACACCACCCTCAATATTTAGCCCCGATGCCTAGTAGTTTTACGACTTGAGATCGTTATTTCAAGTATTGGGGATGAACACATCAAATCCGTTCACCAACCAATGATGTGCGTACTTCGGTATGTATCGAGGTTTGAAGATCGGGTAACCGTAAAACCACCTACTAGCCGCATGCATGTGCCCGATTAGACAACGCTAGGACACAAGTTTTCAATTTTACATCGACCCCCAAAGTAATGTTGTATGTGTTTAATGTATTTGGGCCTCGAAGCCCAAGTTGTAAGCCCAAAAAGGCAATTAGATCATAGGTTTATTTTATTCTCTTTCCATCTCCCCTTAAGTAAAAGGGGAGGAATGCATGTTGCATCATGTTCAAAAGAAAAAAAAAACAGTGAGTGAATGACTAAAACAGCAACTAAGTGAGGCACATTGAAAATAAGAAATAAGAAACCAGTTTCTGTGAATTGTAGGAACTGGATTTCTTTTTGGTCCGTGTCAATGACACGGATGGACAAAAATGTGTCTAATCTGTGGTTGAAACACAGTTGAAACAAAAGTTGCCTCATCCGTGTTGGAAACACGGTTGAAACAAAATGTGCCTCACTCGTGTTGGGAACATGGTTGAAACAGAACATGCATCATCCGTGTTGGGAGCACGGTTCAAAGGGAGAATGTCTCATCCGTGCCCAAAATACGGATAGCACAAATGATGGTTTCATCCGTGTCCTGAACACGGACCATTATGAATCTTCACAACAAATCAAATCCCACTTGCTGTTTACACTTCAATGTCACTTTTCAAAAAAGAAAACACAAAAAAACAACAAAAAACAAAAAAAACAACACAAAAACAGACAAAAAAAATTGTGCTTGAAATCTCTCAAAATTGAACCAACCTCGTAGACCCACCCATATTCGCTTCGATCCGGGTCTACTACCCAGACCCATATCCATTTTGACTGGGTCCATGACCCGTATCCAACCAAACCAGATCGGGCCCTACGACCAATATTCACCCGAACCGGATCGAACCCTCTACGTATCTACAATTATGAAAAAACTCTAAGATATTGGCTTGCTCACAGGTGGGAACACAACGTCTAATAGTCTGATTAGGGTAATACTTGAATACGTATGATTTGTCTTAGAAATATCATTTGACTTTATTAAGAAGATGGAGTTTATCTTGCTTAGTCATTGACTAGCGGTTGACTTGTAACTAGGTAGTTGACAATGTTAGCATACCATGAAATGTTAAAATTGGAGATTTTTATAAGTTGCTCATTTACAAAGATTCATAAATGGGTAAAGATTTATTAGATGACTCAGTAACAATCTTAGATAGGTGATCAACTATGAAATTTTCTACACCCTTTTTATCTCGAATCTCGAGATCAATTTCTTACAAGAACAGAATCCAACGGATTAACCTTACTTTAACATCCTTATTAGATAGAAGGTAATTTAAAACAACATGATCTATGTAGACTACTATTTTCAATCTTATTAGGTAGGGACAAAATTTATCAATGCCATAGACCACTGCTCGCATTTCATTCTCTACTGCAAAATAGTTAAGTTGAGCATCATTAAGGGTTTTATTAGTGTACTGGATAACGTGAGAATGTTTAGTGATTCGTTGACCCAAAATAGTGCCTATTGCATAATCCAAAGCATCACACATAATCTCAAATGGAAGATTCCAATTTGGAGGTTGAATGATGGGTGTCGAGGTTAACTCGAACTTAAGCTTGATAAATACAAAAAATATGATTCTAAAACGTTGAAAGAAACATCCTTGCCTAGGAGTTTACATAAAGGCTTTGAGATCTTTCCAAAATCTTTAATGAATCTACGATAGAAACCTACATGACTTAGGAATAACTTAACTTCTTTGACAATCTTAGAAGGTGGTAACTTATCAATTAAACCTACCTTTGCTTTATTTACTTCAATCCTTTTTGTAGATACAATGAGCCCTAATACCATTTTGATTTTACCATAAAATGTCATTTTTCCCAATTAAGTACTAGGTTGAATTATTTATAGTGCACGAGGACCAAAGTCAAGTGATGGAGACATTCCTTAAAACTTGATCAAAATATTGAAAAATCATCTGTTAACACTTCGAGGTATCTTTCTATCATGTTTGAAAATATACTCATCATATACTGTTGTAAAGTAATTGGTGCATTGCACAACCCAAATGACATATGTCGATACGTGAAAGTTTCGAAGGGTTAAAAGTTATTTTCTCTTGATCAATAGGAGCAATGGGTATTTGGTTGTACCTTGAGTAACCATCCAAGAAGTAATATTGAGAATTTCCTACTAGATGCTCTAACATTTGATCTATGAAAGGTAGCGAAAAATGACTTTTGGGAATCATTGAGTTGAGTTTCCTATAATCGATATAAACTCTCCATTTGGTTTGGACTCGAGTGGGAATTAACTCGTTATCTTGGTTCATTATCACAGTGATACTAGACTTCTTAGGAAAAACCTAAATGAGATTTACCCAACAACTGTCAAAAATAGGGTAAATGATACTCGCATCTAATAATTTCATGATTTCACTCTAGACTACATCCTTTATGATAGGATTTAGCCATTTTTGAGGTTCTAAAGAAGACTTAGTAAAATCCTCTAGACAAATGTGGTGCATTACTAGATGGACTAATTTTCTTAATTCAGCTATGGTCCGACCAATAACTTCTTGATATTCTCTTAAAATTTTTAACAACTTTTCCTCCTAGACTACATTAAGATGAGAGAAAATTATCACAGATAAAGTCTGATTTTTGACAAGAAATGCATATCTCAAAGTTTCTAGAAGTACTTTGAGTTCTAATATGGGAGGTTCGATTTGAGAAGAAATGAAAGTGGAAGTACAAGTAGGAAGATTTTCTAATTTTATGTGCCCACGCCTAGAGCTTAAATAAGGAACAGATTCAAGCAAAGCATTGACTTCGCTTATGGACTCTTCTATGTCAAAATCTTGATCAAAATGGGTCAAATATTTTTCTAGGGATCAGAATACCCTAAATCTTGACGCATTTGCTTGACTAGCATATCTAATATGTTTACTTTCTCCATATCATCATCTATATCAATTTTTTACAAATTATGAAAGTCATAATCCCATTTTACAATAAATGATTCTATTAGAAGTTGTTAAAAGTAGACATATTAAGATTATAGGAACATGACTATGTGAATTAGTCATTGGCTTTGTATCTAATACAACAAAGTTTACTTGAAAATAGAAATCCTTGACTTTCACTATCACACTTCAATTATACCTTTAGGAATCTTGATGTACCTGTCAACTAAGCACAATGTGATTGGTGGGTTTCAAAGCCCCCAAATCTAGTTATTTGTAAATCGAGTAAGGTAAAAGATTCATACTCACCATTAAGTCTAAGAATCATTTTTCAACCACTTAATATCCAATGTGAATGGAAATTATCAGACATCCAGGGTCTTTGAATTTTGGTGTAACTGTTTGTAGGATGAGAGACGAAGCTTGGACTACTATGATGACTTTCCGAGGAAATGGTATTTTTCTCTTAGCTGTGGTTAAATCTTTCATAAATTTTGCATAAGAAGGTATTTGCTTAATGACATCTAAAAATGAAATATTGATGCGTACATTTTGAAAAATTTTGAGGACAACTTCGAATTATTTACTCTTCTTATTGTCTCTAAGGTGATGGGAAAATGGTGCTTTAAGAATTGGTGAAATGATGGGAAATTTCTCCAAATCTTTCTCCTTCTCCTTAGAAGATTCTACGATTTCTTTTACTTGAAGTTTGTCTTTCTTTGAGACATCATCTTCCTCATCAATAGGTTGGACATTGTTGCCCACTTTTTTTCCTGATCTTAAGGTGTGGATAGCTTGTATGATATCTTATAGATTTTTTAAATGGCTTCCCACCTCGTATTATCTTTTCGGTCCATTGAAATCATAGGTTGACCTCTAGGGCTAGAAGTAATATGATTGGAGAATTACTTTTTCTCTCTCCCTCTAAGAGAAAGAGCTAGTTAACCCAACTGAACTTTCATCTTAGCTATGGACTGAGCAATAACCTGATTAATTTGAGTTTAATTTTGATTGGTTTGCTATTGAGTTTGGATGAGCTGTTGTTGCTGCATCATCAACTCTGCCATCACAGATTCTAAAGATGACTGTTGTTGGCTAGATGAATTGTAATTTGACAAGGAATCGGGAATTATGGATCTACATTCTTTAGTTTACCGTGTTTGATACGGGAGTTGTGGAATAATAACTTGATTCATGGAAGGACTGGTTTGTTTAGGATAGTGAAAGCGCCCTCGATCAGCGGGATGCGCGGATCCGCTTTTGACCCTTGAGGTTTGGGAGTCGCCACCTAATTATTATGGTCTAGGAACCAAACTGACTCTAAAACGGATAATAAACTAATCTACTATAGAAAATCTGAATCCGGGGATCATGTTACGGGGTTGGAAGGTGTTAGGCACCAACCCCGCCCGGCCATTGCCGGTCTCTACTTATTCCAAATAAATCTACATCGCTAATGACAAACCTAGATTAAAAAATAATGAAAAATCTTACCTTCGATCTGCAAAAGTGATATTCCCTCAGATCTGGTGAAAATGGCTCCTTGTACCGTATTCCTCACTTCGTTCTATCTCCGGATCTGATTTCTGATCTCCGAGGTAAGGTATCTCCTTCTTGGATCTAGGTGCTTCGAATTTGTTGTGGATTTTTGGAATGTTTTTGAGAGGTTTTTGGGTGTTTTTTAGGCTAAAATCGGAGTCGGGGTGTTAGGAAGGAATTGGGGCTCCAAAATTGGGGTTTTGGGGAGGTTGTGGAGGCTTCTTCACCTACTTTTTCTAGGGTTTTTTCTTTGATACCAAAATAGGGTGTGGAGGCTCCTATTTATAAAGTTTTTAGAAGCATTAGGGTTTGATTAGGGTTTCAATTAGGGTTTTGACTTAGTCTTTAGGATTTTAATTTAGGGTTTTGACTTTAGTCTTATGAGATTGACTTGATTAGTTTAGATTAGGGTTTTGATTTAGGGTTTTGACCTTAGTCTTATGAGATTGACTCGATTAGTTTAGATTAGGGTTTTGATTTAGGGTTTTGACTTTAGTCTTATGAGATTGACTTTAATACTTGACTCTAGTCTTACTTAATTGACTTTAATTTTGACTCTAGTCTTATTTGATTGACTTTAATATCTTGACTTTAGTCTTGCTTGATTGACTTTAAATTTTTGGAGAACTCCTCTCTATTATATCTTTAATTCTTTGGACCCCCAAATGGAGGGGTCCTTAAAGAAATATCTTGCAAACCCTCAACAATTTTGCTTGAAAACCTGATTGATAAATTTTTTGGTTTAAATTTTAATAATTAATTTTATTAATGTTTCACTTTACATTATTTAATGATTTATTTATTAATTTCAAAAATTTTAATTATTAAAATTGTGAAATTACCATTTTGCCATCGGAGAGGATTTTTTACGTTTTAAGTCGTTTTTCAATGTTCCAGGATGTTTTGGAATCAGTTTTTCGTAAGAAATTCAATGGGAATGTTGGTTTTTGTCATTTATGAAATTTTTTTGTGTGAAATGATCGTGAATTTTATGAGGTGTATTTTCGTAATTTTGTCGAATTTTGTGAAAATTGGTGAAATGATTTATTTGGTTTCGATTTGCGGTTTTATGTATTTGAACGGATTTTTCTAAGCGTAATGTAGGCTCTAAGGTTGTTTTGATGTTAGGGATATTTTGGTAATTTAGTTATTTTTAGTTATTTTTATCGTGAAACTTCTTTTTGGTTTGCAAGATGATGATTTCTATGTTTCTGGGGTCGTATTTTCCTAGTGTAGCGTGGTTTCTAAGTTTTGTCAGTTCGAGATACCTCATCCGGATTTCTGAAACATATCTGGTAACAAAATAAAGCATTGGAATAGACATCCATCATTGGGAACCTTTGCGATCGAGTTGACGACTTGATTAATCAAGCGGATGCAAAAATGGTGTCTACAAATGCCCCTCTTTGGCAGAGGGTTGAAGCAAACTAGATAGCAAATCTATTTTGGTAGATAGTGCGATATCCGAATGCCAAAGCTAGTGACAGTTTATTTTGCAGCCTGATTTAACAATTCGTCGGGGTATTCAGATCATTGAACGTAAAATTCTCCCCGAACTAGAAAAATGTCAGGTCCTTGAGCGCGAGCTCTCACTGGCAGTGTCAGATCCTTGAATTTTAGAAAATTCTCCTTGACTGCTGTAACAACTGTGCAAGTGTGTGGGCTCAAAATCTGAGATAGATTTCAAAGAGTTTGAGTTGGAAATGAGTCAAATCTGAGCATGAAGTAAATATAAACTGAGCATAAACTGAGCATAATTCCAAGAAAACCCTTGGCGGCATCTGAGCATAATTCTGAGAAAACCCTCGGCGGTAACTGAGCATAGTTCCGAGAAAACCCTCGGCGGCATCTGAGCATAGTTCCAAGAAAACCCTTGGTGGCATCTGAGCATAATTCTGAGAAACCCCTTGGCGGTATCTGAGCATAATTCCGAGAAAACCCTTGGCGGCATCTGAGCATAATTCCAAGAAAACCCTTGGCGGCATTTGAGCATAATTTCGAGAAAACCCTCGGCGGCATCTGAGCATAATTCCAAGAAAACCCTTGGTGGCATCTGAGCATAGTTCCGAGAAAACCCTCGGTGGCATCTGAGCATAGTTCCGAGAAAACCCTCGGCGGCATCTGAGCATAGTTCCGAGAAAACCCTCGGCGGCATCTGAGCATAATTCCAAGAAAACCCTTGGCGGCATCTGAGCATAGTTCGAGAAAACCCTCGGCGGCATCTGAGCATAATTCCAAGAAAACCCTGCGGCATCTGAGCATAATTCCAAGAAAACCCTTGGCGGCATCTGAGCATAGTTCCGAGAAAACCCTCGGCGGCATCTGAGCATAATTTCAAGAAAACCCTGGCGGCATCTGAGCATAGTTCCGAGAAAACCCCGGGCGGCATCTGAGCATAATTCTAAGAAAACCCTTGGCGGCATCTGAGCATAATTCCAAAAACCCTTGGCGGCATTGAGCATAGTTCGAGAAAACCCTCGGCGGCATCTGAGCATAATTCCAAGAAAACCCTTGTGGCATCTGAGCATAGTTCCGAGAAAACCCTCGGTGGCATCTGAGCATAGTTCCGAGAAAACCCTCGGCGGCATCTGAGCATAGTTCCGAGAAAACCCTCGGCGGCATTGAGCATAATTCCAAGAAAACCCTGCGGCGGCATCTGAGCATAGTTCGAGGAAAATCTTCGGCGGCATCTGAGCATAATTCCAAGAAAACCCTTGACGGCATCTGAGCATAATTCCAAGAAAACCTTGGTGGCATCTGAGCATAATCCGCAGAAAAACCCTCGACGGCATCTGAGCATAATTTCAAGAAAACCCTTGGCGGCATCTGAGCATAGTTCCGAGAAAACCCCGGGCGGCATCTGAGCATAATTCTAAGAAAACCCTTGGCGGCATCTGAGCATAATTCCAAGAAAACCCTTGGCGGCATTTGAGCATAGTTCGAGATCTGAGCATAATTCCAAGAAAACCCTTGGCGGCATTGAGCATAGTTCCGAGAAAACCCTTGGCGGTATCTGAGCATAGTTCCAAGAAAACCCTTGGTGGCATCTGAGCATAATTCCAAGAAAACCCTTGGCGGCATCTGGCTGAGTAAAACTGAGAATGAAGGAATAAATCTAGGAAAGAATGATTGAAAATAAAATCTTGAAAAGAGGGGTTGAATCCGGGAATGAATAGATCTAGGACAGAATAGATGCCCTATCTCCTATGTGAGATCTAAAATGCATGTGTTTGAACCTCAAGGTTTTGTCCAAAAGTTTTATAAATTTAAAACCTGTGTTTGAACCTCAAGAGTTTTTCGAAAAATTGCTATCAAGAGGGTAATATTAAGTTTGGAGTTCTCATTATCTTTTAGGATTAACATTGCTCAAAAACAAAATGTCCCTAGTTTGACAATAAACATGGCATTGAACACATCATTAAAAAATACCCTAGTATAAGGGGGGGGGGGAATTACATATTTAGAGGAAAAAGAAAAATGCCCCTTGTATGAAGGTTTGAAATATTTGATTACCACAAGCGCAATAAAGATCCAACTTTTAATTTTGATTAATTTTATTGAAGATTTTGAGTCAGGCTCAAGAAAACAAAATATTTCCTTTTGAGACTCATCATAGAATTCACCCTTCTCTCCATTGGTTCACTTGGGGAAGTAAGAATTTTCAGATCGATCATAGACAAGATACTTGTGGCTTCTGAATCTATGCCTGGTTTAAGCTGAGTATTGAACTTGATGATTCGAACTTCTGATGTTTCAGCTCGGACCGCTTTCAGTTTGGGATTTTCTTCTGTTTTTCTTTATTGCTCTAACTTTTGCCTAGA
Organism: Akebia trifoliata; assembly: GCF_017979445.1. Taxonomy (NCBI): domain Eukaryota; kingdom Viridiplantae; phylum Streptophyta; class Magnoliopsida; order Ranunculales; family Lardizabalaceae; genus Akebia; species Akebia trifoliata. The sequence goes on from NC_141385.1 coordinate 24,445,829, forward strand.
TCGACTTTTCAGGTTTTCAATCTAGCGAGCTTGCTCTAGCTTTTGCCTAGATCACCTTTTCAGGTTTTCGATCTAGCGAGCTCTTTCTTTTTTCTTTGCTCTGATTGTTGCCAAAGTTGTCCTTTCAGATTTTCAACCTTGCGAGCTTGCCTTAATTTTTGCCTAAGTCGCCCTTTCCGGGTTTTCAACTTAGCAGGCTTCTTCATTTTTTTTATCTTTTTCTTCTCCTCTGAAGTTCTAGAATTACTGTCTGATCATGCTTCGCTACCCTCCTTGACTTTTTCACACGGTACTTAGGAGGACTTTTATAGGTAGGCTTGGGACTAGGCATAAAAAGAAAGGAATTTTGAGGCTCAAAAACCCAAATGCCCCTTGTGTGGCATTTCATTTAAAATTTTTTCTTGAACTTTCTTCCCCATTTTGGATGATATTTCTTTTTCTTTTGAATTTTTTTCTTTTTAGATTTTTCCTTTGTCGGGGAATCTATATATATATTTTTATTTTGATGTGGTCGGGCCTGAAGTAACTTCTCATGTTGCCTACGTACTCCAAATTTTTGGGATCAGACCAAAACGTAGTTCAAATTTTCCCTCCCCTAGGTTAGGTGATCGGGCTGAGAAAGAAAAATGCATCATTTTTTTTTGAAAAGACTGCAAAGGGCTGAGAAAGGAGATAATGAATTGGGTAGCAGGAAAATTGATTCGGCCAAAGATGGCCTCCTTAAATGTAGTACCATTTGATTCGGTCAAGGTTGGTTGACTCTAGTAGTTCACTTCTTGAAGTCTGACGACTTTTCCAGACAGTAATTTCTTAATGAATGAATTTCTCCAATTGGGTTCAGACTTTCTCCTATAGTCGATGAGGAGTATTCAATTTTCTTTGAAGTCTGATAGTTAAATCCTTGACCTGTAAATGATGAGCTTTGACCTTTTTGTCAAATGCAAGGGTGACTCTTCTTAGATAAGCTTGCACATGGTACAGGGCTTTAACTCGTTTTCTTCGATCAAGTTTAATTCTTCATACTGCTGACGAACCCAATCTGTTTCTAGAAAATGATTTTCCAACAAGACCCTGAGAGACGAAATTTCCATTTCAACTAGCAAGACTACTTCAATGCCATACACTAAGGAGTAGGGAGTAGCTCCAGTAGAGGATCGAATTGAAGTTCGATATGTCCATAGCGTGAATGATAATTTTTCTGACCAATCTCTATGTGATTGACACATTTTCCTGATGATAGTCTTGAGACTCTTACTAACTACTTCAACCGTTCCATTGATCTGAGGACGGTAGGGGGATGATTTGTGCTTCCGGATCTTCAACTTTAAACATAGAGTAATGATTATGCTTTGAAGTACGACCCATTATCAGAGATCAGTTCAAAAGGTACCCCCATATCGACTGATAATATGTGATTTGAAACTCAAGATGTAGTAAGGATAGTGCTGATACATTTTATAACATCTTCTTTAATTCCATCGATATAGACGAGTATCTATTCCGTGTTAAACAACACCCAAGCTTGTACCTAACATACCCTCATATGATCACACGAACAAGTCTTTTGAAATTTCTGAGTAAATTCATTATCCCCTCGTGTTCCTTTCGGGATAAGATGGTTTCTATTTGAATCTCTTTAGGAATTATTTTTTGTTTCGAGGTCAAAGACCTTTCCTTTTTCGATTAAAGGTTGAGCCCGACTCTTATCTTCTTGTTCAGAAACGAAATCTATCAAATTATTAGTTAATTCGTTAATGTGCTCGAGGTATTCAAAAATTTCCTTTATCCGATCAATTTTAGATGGGGCAACAGACACCTCTATAGACTCGATGAACTAACTTGACTCAATAGGAAAGAGTAGACTCAATCTAAGGAAGACATGACCTTGCTGGAAAAAATGACTCGAGCTAACCCAAATGACTCATGAAAACTCAAGACAAGTACCCACACGAGTTTGATTAGGACTGAGGACTGAGATATTGCTTATAACCGGTAGGATTGAAGCACTATGATCTTCAAAGAACAACTGGACGATGTTGAGAAATTTTTAGGTCATTTCTGACTATTGATTTGATATTGACATTTACTTTAACTGACCGGATTTACAACCCTAACTAGACGATGGACGATTGAGCTTAGACACAATGATAACCCTTAAACCTCTTTGAAGGTGAATTTAACCAATTTCAGTGTCACCCCCTTGATAACATTTTAAATGAATCCTGAGATTTTATTGAATTTTGTGCACCAATCCATTAAACAATTCATTAATGTAATGATTATTCAGAAAAATAATTTTATTGCACTCTTGAAAAATATTGACAAATAATGTTTTCATTGAATAACAACTTCCACAAACATATTTCAATAATTTTTCATGCAAAAATAGATTTTTTGTAAATCATTTTTTTCTGAAAAATATGTTTTTTTCCTTTTCTTTTTTTTTAGAAAACATTTTCTTTTAGAAAAATTTTTGGGAAAGTATTTTCTTTTGGAAAATCTTATTCTTCCGGAAAATATTTCACTTTTGAAAAGCATTTCTCTTTTGAAAAATATTTTTCTTCTGGAAAACATTTTTCTTCTTTTAAAATAGGTTTAAAATCTGAATCAGGAAGAAATTTGAATTTCATTTTGATTCAAATGGCTCGGCCCATAGTGATCGTTGGATCGACATGGACTGGGTCATTATTGTAAAAGAATGGATTCTTTATTGGGTCGGTGCAACAATTTTAATTTTCAAAAACAACATTTGATCCTTGAGGACAATCATACACTCTGATCTACACCATTCAAATCACTCACATACATTCATCAATCAACAGGCTCCATTTAATAAACAACCCGGGAACACCCACGATAAGTTCGAGTCGTGACCTACTGGGAAGGTTTCTAGACTCTAAGCTTACTACGTACAATGCATTTTTATCTGGCCACTCTTGCCCAAGCACACCTATATACCTTTCGATACGTGGTGACTTGATTTGATATACCGTATAGGTGATAATCTAAAATCTCAATTCACTTCTCTGAAGCCAAAAACAGCCAGTTTGATCTCCAGTTGAGAGGTGGCGCACAATGCTGAGCAAGGGCCCACTTAAATACCTCTCGTCTAGAATAGACGTAGTCTATCCCCCTCGTACAGTAGGGTACATCAGGACAAGATCTTGCTTAGGCACCGGTTTTGACCAAGAAGTGCAATTGATATATTTAGATTATCTTTTATACCTACAGGGTACAAGTCAAGAATTGTAGCTTTCATAAATGGTTTGGCATCCCACAAGGGGACCGACCACGTACTAGTACTACGTTGGTAATCGGGACATATGATTGTGTGGCTCACAATAGGTCAAAGGCTCAGGTCACTCCAGCTTGGATGCATCAATATACCTCTCAGAATCACCTGATCAGACGGTATTGATGCCCCCAGTTTGATATACCCTAAGCTACGTGACTGGAGTTGTGGTTTTCATGAATGACGTCGCATCTACGAAGAGACCGGGCCACGCACTAGTGCCACGTTGGCTATATAGGACGTGTAAGTGCGTAAAACAGTAAACGTGCATGTGGTGTGTGCAGAACAGGGTGGGGTGTGCCCGGGGCCTTTTCAAACAAGTGGGCCCATGGGTCCAATCCAATCAATTACTACAACGTGAATCGCATGAATATTTAATCAACACCATTCTAATCACATAGATATTTAATCAAGATCAACAGCATTCTAAATACATGATTAAAAAATAAACATACCAAGCACATATCTGTATTAGAAACAAACATTTAATCCGGCACATTTCTTTATGTGTTTCAATCAATGGTCATTTTGGATGGTCCAGAATAATTCAAAATTTCAAGGCACATTGGATCGAAGATAAATGGATAATCGCTAGCATGGAGACTTTAAAATCAAATAATCCCTTTCCCTTTTTTTTTTATATAAAAATCTTAAAAATTTAACCCAATAATGGATCGTTATTGACACGTGAACGTTTGCTAGTGTCACCCCAATTTCCATGTAAATCAACGACTAATTATCATAATCAAAATGTCGTTAGCATCATTGGTGTGTGGGTAACACTCACAAAGAATCCATAGTTATTTTTTATTCAACCAAAGTGCGGGCTGTTAGTCTTAATTCTTAAAAAACAAGAAAGAAGAAAAAAAACAAAAAAAAACACATCATCTAATCGGCGAACTCGACTCGTAAAACAACAAAGTAAAACCGAGTCTCCTTACCCATTTAATGCTTTAAAAAACAATCGGTGTAAACCGCATTTAATTTCATCCAAAGCAACAAATGTATCCACAGAATCTGACTGAGATGAAACAACTGATCGATAAAATCAGCAGTGTTTTTTTTTTTTTTAAGCAAAACATTGGTAAGTTCTTTTGAAACTCAAACCCAGCCGATCAGTAAAGTGTGGATTCTAATATTCTATGAGCACCAACGATTAAAAAAAAACAGCAAGTTAATTAGAGTGATTCGCAAAGTTTCTCAAAACTAACATCAATAAACGATTTTTAGATTCAAACAATCATGCAACTTGATCGAATGAAGCAACGAGAACCATCGATTGAGCTGATTTTCGAAGTTAAAAAAATCTTTCAGACACTATTACGAATTGATTGGGATTTGATCTGGCCTTCCTAACTTCAAACTTTTAACGATTTAATCCGGTTAAACTCGAAATTTTCTTCGACAGCAAGAAACGAAATCGGTTTCATTTATTTTCTTTTACAAAATTGTTTAAGTTATATTTGATTTCCAAATGGAGAGGACGATTTAAAGCAGGAGGAAACGAAGATTTCAGTAGAAATTCAAGTCAGTTTGGACTGACTTCCAACTGATCAACTGAGAGGCCGAACTGGTCTCTGTTGAAACAACGATGAAACCAGCGTTTTCTCTTTGGAGAAGACGATGTGAGAATATAAAAAATTAGATTTTACTTACTACACACCATCCCATATTCTCAAACGCCATTCTTAAGTTGGTGTGTAAGCCGAAAATTAATACTATTATTCACGACACACCAACCCAAATTGCTTACAGAACCTTTAACCAAAACAATAAATTTTTTTATTTTTATTTTTAAAATTCCACTTGCTATCAACGGACATCATTACTTTCCTAACCCAAAAATTTATTTTACTTGAAAAACTAATTACATTCTTTTTTTTTTTTGAAAAACTAAAAATTAAATAAAAAATAAAAGATGTTGTTGAGGAATACATCGCACACCGGCCATCAAATAAAAAACATTGACGTTCCTAACAACAATTATTTTTATGAAATTTTTTTTTTTTTTTTAGGAAAATGGTCAAATACCAAATCAAGCACATACCTAAAATTTTAATCGAAATATAATTACATGTGTAAAAAAAATCATGGTCCAAAAACCATTATCTCATCCTCAATAAGACCATTCCTTTGAAATCTCGCATTATTTAAGGTCATTCCGAATGAATTTCGATTGAACCATAAAAAAAATGATATACCGTATTAGGATATTCAAAATTGAATCACGTGATCTATAATTAAGCCAAAAGAATAAAGAAAAACATAAATAACTAAAACACAATAAACAAATAATCAACTAACTAAAAATCAAATAAAAAGGTCCTACTAGCGACGTATCCCATACTCAGGGCTTTTCAAGTTTGATCCTTAATGTCCCCAGTGGAGTCGCCACTGAAAGCGCCCTCGATCCACGGGGTGCGCGGATCCGCTTTTGACCCTTGAGGTTTGGGAGTTGCCACCTAGTTATTATGGTCTAGGAACCAAACTGACTCTAAAACGGATAATGAACTAATCTACTATAGAAAATCTGAATCCGGGGATAATGTTACGGGGTTGGAAGGTGTTAGGCACCAACCCCGTTCGGCCATTGCCGGTCTCTACTTATCCCAAATAAATCTACATCGCTAATGACAAACCTAGATTAAAAAATAATGAAAAATCTTACCTTCGATCTGCAAAAGTGATATTCCCTCAGATCTGGTGAAAACGGCTCCTTGTACCGTATTCCTCACTTCATTCTATCTCCGGATCTGATTTCTGATCTTCGAGGTAAGGTATCTCCTTCTTGGATCTGGGTGCTTCGAATTTATTGTGGATTTTTGGGATGTTTTTGAGAGATTTTTGGGTGTTTTTTAGGCTGAAATCGGAGTAGGGGTGTTAGGAAAGGAGTTGGGGCTCCAAAATTAGGGTTTTGGGGAGGTTGTGGAGGCTTCTTCACCTACTTTTTCTAGGGTTTTTTCTTTGAGACCAAAATAGGGTGTGGAAGCTCCTATTTATAAAGTTTTTAGAAGCATTAGGGTTTGATTAGGGTTTCAATTAGGGTTTTGACTTAGTCTTTAGGATTTTAATTTAGGGTTTTGACTTTAGTCTTATGAGATTGACTTGATTAGTTTAGATTAGGGTTTTGATTTAGGGTTTTGACCTTAGTCTTATGAGATTGACTCGATTAGTTTAGATTAGGGTTTTGATTTAGGGTTTTGACTTTAGTCTTATGAGATTGACTTTAATTTTGACTCTAGTCTTATTTGATTGACTTTAATATCTTGACTTTAGTCTTGCTTGATTGACTTTAAATTTTTGGAGAACCCCTCTCTATTATATCTTTAATTCTTTGGACCCCCAAATGGAGGGGTCCTTGAAGAAATATCTTGCGAACCCTCAACAATTTTGCTTGAAAACCTGATTGATAAATTTTTTGGTTTAAATTGTAATAATTAAATTTATTAATGTTTCACTTTACATTATTTAATGATTTATTTATTAATTTCAAAATTTTTAATTATTAAAATTATGAAATTACCATTTTGCCATCGGAGAGGATTTTTTACGTTTTAAGTCGTTTTTCAATGTTCCAGGATGTTTTGGAATCAGTTTTTCGTAAGAAATTCAATGGGAATTTTGGTTTTTGTCATTTATGAAATTTTTTTGTGTTAAATGGTCGTGAATTTTATGAGGTGTATTTTCGTAATTTTGTCGAATTTTGTGAAAATTGGCGAAATGATTTATTTGGTTTCGATTTGTGGTTTTATGTATTTGAACAGATTTTTCTAAGCGTAATGTAGGCTCTAAGGTTGTTTTGATGTTAGGGGTATTTTGGTAATTTAGTTATTTTTAGTGATTTTTATCGTGAAGCTTCTTTTTGGTTTGTAAGATGATGATTTCTATGTTTCTGGGGTCGTATTTTCCTAGTGTAGCGTGGTTTCTAAGTTTTGTCAGTTCGAGATACCTCATCCGGATTTCTGAAACATATCTGGTAACAAAATAAAGCATTGGAATAGACATCCATCATTGGGAACCTTTGCGATCGGGTTGACGACTTGATTAATCAGGCGGATGCAAAAATGGGGTGTCTACAGATAGCTCTTATTGTAACCTGGCAGATTATTATATTGAATAGGTTCATTTTATTTGTATGAAAAATTCGGATAAAACCTATTATCTGGATGATACATTTGGTTATGAGAATTCTGAATGGTTTCCTAAAAACACTATAGCCAATAATAACACTAGCACGTTTGGCATTAACATATGGTAAGTTGAGACAACATTTAACCAAATGGTCGTTACCATCGCACAAGACATATTAGGAAATTTTCTCGACTAAAATTGAAACTGAATGAGAATCATAGTAAGAATTGGATGTTGAGATGCTGAAAGTATCTAGTTTCTCTGTAAGACTGTGCATATCACTCACTATATTGGACATAACATTTTTGAGATTAGGGTCTACCTTCATCTCGTACATTCCTAACATTTTAGTAGGATCTTCTTTATCAAACTCTTCGTTATTAGTACTCCAATTTTGAGCACTCTCGACTAGTTCAATTAGAAAATTGTACACTTGATTCTTGAATTGACCTTTATGCATAGACTCAACCAAGGTACGTTGATTCATTGTTAATCTTCGATAGAAGTATTGCACCAACTATATTTTGTCAATGCCATGGTGTAGGCATTTGACTAACAAATCATGAAATTTTTTCCCAATTTGGGAAAATTCTTTATTTGGACACTTCCTAAAATTCTTAATTGCGTTTTTCATTCTCTCAGTTTTGGCTACTGGATAAAATTTGGCCATAAATTTTTTGGATAAAATATCCCATGAATTTATGGAATTGGGAGGTAGGGGGGTTCTACCATATAACTGTGTGATCTTCCAAGGATAATGGAAATAACAAGAACTTAATACTCTCCTCATTTAAATCTTGGTCTTTAAAGGTTTGACATATGGTTAAGAATCAATCGAGGTAGGTGTACAACTGTTCACGTTTTAAATCGTAAAACTTAGGGAGCTTATTTATGGTGACTGTCCTAATTTCAAATTGAGGTGCATTATTTAATGGTAATATAATGCACATAGGTGGGGTAACAGAAACAGGAGTGAAGAGCTCATTGAGAGTTCGTTCTCGATCACCCATCATATTTAATGATGGTCTCTTATGGATTCTACTGTTGGTACATTCGATCTCATGATCAAATGGTTCTAATATGTTACTTCTACATCTTCTACCAAGCATGTAATTCACAAAGTATTTCAAACAATCACGAAAGAGAAGACTGGACATAGATAGTTTGCCTAACTCTAGATAACTCCTAATTAGTTAGAAATTACACAACTAGCCTTCCAACTCGTTTCTATAAAATCAAATTCAGATCATTCATATTTTCAGATCGGAGATAGCGTATAACGCATAAACAAGAACACTTTTAAATCACCTTTCTTTCTCAAATAAACTGAGTTTATCCCTTTAAAAGGGAAAGATCTTACTAGATGCAAAATATGATCAAGAAGCTCAGTTGGCATAACTTGAAGTGGATTTCTCCTATTGAGTTCGTAGGTCATATAGTCAAGTCTAATTGATTTTAATTAGTTTGATTTGATGAATATTGAATTGATTCTCCTAATTAGAGTAAGGAATTGATAATGACTTCCAATCCTTATATTATGGGGCCATCCCTAGAAGAGAGGTGCTCTTTACTAAACCTAATTAACTAATCAAGTGTGTGCAAAATGAAAAATAACAAACAAAGACAATTAGTAACCCACTAACAATGAGAAGCATGGGTGTTTTGAATTTACCTCCCATGCTAGACGAGGTGAAGATGGGTTGAGTCGACTTAGGCCACTAACTCCAATTTTGGTGTACGAACCTAAGGAGCCGCGATAGTATCATCCAACCATCATCTTTCCTTAGTCTATTACAATCCAAGTCTTTTTGGATAATTAATGAACTAATGAAAGTTTTACAACATTCCTAATACAAATGGATATAAAACAGAAAATAAACCTAATTAAAATAAAGAAAAACTCAGCAGGATGGAATGAATCTTGGATTTAATAAATTAAAGTTGATCTTCTTGTTCAAAAATTCTCTAACCTATTAAAGAAATAGAGTATCAAAACTGAACAAAATAGAAATGAAAAAAACTGAACTTATCACTACAATCTAGAAGTAGAAATAAAAACTATGTCAAAAATTGAGTACTTAACTTGCTAGAATCAATATAGCGTAGTGAACAGTTTACTACGTAACATTGAAACCTAGGAATTTGTGCTTGAAATTTTCACACATATCTTAGTTTGTTTCCCTGATTGTAATGAACATAAATTTTTTTTGGATTGATAAAAAATAGAAATAAAAATGAAATAAAAAGAAAAAGAACAAATTAACTTCAACTAATTTAGAACAACTACACCTTTTCTCGATAGTGACACCAAAATTTTGATGTCGTAATTGTCATTTCATTAGAAATTATATTTTATACTCTCCTTAGCTTGTGGGCAAATAATGGATCAAACCCAAGAGAAAATGGGGATGTTACCAAGTTAGCATTGTAGACACCCCAATTTGAACGGGTCCTCACTCGAAAGGGCCCAAAAATAGTGATTTTCCGATAAATTTGGCCAACGGGCCTCGAAGGCCCGAAGCATTAAAATTTGACATTTTTGACAAATCAAAACCTCTAACACCTCTCAATGGGTTAATAGGTCCACCAAAAGCTCGGCATGCTCTGCTCCATTCGAAATACCGATCTTCCAACAAAATAGGCCAACAGGCCTCAAAGGCCCAAAGAGAAAAAGTGACAATTTCATTGAACCAATGCCCCCAAGACCACCCAGTGGTCTAAGGGACCCACCAAAAGGACTCGGCCTACCCTACGCTTTCTCAATATTCATCGCACCATTCCCAAAATCGAAAATAACGAATTCTTAATAAAATTCACCGACGGGCCCTAAAAAGATCGATTTGCCAACACGTGGCATCTTGATCAAACCAATGATTTCAAAAATCATAAAAAAATAAATAAAATTAAAAAACGAGACTCGGGACGCCTACCACACCTATCCCTTTACCGCTCCATCTCCGAATCCGAAAAAACCTAAGCCCACCTAAGGCCCATTAACCCTCAAATCTACAAAAACCAATTTCCCATCTTACCCCTAACCTAAACCTAATCCCACACCACCTAAAATCTAAAGCCAACCTACACCCTCAAAATCCATTTCAAAATAACCCTCAACCAATCCCTAAAATCCAAAACCATTTCTAAAACCCAAGCCCAATACTACAAAGCCCACAAATCATTATCCATATCCAATTCATTATCCAACCCACAACCCTAACCCATAAACCACAACCTACATCAACCAATCACTCTTTTATCATCAAAAGATGACACATGTCATCACCCCATCTCACCTCCCTCATCCAACTACCTATCCCATTAATTTTCTTTAAACCTCATCTACCCACACATCAACCCATCACCTTTTCTCTCAAATCAACACATCAACCCACACCCTTCCCTAACCTACCCTCATTACTCCCTATAAACCTCCATTCTCCCAAATCAAACACATCAACCCACAACCTCCCCTAACCTACCCTCATAACTCTCTAACCCCTATTATCTCAAATCAAATACCTCCAACCCACACCTCCCCCTAACCTACCATCATCATACCTCTCCCTAATCTACCATCATCATCTCCTATAAACCCATCTCTACAACCTAAACCTATACCCATTCTCTCAAATCAAACAATCAATCTCTCCCATCAATGAAATCTAAACCCCTAACATCCACACATCTTGCCACATGTCACCATCTCCCTCACCTTCCCAACCACCTTCTTACATCCTCCATTCTCTTAAACCAAACACCACTTAATCAACCAACCACCCTCTTAAACACTCATCATCTCACCTCACCAAACACTCCACCCAAATGATTTGGGTAAGATCCAAACTATTTGGATCAAAACCTCACTCATTTTCACTCATTACAAAATTACCCTCAATCCCACTCTAAATTTCATACCCCCCACTTTTAAAACCTATGCCATTCTCTACTCTCCCAACCTCTCACCCCATTATACCCCTAAAATACCCTCCCAACATCTATAAAAACCCCCCTCCTCTTCCCAAAAATGATTTCCAACTTTCACAAAAAAATCTCTTAAAAGTCTCACAAAAATCACTCTACTCTCAACTCTCTACTCATCTCTTCACTACTCTCTCACACTAACCTCAATAGAGTTACATTCTCATAACTCACCAAGGACTCAACTCAAGAAGACATAGAAGAAGAAGAAGGAAGGAGAGAAAAGAAAAGAAAATCTTGAAGCTTCAAGGTGGGTGCAACAAAAATAACCCCTCTCTCTCTCTACCCTCTCCTCTTCCCTTTTCTATCATCCCCTCTTCTCTTCATTTTGTTTCAAATAGACTTGGGATGAATGGACCTCAAGGCAAATGATCCATTAGGATCATCTCTTTCAATGAGATGATCCTATGATCGAGCCGAAAATAAATCCCTCCTTAGGATACAAATGCACGACACGTGGCACATTATTTTTCACCTTTTTTAAAATCAAAATGATCGAGTTGCGTAGAGGTTACCTCCACTTGGCGGGGAGAAATGGGTGCCTAACACCTTCCCTTTTCTCCAACCAAGCCGTTTACCCGAATTGTTAAGTTTGATCAATCATTATCCATCGCGAGTCACTAATGCCAAAAATGTCATTTTTTTGGAAAATGCACATCGGGTGACCATTCACACCCACTTACAACATGAATGGTGGCGACTCCAAATCTTAGTAGATGTGGTCGTCTTAATGACGAAATCCACGTATCTACAAGCATGAATTGAAGTTCATCTAAGTTATAGTTCAAACCTATTTTTGTGTTTTTGTGAAACAAAATGGAGAGTATAATGTTGTTGAAAATTAAAGCAATAAAAGATAAAATTATACTAAGAAACAAAAGATAAAACATCCATCAGTGATTAGAGTAACCTAGAATTAACATATGGAACTGTATAAGAGTTTATCCTTCTTTGTACTCAACCATAAGGGCTTGGTGTGAGCTCATTGAGTTGGAAGATATGACATAAAGCTTTAGAGAAAACATTATAGTTAAGATTTTTTCACTCACTAATGTGTAAAGTCCTTACCAACAAATATCTACTTTAAGCATGAAACATCTAAGTTAAGCATATAAGGTATAGACATTCATTTAAAACTTTGATCCATTAGAGTTGGATAAAACCTTGAAGTGAATCTTATAAACATTATAAAGAGCATGAAAGGATAAAGAAATAATACAAAATTAAAGTTTGCTCATAACCTTCCTCCTCTTACTAATGAAGGGAGTCTAGCCTATGATCATGGTAAACATATAAAAAAATAAAGAGAAATAACACTTGTATTCATGATAACCAAGATACATTATCTCTTTGAGAAATTACTAAAGTTGCTGAATTACAACCTATCTAGAAAATAAAAATTACAGAGAAAATGCCAAGGGCTTTGGGAGAGAAGAAGAGAAGGGAAGATCATAATGACTCTTTCTAAATTGGAAAAATGATCAATTCTAGACTTGAAGTATTTTCGAACGATCCAAATATAGCCTCCATAACTCTTGCATATAATCTCACGTGTGAAACATTATGGAGAAAATTTAAAGCGAACCAACCAAAGAGACTGCGCCACATTGAAAAATCACTGTGTCACAGTTCTCTAGAAGCATTACGACTTCATTTTTCACTCCATGCTTGATTTGCTTTTCTGTTTGCATTGCACTTTTACTTCAGTGATGTGGTATCCATTTGGATGAGTTGATCATTGACTTGTACAATGAACACATGCGATCAATATTTTGATATTTATAATTATTTTGTGTAATTAATCCCATTTAATATGGTATAATATGAAATATGATAATTTGAGGCTTAACAAACTTATTTATCTAAAATAATGAAATAAAGATGAAAATCGAGATAAATGCCTGAGAAAAGTACAAATAATTCAATGTTTTGAGATACTGAGAAATCTTGTGACTAAGTGCTTGAATTTCAATTTGATGTGGATCTCCCGAGTGTTGGTGCTAGACTTATGAAAAGGTTTTAAAAGAATGCATCCATTTGTTTTGGAGAGTGTACAAATCACCTTTTCTATACCCTATTACCTACACCTTATTGATTTTCTTATCCTTTATTGCAAATAGAATAGCAAAGAATTAAAATATACAACTAATGGAATTTTTTGTGCATTTAATTAAGGTATGTAATTATCATACAAAAAATTGGTCTCAAAATTTTTTTTAAAGGTTTGCAATAAAAAAATTAATAATACTGAAAGCATCCTCGATGGATCCCGATATTGTTTTGGGAGTCATTACCTAGTTTAGGTCTAAAAATCATAAAATGACTTCTAATGAAATTTAGATCAATCTACGATTAAGACAATGGGTAAGGGGTTAGATTACGAGTATCAAAAAGTGTTAGACACCGAACCCGTCCGATCGAGATGATATGTCTCTACTGTGATCCAAAATTATTTTATGGTCAATTAGAGGAGATTAAATTCAAACTAAGAGTCAAAGTTACATAAAGTCTAATTGGAAGGTTAAGGCTACCTAGGTCAAACCTAAGGTCGACTAAAGGACTACGGTCAAAGTCAAAGTCAAAAAAAGGGAAATTTTTATTTTTATTTTTGTTGTGGCCAGGCTTGAGATGTGAAATCACCTCGACCCTTTTTCACTAAATAGTGAGAAGGAATCCGATTTGTAAATGGGGGACTTTTGAGAAATGGGAGTCACCACCTAGTTTAGGTCTAGGAACCATAAATAACTCCAAATGGACATGGATCAGTCTATGGATTAAAGGAATGGGTAAGGGGTCAGATTACGAGTTTCGGAAGGTGTTAGGCACTGAACCCGCCTGATCAAGATAATCGGTCTCTACTACAATCCAAAACTAACCTATGGTTAACGAGAAAGACTACGGTCGAGATTATGGTCCAATCATCATCACAAATTTATATCGGGTTTGCCAAACGAACCTTATGGCAAAAAAATGTCCCAATTATTACATGATTATTCTTTGAATTCCACAAAATATAGAAGGGTTTGAAAAATCCCTAATTAGCTCCATGATCTAAAATCAATTAAGAGATTCCACATGCAAATATTTTCTAGTCTATCCAAAGTAGAAATTGCTAAATTGAAACTCCTGAAGTTTTCAAATTAGGAATCTAAAATTTTTCAAATCAGAATTTGAAAAATGTATATTAAAATTCCAAATTAGAAATTAAAAAAAATAATAATACATTTTCTAAAATAGAAAATTTCAAAAAATGCACACTTTTGAGTTAGAAACTCCTAAATTTCCATGAAGTGAACTTTCTAAATATGAAAAGGTAGAATCTTCTCAATTGGGAAACTGCCGAAAGATGAAATTTCTAAACTAGAAATCTAAAAATATACATTTTCACGAAATAGAAAAATATGCAATCCCATATTAGAAAGGTTTCTAAATTTGAAAGAAAAATCTCATATTCATCGCATCCTTAAACTAACCAAACGAGCATGCATACATGATTTTCGATTTTGTCAAAATGATGGTCATTCAACAACATGCACATTTGTCAAATCAAAGGGTGCATTAATCAGATGGAAAAATATGAAAATAATACAAAGGGTTTGAACATCACCATAACTCATGTAAATTCAATTCGAGTACGATAACCATGATACCAAAGAGAAATCCTCTAACCCTATTAACATGCAAAAAATAAAATAAAACATAACAAAAAAAAAGAATAAACAAGATAAAAGCCTAAAAAGATTCTCCTAACCTCTCAATATGCACAAGAATAAATAAGGTAAACCAAGGATATAAAAATAAATAAATAAATAAGTAAAAAAAATAGAAAACATACACAAATTTTTTTTCTTAATCCTACCTATATATAAACAAGGAACAAACTACATAAGAAAAATATTCTTTAATCCTATCAATATGCAAACATAACTAAGAAGATAAAGAAATGCATATAAAAATATTTCCCTAATCTTAGCAATACACAAAAAGTGAGCCATGAAGAACAAAAAGAAAAAGAAGAGAACACAAATAAAAATAAACCAAGAATAGACTTACCTTTAGAGAAATGATGGGAGTTGAATCCTTCAGGTGCGACCCAAAAGCTTGTGAGTGTTTACTGCTACGAAGATATGAGAGGCGATGATAGAAAGAGATGGTTGTACTGTGTTGCAAAAAAGATGATGGTTGGGAGAAGACAGCTGTAGTAGAACGTTATTGAAGAAGAAAAAGGCTGAGAGAACTTTGGAGGCTTGATAGAGATGATGTTGTAGTAAGGGCTGCAATGGAGTGGGGCTAGGTCATTGCAGCAATGGAGGTGTGAGAGTTGGGGGTAGAGAAAGGGGCTGTGTTGGTGAAAGTGCCCTCGATCCGCGAGGTACGAGGATCTACTTTTGATATTTGAGGTTTGGGAGTCGCCACCTAGTTATTACGGTCTATGAATCGAACTTTGACTCTAAAAAGGTAAATACTACTAATCTATGAAAGAAAAATATGGGTCTGGGGATTACGTTACGGGGTTGGAAGGTGTTAGGCACCATCCTCGCCCAGCAAACACCGGTCTCTATTTATTCCCAAATAGAACTACATTGCTAAAAAGATCTAATTAATAAAAAAAAATTAAATCTTTACCTTTACGAAGAGAACGGTCTTGTTCCCTCAGATCTGGTAGAATAGTTTTTCGTACAGCACTCCTCGCTTCGTTCTGTCACCGGATTCACTTCGGATTTCTAAAACAAAGTATCTCCTTCTGAATTTTTCTAATCTTTTTTTAGATTTCTGGGGTGTTTTGGAAGAGTTTCTAGGTATTTTTTTGAGCTAAAGTTGGGGTATGGATGTTAGGTAAGGAGTTGGGACTTCAAAATTAGGGTTTATGGGAGGCTAGGGGAACTTTTTGACCTACTTCTCTTAGGGTTTATTTTTTCATATGAAAATAGGTTGTAGGGACCCCTATTTATAATTTTTTTTAAGTGTCTTTTAGATAGAGTTAATGTTTAATTATAATTCTTTTAAAGAGAGTTATTGTTTATTTAGAATTATTTTAAATAGTTAATTAGGATTGTTTTAAATAGAGTTATTATTTAATTAGAATTCTATTAGGGTTTTGACTTTTTGTTTCACTTGATTAACTTTAAGATTTTGACTTTAGTCTTACTTGATTAACTTTAAGATTTTGACTTTATTTTTACTTGATTGACTTTAAGATTGACTTTAGACATACTTGATTGACTTTAAGATCTTGACTTTAGTCTTACTTGATTGACTTTAAGATTTTGACTTTAGTCTTGCTTGATTGACTTTAAGATTGACTTTAGTCTTACTTGGACTTTAACATTTTAATTAAGATTTCACTTTACATTAATTAATGTTTTAATTATTAATTTTGAAAATTTTAATTATTAAAATTGTAAAATTACCGTTTTACACTCGAAGAGGACTTTTTGGGTTTTAAGTCGATTTTCAATGTTCTAGGAAGTTTTGGAATTGATTTTTTTATAAGAAATTCAATGAAAATATTGGTTTCTATCATTTATGAAATTTTTTGTGCGAAATGGTCGTGAACTTTATAAGGGGCATTTTCGTAATTTTATCAAATTTTGTGAAAATTGGCGAAATGATTTATTTGGTTTCGATTTATTATTTTATGTGTTTGAAAGGATTTTTCTAAGCGTAATGTAGGCTTTAAGGATATTTTGAGGTTAGGGGTATTTTGATAATTTGATTATTTTTTAGTGATTTTTATTGTGAAACTTCTTTTTGTCTGCAAGATGATGATTTCTATATTTTTGGGGTTATATTTTCTTAGCGTAGAGTGGTTTCTATAGTTTTGTTAGTTTGAGATACCTCATCCGGATTTCTGAAACATATCTGATAACAAAATAATACATTGGAATAAACATCCATCATTGGGAATCATTGCAATCGGGTTGACGAGTTGATTAATCAGGTGAATGCAAAAATGGGGTGTCAATAGTTGGACCGTGAAGAAGAGGACCGAGAGAGATGGTTTTGTCGTGTGATAAGGGAGGTGGAAATAGAGAAGGGGGCTGCAATGGTGCTGTTAGGAAAGGTGCAAAAAGAAGGGGCAGCAATGGTGCATTCGGCTGTTGCGAAATGTAATAGAAAGGTAATGGTTGTTTTGCATGGGCATGAGGGCTGAGAGTTGGAAAGTTAATGGAGTGGGCTGTGTTACAAGGCATTGGAGAGGATGAAGTGTAGTAGAGAAGGAGCACGTTCAGCCACCATTCTCTGTTATTCTTTTTTCTCTTTCTTTCCTTCTCTATTTTTTTTTGTTGTCCAAAAGAGACAGTAGATGTGCGAAGGGTGAAAAAGAAGATAGAGAGGGGGAGAGGTGCAAGGCAGAGAGAGAGACGACGTACGTAGCAGAGAATCCAGCCAGCCCCCCAGAAGGAGAGAACGTTTTCTCTTTAAATAGAAACAAAGTTTCTATTTTGGTTTGTTCTTTGAAAATATTGTTTCTTTTTTCTCTTGTTTTTACACATGTTTCCCTTCTTTTTTTTTTGATTTCTTTTTGGAGAATGATGGTGAGATGATTCTTCGCTACTCGTACCACGATGGTGGTTTCTTTTTGTCAAGTTACGGTTGGTCGATTTAATTTTCATTTTACAGATTGGTTAATTTTTTGTTTTGAGTTTTTGTTGGTTGATTAATTTTTTAATTTTAAGTTTTATTAGTTGATTAGTTTTTGTTTTGGATTAATTTGATTTTAATTTTTAATTTGTTTTAATTGGCCATTAGATTTTATTTGGTCGATTTGATTTGTTAAATGATCTTTAGTTTGTTTTTTTTCTATTACATTTTAATTGTTTGATCTTAGTTTTGATTGTTTAGTTAATTATTTGGACTTGAATTGTTTAGTTTTAATTATTTGGATTTTTTTGAATTTTTTATTTTTAGTTTATTATTTTACTTTGAATTGTTTAAATTTTTTAATTTGAATTGTTTAATTTTTTCTTTGGATTTGAATTGTTTAGTTTTAGATTGGATTTTTTTCGATCATTTTTATGATTTTTTCTAAATTTCTCTATTTTTGTTGATTTGGGTCCTGTTAGACTCGAAATCACATTCTGAGTGCAATGGAGGTATTTTCGAAGTCTTTCGGAGATCCGAAATTTATGAAGGGTAGTTTTGTCATTTTGTCGATTTTTACAAATTTTTACGAATTCTGGCATGAGGTTTCTTTCAGTCCCAATGTGATTATTTCTATGTTTCATAGTCGTATTTTCCTAGCATAGTGAGGTCTTTAAGTTATCGAACTGTGTATCGAACCTAAAGCGTACGTGCTTACTAAATTGAGTGTAAGGTGTAACGATCCTAAGCGTGCGTAAATTTCTATGTCGAGTCGTAATGAGTAAGGGAGATGAAAATATTGGAAATGGGAGGACTCAAGGACAGTATTCACAAGCCGTCAAGTTCTTTATGCTCATTATTAGGAATTCACGGTACCCGGGTGACGAATTATTGAATTAGGTAGATGCAAAAATGGGGTGTCTACAGATGCCCCTCTTTGGCAGAGGGTGGAAGCAAACTAGATGGCCAATATATTGTGATAGATAGTGCGACATCAAAATGCCAAAGCCAATGACAGCTCATTTTGTAGCCTGATTCGACAATTTGTCGAGGTGTCCAGATCACTGAGGGTAACATCTCCTTGGACTAAAAATGTCAAATCCTTGAATTTTGGGAAATTCTCCTTAACTGATGCAAGTGCATGTATGTGCAATAGTGTAGTGATGATTTTAGAAGGGCGCATCTCAATTCAACGCATTCATGATGATAGGATACCAAACTTATTGATGAAAAACTGAGTAATAAAATCTAAGCAAAATTTGAGAAAATTATGAATGTAAAACTGAGTAAAATATAAGCATACACTGAGCATATCTGAGCATAATTTGAGTAAAAGTTGAATGTCTTACTCTACCTACCCTGGTTGAAAGAGTAACGAACTTATTATTATTTTTAAGAGTCTTACTTTACCTACTCGGGGTGAAAGAGTAATGAATTTTTTTTTTTTTTGGGTCCAACTCTACCTACTCAGGGTGAAAGAGTAATGAACTATTTTTTTGGGACTCCTACTCTACCTACTCAGGGTGAAAGAGTAATGAACCTCTTTTCTGAGAGTTCTACTCTACCTACTCGGGGTGAAAGAGTAATGAACTATTTATCTGGGAGTCCTACTCTACCTACTCAGGGTGAAAGAGTAATGAACCCTTTTTTTGAGAGTTCTACTCTACCTACTCAGGGTGAAAGAGTAATGAACCTTTTTTTCTGGGAGTTCTACTCTACCTACTCGGGGTGAAAGAGTAATGAATTATTTTTCTGGGAGTTCTACTCTATCTACTCGAGGTGAAAAAGTAACAAACTATTTTCTTGGGAGTCCTACTCTACCTACTTGGTGTGAAAGAGTAATAAACCTTTTTGTTTGAGCAAAACGAACAAAAAATCAACAACACTTTCAGAAAGAGTTGGGTTTTATGAAGGTTTGGTTAACATTTTAACTTTCCTTGAACCTTAGGGGTTTTCAAAGTTGTTATCAAAAGGGTACTTTTTAATTCAAGATTAACCTTATCCTTTGGGATCGAAATTGATCAGGCTTCAGAAAAGAATGCCCCTAGTTTGATAGGGAATGTTACATTAAGGATAATCGAACATGTTTGAAAAAAATGCCTCTTGTGTAAAGGGGGAAACTGTACTCTTTAAAAAAGGGAAGTGCCCCTACTATGAAGGTTTGAAATCTTTGATTACCACAAACGCAATAAAGATTTAACTTTTAATTTTGACTTTTTATATTGAAGATTTTGAGTCAGGCTCAAAGAAATTTGAACAAAATATTTCTTTTTGAAATTCATCATAGAATCTATTCTTTCTCCCCGTTCATTCACTAGGGGATGTAAAACTCTTCAGATCAATCATAGACGAGATATTTGTATCCATTGAGTCCATATTTGGTTCAAACTGGGTATTGATTGTACAATGATTGATTGTTTGCCCCAAAGTCGATGCAGCTTGATCCTTCGGACTTTCAATGTTTTGGCTTGTAATACTTTTTAGATTCTCAACTTGACAGAGATTTTCCCTTGATTGCTCTGATTTTTGCCTAGATTACCCTTTTAGATTTTCAATCTAGCGAACGTGCTCTAGTTTTTGCTTAAATCACCTTTCTAGGTTTTCGATCTAGTGAGCTTACCATTTTTCTTTTATTTCTTTTCTCTTTGCTCTAATTGTTGCCAAGGCCGTCCTTTCGGATTTTCAACCTTGCGAGCTTGCCTTGATTTTTGCCTAAGTCGTCCTTTCAAGTTTTCAACTTAACAGGCTTTATTTTCTCTTTTCTTTCGTTTTGAATTTCTGGAGTTACTATCTAATCATGCTTTGCTTCCTTCATTGACTTTTCGCACGGTACTTAGGAGGACTTCCGTAGGTGGGCTTAGGACTGAGTATAAAAGAAAGAAATTTTGGCATTTCTTTTAAGTTATTTCCCTTTTCTTTGAATTTGTCTCTCCATTTTGACAATATCCTTTTTTGAATATTTTTTTCTTTTTGGATTTTTTCTTTGTGGGGGAATCTATTTTTTTATTTTGATGTGGTCGGGCCTAAAGTAACTTCTTAGGTTGTCTACGTACCCCAATTTTGTTGGGATCAGACCAAAACGTAGTTCAAGTATATTCCCTCCCCTAGGTTGGACGATCAGGCTGAGAAAGAAAAAAGGCAAGATTTTTATTTATATATTTTTTTGAAAAGGACTACGAGGGGCTGAAAAAGGGAGATATTTAACTGGGTAACAGGAAAATTGGTTCAGCCAAAGACGACCTCCTTAAATGTAGTACCGCTTGATCTGGTCAAGGTTGTTTGATTTTAGTATTTTGGCGTCGTAATGATCTTTGAAACCAGACAGTTTTTCCAAATAATCTTATCTTGATGACGGGATGACCTTCCTTGTTGGATTTACATTTTTCTTTCTTGGTTGAAGACAATTGTTTGATTTTCTTTAAAGGCTGAATTTTTAACTTGCATGTCCAGTACCTTCATTTTCTTATCAAAAGTAAGAGTGACTCTTCTTGCACTTGCGACAAATCAAATTTATTTTTGAAAATCTGTTTTCTGTTGATGTTTTAAGAAATGAGACATTCGTTTCAAAAACTTCCTTTCATACCACATAATATAGAACCCTGGGTAGTCTGCATAGAGAACCTAGTCGAAATTTGACTGCGAAAGGAAATTTCTCATGCCAATCTCGATGTGCCTCATACGTTTTAATGATGATGGTTTCAAGATTCTTGTTAGCTGCCTCAATAATAATCCATTTTGGGTGCCCTGCTATTTTGAGAAGTCCACTGTGGATATATTCCATAACTCGTCTTCTGATTATGTGATTTCGCTTTGACTTTATGTGTGGTGTTTCAATTTCATAGGGCGAGTATCAATTTCTTGTTGGACAACACCCAGGCTTACCCAACATATCCTCATAGGACCATGCGAACAAGTCTTTTGAGTTTTCTAAATAAATTCATCATCTCCTCGTGTTCTTATGGGGATAAGTCAGTTCCAATATAAATTTCTTAGAAATTATTTAATGTTCCGAGGTCAACAACCTTAACTTCCTTGATTAGAGGTTGAACCTGACATTTGTCTTCTTATTCAAATAATTCGATTGATTCAGGAGGGGATTCCTTGTTAGAGGATCCTCTCCTAAAGTAAGATTATTAGTTAACTCGTTAATGCACTCGAGGTATTCAGAAATTTCTTTTATTCAATTAAAATCAGATGGGGCGACAGACACCATAGCAGACTCGACTCAGCAAAAATAAAAATGCTAGACTCGATCTAAAAAGAATAAGACGTTACGAAATAAAAAAACTAGACTCAAACTAAATCACATGACTCATGAAAAACTAAAGACAAGTACCTATAATGGGTTTGATTACAGACTAAGGACTCAGGACATCACTTTCAACCGGTAGGACTGAAGCATGATAATCTTCAAGGAACAACTGGGCAATGTTGAGAGACTTTGTGGTAGTTTGCCAGTCTTGAACTTCTTCTTCAAATTCTTTTTATCATTTTCTAACATTTCCTTATTCATACTTGATTCCTCTCCCTTGGCCAAGGTCGTATCGAGTTCAGATATTTTGAAAGTTCTTTCTTCTAGAGTCACATGTTCGCATTCATTGCAATAGAGGGAGAAGTTTTTGTATTCTTGGTCCAATAAGTAAAGATTTTCATCTTCTACGAAACTAGATTATTCCAAGTCCATCTGTGTTGAAGCATAAATGATGAGAGTAGAGCTATCACGATGAGATGAGGACAAGTAATAGATTTCATTTGAAATTAGGTTGAATGGTTCACAACCAGTAGTGAGAACTTCCTTGGGGATTATCATTCCAATAAGAGGAAGGCTAGGTGGTTTAGCATTGACTAGGTGGATAAGGAGGACTGGGTAAAATGGGAAATGGGTATTGGACACCATGTTCAAGGTCTGGGGAGGTTGTTATGTAGGTAAAGGATTGGTGGTAACATTTGGTTGCGCAGGGGTAGAGACGATAACTGAAAGCGCCCTCGATCTGCGGGTGCGCGGATCTGCTTTTGACCTTTGAGGTTTGGGAGTCGCCACCTAGTTATTACAGTCTAGGTGTAGACACCCCATTTTTGCATCCGCCTGATTAATCAAGTCGTCAACCCGATCGCAAAGGTTCCCAATGATGGATGTCTATTCCAATGCTTTATTTTGTTACCAGATATGTTTCAGAAATCCGGATGAGGCATCTCGAATTGACAAAACTTAGAAATCACACTATGCTAGGAAAATACTACCCCAGAAACATAGAAATCATCATCCTGCAAATCAAAAAGAAGCTTCACGATAAAAATCACTAAAAATGACCAAATTACCAAAATATCCCTAACATCAAAACAACCTTAGAGCCTGCATTACGCTTAGGAAAACCCACTCAAACACATAAAACAACAAGTTGAAACCAAGTAAACCACTTCGCCAATTTTCACAAAATTTGACAAAATTACGAAAATACCCCTCATAAAGTTCACTACCATTTCATACAAAAAAACTTCATAAATGATAAAAACCAACATTCTCATTGAATTCCTTATGAAAAACTGATTCCAAAACGTCATGGAACATTGAAAAACGACTTAAAACGTAAAAAATCCTCTCCGAGGGCAAAATGGTAATTTCATAATTTTAATAATTAAAAATTTTGAAATTAATAAATAAATCATTAAATAATGTAAGGTGAAACATTAATAAAATTAATTATAAAATTTAAACCAAAAAAATTGATCAATCAAGCTTTCAAGAAAAATTGTTAATGGTTCGCAAGATATTTCTTTAAGGACCCCTCCATTTGGGGGTCCAAAGAATCAAAAATATAATAGAGGGGGGTTCTCCAAAAATTTAAAGTCAATCAAGCAAGACTAAAGTCAAGATATTAAATTCAATCAAATAAGACTAAAGTCAAAATTAAAGTCAATTAAGTAAGACTAGAGTCAAGTACTAAAGTCAATCTCATAAGACTAAAGTCAAAATCCTAAATCAAAACCCTAATCTAAACTAATCGAGTCAATCTCATAAGACTAAGGTCAAAACCCTAAATCAAAACCCTAATCAAAACTAATCAAGTCAATCTAATAAGACTAAGGTCAAAATCCTAAATCAAAACCCTAATCTAAACTTATCAAGTCAATCTCATAAGACTAAAGTCAAAACCCTAAATTAAAACCCTAAAGACTAAGTCAAAACTCTAATTGAAACCTTAAAAGAAATCCTAATCAAACCCTAATGCTTCTAAAAACTTCATAAATAGGAGCCTCCACACCCTATTTTCGTATCAAAGAAAAAACCCTAGAAAAAGTAGGTGAAGAAGCCTCCACTACCTCCCCAAAACCCTAATTTTGGAGCCTCAACTCCTTACCTAACACCCCTACTTCGATTTTAGCCTAAAAAACACCCAAAAACCTCTCAAAAACATCCCAAAAATCCACAACAAATTCGAAGCACCCAGATCCAAGAAGGAGATACCTTACCTCGGAGATCAGGAATCAAATCTGAAGATAGAACGAAGTAAGGAATACGGCACAAGGAGCCGTTTTCACCAGATCTGAGGGAATATCACTTTTGCAGATCGAAGGTAAGATTTTTCATTATTTTTTAATCTAGGTTTGTCATTACCGATGTAGATTTATTTGGGATAAGTAGAGACCGGCAATGGCCGGGCGGGGTTGGTGCCTAACACCTTCCAACCCCGTAACATGATTCCCGGATTCAGATTTTCTGTAGAAGATTAGTTTATTATCCATTTTAGAGTCAGTTTGGTTCCTAGACCATAATAACTAGGTGGGGACTCCCAAACCTCAAGGGTCAAAAGCAGATTCGCGTACCCCGCGGATCGAGGGCGCTTTCAGTGGCGACTCTACTGGGGACTATTGATGATCAAACTTGAAAAGCCCCAAGTATGGGAGCATTGCCAAGATGACCTAGTTTTTTTTATTATTTAGTTCGATTTATTTTATTTATTTTTTCTATTTATTTATTTTTGTGACTTGATTGTAGATGATTTTGGTATTGCATTTTTTTTCCAATTAAGGATCACTTTTTTATGACCCCTAAATAATGAAAGATTCAAATTGACATATGAAAATGATGGAATGATGAAATGGAAACCTATTAATAAAATGTAGATCTCATCGATTTGATTAATTTAGAACCTGAGTTCACTCAATTTCATTATCGGAAGCCTTAGATATCATTGATGCAAGTTCAATCTGTAAATCTGGAATTGTTGCTGAATGAAGGTTGGGACAGCAATATTAAAACATTTTTATAGAATATTCTAGTAAGAATTAAGTCTGAGAACCTATTAATAAAATGTAGATCTCATCGAGTAGATTAATTTAGAACCTGAGTTCACTCAATTTCGTTATCGGAAGCCTTAGATATCATTGATGCAAGTTCAATCTGTAAATCTGGAATTGTTTTTGAATGAAGGTTGGGACAGCAATGTTAAAACGTTTTTACAGAATATTCTAGTGAGAACTAAGTCTGGGCACCTATTAATAAAATGTAGATCTCATCGAGTAGATTAATTTAGAACTTAAGATCACCCAACTTCGTTATCGGGAGCCTTAGATATCATCGATGCAAGTTTGGATTGTATTTTTCTAATTCACAAAAAATCCGAATTTATCTAATGTTGGCACAATTAATGTTCCTGAGAGTGAGTTCATCTCAACCATTGTCATTCTATCATCAATGTAACATCTATTGGAATCTCGATTTATTTTGGATCACCCAAAAGTGATCATTGATTGGACATTAAAAATTATAAAAATTATCCCTATTGCAATGTTTGTTTGATCAATTATTACATGCCATGCTCATTAATTGATTTGCCATGATCTTGACAGATATATTTGTGATGTGTTTGCTTTCATCTTAATTTCGATGTGATGGGTTTTGTATTATATTCTTGATCAATATTCATTTGATATCCATATGTGATGACATAATCTGGCCCATGGGCCCATGTGTTTGAAAAAGGCTCCGGGCACACCCCACCCTGTTTTGCACACACCACATGCACGTTTACTATTTTGCACACTTACACGTCCTATATAGCCAACGTGGCACTAGTGCGTGGCCCGATCTCTTCGAAGATGCGACGTCATTCATGAAAACCACAACTCCAGTCACGTACCTTAGGGTATATCAAACTGGGGCATCAATACCGTCTGATCAGGTGATTTTGAGAGATGTATTGATGCACCCAGGCTGGAGCGACCTGAGCTTTTGACCTATTGTGAGCCACACAGTCACATGTCCCGATTGCCAACGTAGTACTAGTACGTGGTCGGTCCCCTCGTGGGATGCCAAACCATTTATGAAAGCTACAACCCTTGACTTGTACCCGTAGGTATAAAAGTTAATCTAAATATATCAATTGCACTTCTTGGTCAAAACCGGTGCCTAAGCAAGATCTTGGCCCGCTGTACCCTACTGTACGAGGGGGATAGACTACGTCTATTCTAGACGAGAGGTATTTAAGTGGGCCTTTACTCAGCATTGTGCGCCACCTCTCAACTGGAGATCAAAATGGCTGTTTTTGGCTTCAGAGAAGTGAGTTGAGGTTTTAGATTATCACCTATACGGTATATCAAACCAAGTCACCATGTATCGAAAGGTATATAGGTGTGCTTGAGCAAGGGTGGCCAGATAAAAATGCATTGCATGTAGTAAGCTTAGAGTCTAGAAACCTTCCCTGTAGGTCACGACTCGAACTTATCGTGGGTGTTCCCGGGTTGTTTATTGAATGGAACCTTTTGATTGAGGAATGTATGTGAATGGTGTGAATGGTGATATCAGAGTTTATGATTGTCCTCAAGGATCAAAAATATTATTTTTGAAAATCAAAATAGGTGCACCGATCCAATAAAGAATCCATTCTTTTACAATAATGATCCAGTCCATCCCGATCCAACAGTCATGATGGACCGGGCCATTTAAATCAAAATGGAAATCTAATTTTCAAAGAGAAAAGGAAAATATTTTTCAGAAAAGAATGTTCTCCAAAAAAAGTGTTCTTTAAAAAAAAATATTTTCCAAAAAAAGTGTTGATCTCTAGAAAAAATGTTTTTTAAGAAAAAGTGTTTTCCAAAAAATATTTTCCATAAGAACAAGATTTTCCAAGAGAAAATGCTTTCCAAATAAGAAACTATTTTTCAAAAGAAAAGGTTTTCCAAAAGAAAAGAAAATGAAGGAAAAATGATTTATAAAAGATCTATTTTTGCATGGAAAATTTTTGAAATATGTTTTTTACTAAAAATTTATTTTTTTGCATGGACCTTATAAAATTATCAAAATATGTTTTTCTAAAAAGAAAATGATTGCAAAAAATAATCAGAATTATGAAAATTGTTATTCAGTAAAAATATTATTTTCAAGAGTGCAATAAAATTATTTTCCTTCTAAATAATCATTTAATGGATGAATTGTTTAATGGATTGGTGCACAAAATCCAATAAAATCTCAGGGTTCATTTAAAATGTTATCAAGGGGGTGACACTGAAATTGGTTAAATTCACCTTCAAAGAGGTTTTAAGGGTTATCATTGTATCTAAGCTCAATCGTCCATCGTCTAGCTAGGGTTGTAAATCTGGTCAGTTAGAGTAAACGTCAATATCAAGTCAACAGTCAGAAATGACCTCAAAATTTCTCAACATCATCCAGTTGTTCTTTGAAGATCATAGTGTTTCAATCCTACCAGTTGTAAGCAATATCTCAGTCCTTAGTCCTAATCAAACTCGTGTGGGTACTTGTCTTGAGTTTTCATGAGTCATTTGGGTTAGCTCGAGTCCTTTTTTCCAACAAGGTCATGTCTTCCTTAGATTGAGTTTACTCTTTCCTATTGAGTCAAGTTAGTTTGTCGAGTCTACAGAGGTATCCGTCGCCCCTTCTGAATTTGATTGGATAAAGAAAATTTTTGAATACCCTGAGCGCATTAACGAATTAACTAATAATATAGCTTCAAGGATATATTTTTCTCCTGAACAAGAAGATGAAAGTCGGGCTCAAGAAGGCAAAGGTCATTGACCGTGGAACATAAATTAAATCCTAAAGAAATTCAAATAGAAAGCATCCTATCCCTAGAGGAACACAAGAGGATAATGAATTTTCTCAGAAATTCAAAAGACTTGTTCGCTTGGGCCTATGAGGATATGTTAGGTGCAAGTTTGGGTGTTGTCTGACACCGATTATATATTAACTTGATAAAATGAGATTAAAGAAGATCTTACAAAATGTATCAGTGCTAGACTTCTCAATATGGTAAAGCTCCCAACATAGATTATCATTCTCAGATTAATGAAATAGTTGAAGCAGTATTGATCTCTAATAATGGGTCGTACATCAAAGCTTAAGTTATCACTCTGTGTTCAAAGCTCGAGATTCGACATCACAGTATCTCTCTACCGCCCTCAGATTAATGGAAAGGTTGAAGCAGTCAATAAAATATCTCAAAACAATTATCAAGGAAATGTATCAATCACACCAGGATGAGTTAGAGAAGTTACCATTCAAACTAGGGGCACATCATACTTCAATGCAATCTTCTGCTGGAGCTATTCCTTACTTTCTAGTGTATGATATGGAAGTAATCTTACCAGTTGAAATGGAAATCCCGTATCTCAAGGCCTTCAAGAAAAGCCAATTGTTAGAAACAGATTGGGCTAGTCAGTGGCATAAAGAATTAAACTTGATCGGAGAAAAATGACTAAGAGCTTTGTACAACTTGCAAGCTTATCAAAGAAGAATCACTCGTGCGTTTGACAAAAAGATCAAGGCCCCTCACTTGCAAGTCGAGGATTTATTATTTAAAGAAAATCGGACACCTATTTTTGATCCTAGAGGGAAGTTCAAACCAAATTGGAGAGGTCCATACATCATCAAGGAGATACTACCAGGAAAAGCTGTCAGGCTTCAAGATCATGATGGAATCGAGTTACCAGAACCAACCAACCTTGACCAAATCAAACGGTACTACATTTAAGGAGGCCATTTTTGGGCCGAATCAATTTTTCTATTACCTAATTCTTTATCTCCTTTCTCAACCCCTTTGCAGCCTGTTCAAAAAGAGAAAAATTGTGCCTTTTATTTCTTAGCCTGATCACCTAACCTAGGGGAGGGAAAATCCAAACTACGTCTTGGTCTGATCCTAAAAATTTGGGGTACGTAAGCAACCTGAGAAGTTACTTCAGGCTCGACCACACCAAAATAAAAATATAGATTCCCCGACGAAGAAAAAATCTAAAAAGAAAAATTCAAAAGAATGGGGAAGAAAATTCAAGAAAAAGTTTAAATGAAATGCCACACAAGGGGCATTTGGGTTTTTGAGCCTCAAAATCCCTTTCATTTTATGCCTAGTCCCAAGCCTACCTATAAAAGTCTTCCTAAGTACCGTGTGAAAAGGTCAAGGAGGGTAGTAGAACATGATCAGACAGTAATACTATCAGGTCAGAGAAAAAAAAATGTTGAAGCCTGCTAAGTTGAAAACCCGAAAAGGGCGACTTAGGTAAAAATTAAGGCAAGCTCGCAAAGTTGAAAATCTGAAGGACAACTTTGGCAACAATCAGAGCCAAGAAAAAAGAAAAAAAGCTCGTTAGATCGAAAACCTGAAAAGGCGATCTAGGCAAAAGTTAAAGCAAGCTCGATAGATTGAAAACTCGAAAAGGTGATCTAGGCAAAAGTTAGAGCAATATAAAAAATAAAAAAAATAAAAAAAAAAACAGAAGAAAATCTCAAGCTCAGAGCGGTTCGAGCTGAAACATCAAAAGTCCGAATAATCAAGTTCAATACTTAGCTTAAACCAGGCATAGATTCAGAAGCCACAAGTATCTTGTTTACAATCGATCTGAAAATTCTTACTTCCCCAAGTGAACCAATGGAGAGAAGGGTGAATTCTATGATGAGTCTCAAAAGGAAATATTTTGTTCTTTTGAGCCTGACTCAAAATCTTCAATAAAATTAATCAAAATTAAAAGTTGGATCTTTATTGCGCTTGTGGTAATCAAATATTTCAAACCTTCATACAAGGGGCATTTTTCTTTTTTCTCTAAATATGTAATTTCCCCCATTATACTAGGGGCATTTTCTTTATGATGCGTTCAATTATTTCCAATACCATGTTTATTGTCAAACTAGGGACATTTTGTTTTTGAGCAATGTTAATCCTAAAAGATAATGGGAACCCCAAATTTAAGGCTTCCCTTTTGATAATAGTTTTTTCGAAAAAACCCTTGAGGTTCAAAAGAAATAAAAACTCAGGTTTTAAATTCACAAAACTTTTTTGATAAAACCTTGAGGTTCAAACAAATGCATTCTGAATCTCACATAGGAGATAGGGCATCCATTCTGTCCCAAATCTATTCATTCCCAGATTCAACCACTATTTTTCAGATTCATTTTCAATCATTTCTTTCCCAGATTTATTTTTTTTTTCTCAGTTTTACTCAGCCAGATGCCGTCGAGGGTTTTCTCGGAACTATGCTCAGATGCCGTCGAGGGTTTTCTCGGAACTACGCTCAGATGCCGCCAAGGGTTTTCTTGGAATTATGCTCGGATGCCGCCAAGGATTTTCTTGGAATTATGCTCAGATACCGCCGAGGGTTTTCTCGGAACTATGCTTAGTTGCCGCCAAGGGTTTTCTTGGAATTATGCTCAGATGCCGCCAAGGATTTTCTTGGAATTATGCTCAGATGCCGCCAAGGGTTTTCTTGGAACTATGCTCAGATGCCGCCAAGGGTTTTCTCGGAACTATGCTCAGATGCCGCCAAGGATTTTCTTGGAATTATACTCAGATGCCGCCGAGGGTTTTCTAGAAACTATGCTCAGATGCTGCCAAGGGTTTTCTTGGAATTATGCTTAGATGCCGTCGAGGGTTTTCTCGGAATTATGCTCAGATGCCGCCAAGGGTTTTCTCGGAATTATGCTCAGATGCCGCCTAGGGTTTTCTTGGAATTATGCTCAGATGCCGCCGAGGGTTTTCTCGGAATTATGCTCAGATGCCGCCAAGGGTTTTCTTGGAACTATGCTCAGATGCCGCGAAGGGTTTTCTTGGAATTATGCTTAGTTACCGCCAAGAGTTTTCTTGGAACTATGCTCAGTTACCGCCGAGGGTTTTCTCGGAATTATGCTCAGTTTATATTTACTTCATGCTCATATTTGACTCATTTCCAACTCAAACTCTTTGAAATCTATCTCAGATTTTGAGCCCACACACTTGCACAGTTGTTACATCAGTCAAGGAGAATTTTCTAAAATTCAAGGATCTGACACTGCTAGTGAGAGCTCGCTCTCAAGGACCTGACATTTTTCTAGTTCGGGGAGATTTTACGCTCAAGGATCCGAATACTCCTACGAATTGGTAAATCAGGTTGCAAAATGAACTGTCACTAGCTTTGGCATTCGGATATTGCACTATCTACCAAAATAGATTTACTTTATAGTTTGCTTCAACCCTCTGCCAAAGAGGGGCATCTGTAGACACCCCATTTTTGCATCCGCCTGATTAATCAAGTCGTCAACCCGATCGCACAGGTTCCCAATGATGGATGTCTATTCCAATGCTTTATTTTGTTACCAGATATGTTTCAGAAATCCAGAAGAGGTATCTCGAACTGACAAAACTTAGAAACCACGCTACGCTAGGAAAATACTACCCCAGAAACATAGAAATCATCATCCTGCAAACCAAAAAGAAGCTTCATGATAAAAATCACTAAAAATGATCAAATTACCCAAATACCACTAACATCAAAATAACCTTAGAGCCTGCATTACGCTTAGGAAAACCCACTCAAAAACATAAAACAACAAATTGAAACCAAATAAACCACTGCGCCAATTTTCACAAAATTTGACAAAATTACGAAAATACCCCTCATAAAGTTCACGATCATTTCATACAAAAAACTTCATAATTGACAAAAACCAACATTCCCATTGAATTCCTTACGAAAAACTGATTCCAAAACATCCTGGAACATTGAAAAATGACTTAAAACGTAAAAAATCCTCTTCGAGGGTAAAATGATAATTTCACAATTTTAATAATTAAAATTTTCGAAATTAATAAATAAATCATTAAATAATGTAAGGTGAAACATTAATAAAATTAATTATAAAATTTAAGCCAAAAAAATTGATCAATCAAGCTTTCAAGAAAAATTGTTGATGGTTCGTAAGATATTTCTTTAAGGACCCCTCCATTTGGGGGTCCAAAGAATCAAAAATATAATAGAGGGGGGTTCTCCAAAAATTTAAAGTCAATCAAGCAAGACTAAAGTCAAGATATTAAAGTCAATCAAATAAGACTAAAGTCAAAATTAAAGTCAATTAAGTAAGACTAGAGTCAAGTACTAAAGTCAATCTCATAAGACTAAAGTCAAAACCCTAAATCAAAACCCTAATCTAAACTAATCGAGTCAATCTCATAAGACTAAGGTCAAAATCCTAAATCAAAACCCTAATCTAAACTAATCAAGTCAATCTCATAAGACTAAGGTCAAAACCCTAAATCAAAACCCTAATCGAAACTAATCAAGTCAATCTCATAAGACTAAAGTCAAAACCCTAAAGACTAAGTCAAAACCCTAATTGAAACCTTAAAACAAATCCTAATCAAACCCTAATGCTTCTAAAAGCTTTATAAATAGGAGCCTCCACACCCTATTTTCGTATCAAAGAAAAAACCCTAGAAAAAGTAGGTGAAGAAGCCTCCACAACCTCCCCAAAACCCTAATTTTGGAGCCTCAACTCCTTACCTAACACCCCTGCTTCGATTTTAGCCTAAAAAACACCAAAAAACCTCTCAAAAACATCCCAAAAATCCACAACAAATTCGAAGCACCCAGATCCAAGAAGGAGATACCTTACCTCGGAGATCAGGAATCAGATTCGGAGATAGAACGAAGTAAGGAATACGGTACAAGGAGTCGTTTTCACCAGATCTGAGGGAATAGCACTTTTGCAGATCGAAGGTAAGATTTTTCATTATTTTTTAATCTAGGTTTGTCATTACCGATGTAGATTTATTTGGGATAAGTAGAGACCGGCAATGGCCGGGCGGGGTTGGTGCCTAACACCTTCCAACCCCGTAACATGATCCCCGGATTCAGATTTTCTGTAGAAGATTAGTTTATTATCCGTTTTAGAGTCAGTTTGGTTCCTAGACCATAATAACTAGGTGGGGACTCCCAAACCTCAAGGATCAAAAGCGGATCCGCGTACCTCGCGGATAGAGGGCGCTTTCACTAAGAATCAAACTTGGACTCTAAACGGATAAATCAACTAATCTACCACAGAAAATACTGAATCTGGGGATCAAATTACGGGGTTGGAAGGTGTTAGGCACCAACCCCGTCCGACAAACGCCGGTCTCTACTAATTTCCAAATAAACTATATTGCTAAAAGACCTAAGTAAAAAAAATAAAAGAAATTTATACCTTTCTGAAGACAACGGTCTTATTCCCTCAGATCTGGTAGAATTATTATTTGTATAGTCGTTTCGTTCTGTCGTTGGATTCACTTTTGATCTCCAAGACAAGGTATCTATTTCTTAGATCTGGATTCTTCAGATTTGTTTATGGATTTCTGGGTGTTTTTAAAAGACTTCTAGGTGTTTTTTGAGCCAAAGTTGATGTATAGGTGTTAGGTAAGGAGTAAGGACTTCAAAATTAGGGTTTATGGGAGGCTAGGGAAGCTTTTTGACCTACTTCTCTTAGGGTTTATTATTTGATACGAAAATAAGTTGTAAGGACCCCTATTTATAGATTATTTTTAAGTGATTATTTTGATAGAGTTAGTGTTTAATTATAATTCTTTTGGAAAGAGTTATTGTTTAATTATAATTATTTTAGGTAGAGTTATATTTTAATTAGAATTTTTTTTAGATGGAGTTATTATCTAATTATGATTGTTTTAAATAGAGTTATTATTTAATTAGAATTTTATTAAGATTTTGACTTTTAATCTTACTTGGTTGACTTTAGTCTTACTTGATTGACTTGACTGTAGTCTTACTTGATTGACTTTAATAAGATCTTGACTTTAGTCTTACTTGATTGACTTTAATTTTTTGACTTTAGTCTTACTTGATTGACTTTAGTTTTACTTGATTGACTTTAATTTTAGTTAGGATTTCACTTTACATTAATTAATGTTTTAATTATTGATTTCGAAAATTGTAATTATTAAAATTGTAAAATTACCGTTTTGGCTTCGGAGATGACTTTTTGTGTTTTAAGTCAGTTTTTGATGTTCTAGGATGTTTTGGAATCAATTTTTCATAAGGAATTCAATGGGAATGTTAGTTTTTATCATTTATAAAAAAAAAATTTGTGCGAAATGGTCGTGAACTTATGAGGGGCATTTTCATAATTTTATCAAATTCTGTGAAAATTGGTGAAATGACTTATTTGATTTCGATTTGTTATTTTATGTGTTTGAAAGGATTTTTCTAAACATAATATAAGCTCTAGGGATATTTTTAAGTTAGGGGTATTTTGATAATTTGGTCATTTTTTAGTAATTTTTATCGTAAAGTTTGTTTTTATCTGCAAGATGATGATTTCTATATTTTTGAGGTTATATTTTCCTAGCGTAGCGTGGTTTCTAAGGTTTTGTTAGCTCAAGATACCTTATCCGGATTTCTGAAACATATCTGGTAACAAAATAAAGTATTGGAATGATCATCCATCATTAGGAACTGTTGCAATCGGATTGACGAGTTGATTAATCAGGCGAATGCAAAAATGGGGTGTCTACAGATGACCCTATTTGGCAGAGGGTTGAAGTAAACTAGATAGCAAATCTATTTTGGTAGATAGTGCGATATCCAAATGCCAAAGCTAGTGACAGTTCATTTTGCAGCCTGATTTAGCAATTCGTCGGGGTGTTCAGATCCTTGAGGGTAAAACTTTCCTCGAACTAAAAAGTTATCAGGTCATCGAGCGAGAACTCTCACTGACAGTGTCAAATCCTTGAATGTTAGAAAATTCTCCTTGACTAATGTAACAACTGTGCAAATGTGTGTACTTAAAATCTGAGATAAATTTCAAAGAGTTTAAGTTGGAACTAAGTAAAATCTGAGCACAAAGTGAATATAAATTGAGCATAATTTGAGCATAAACTGGGCATAAACTGTGCATAATCTGAGCATAAACTGAGCATAATTCTAAGAAAACCCTCGGCGGTAACTGAGCATAATTCCAAGAAAACCCTCGGTGGTTATTGAGCATAATTTCGAGAATACCCTCGACGGTAACTGAGCATAATTCCAAGAAAACCCTCGGTGGTAACTGAGCATAATTTCGAGAAAACCCTCAGCGGTAACTGAGCATAATTCCAAGAAAACCCTCGACGGTTACTGAGCATAATTCCTAGAAAACCTTTGGCGGTAACTGAGCATAATTCTGAGAGAACCCTCGGTAGTTATTGAGCATAATTCCGAGAAAATCCTCGGCGGTAACTGAGCATAATTCAAAGAAAACCCTCGGCGGTTACTGAGCATAATTCCGAGAAAGCCCTCGGCGGCATCTGAGCATAGTTCCGAGAAAACCCTCGCCCTCGGCGGCATCTGAGCATAATTCTGAGAAAACCCTCGACAGCATCTGAGCATAGTTCCGAGAAAACCCTCGGCGGCTATTGAGCATAGTTCCGAGAAAACCCTCGGCGGCATCTGAGCATAGGTCCGAGAAAACCCTCGGCGGCATCTAAGCATAATTTTGAGAAAGCCTCGGTGGCATCTGAGCATAGTTCCGAGAAAGCCCTCGGCGAAAACTGGCTAAGTAAAACTGGGAAGGAATAATTGACTCTGGGAAAGAATGATTGACAATGAATCTGGAAAAGAATAGATCTGGGAAATAATGAATACCCTATTTCCTATACTAGGTGAAAGGGTTATGAGTTATTCTCTGGACACAACCAAATGTGAGATCCGAAATGCTTTTGTTTGAACCTCAAGGTTTTATCCAAAAGTTTTATGAATTTAAAACCTGAGTTTTTATTTCTTGAACCTCAAGGGTTTTTTGAAAAACTGTTATCAAGAGGGTAACCTTAAGCTTGGGGTTTCCATTATCTTTTAGGATTAACATTGCTCAAAAACAAAATGCCCCTGGTTTGATAACAAATATGGCATTGGAGATAATTGAATACATCATAAAAAAAAATGCTCGTAGTATAAGGGGGAAACTACATATTTAGAAGAAAAAGAAAATGTCCCTTGTATGAAGGTTTGAAATATTTGATTACCACAAGCATAATAAAGATCCAACTTTTAATTTTGATTAATTTTATAGAAGATTTTAAGTCAGGCTCAAGAAAACAAAATATTTCCTTTTGAAACTCATCATAAAATTCACATTTCTCTCCCTTAGTTCACTTGGGGAAGTAAAAATTTTTCAGATTGATCGTAGACAAGATACTTGTAGCTTCTAAGTCTGTGCTTGGTTTAAGCTAAGTATTGAACTTGATTATTTGGACTTCTGATATTTTAGCTCAGACCGCTCTTAGCTTTTTAATCCCCCGGAGATTTTTTTGTTTTTCTTTGTTATTCTAACTTTTGCTTAGATCGCTTTTTCAGGTTTTCAATCTAGCGAGCTTGCTCTAAATTTTGCCTAAATCGCCTTTTCAAGTTTTCAATCTAGAGAACTTTCTTTTTTCTTTGCTCTGATTGTTATCAAAGTTGTCCTTTCAGATTTTCAACCTTGCGAGCTTGCCTTAATTTTTGCCTAAGTCGCCCTTTTGGGATTTTCAACCTAGCTGGCCTTTTTCTTTTCTTCCTTATGGAATGACTGTCTTATCATGCTTTGCTATCTTTCTTGACTTTTCGCACGGTACATAGGATGACTTTTATAGGTAAACTTAGGACTAGGTATAAAAAGAAGGAGATTTTGAGGTTCAAAAACCTGAATGCCCCTTGTGTGGCATTTTTTATTTTCCTTTAAACTTTCTTCCCTATTTGACAATATTATTATTATTATTATTATTATTTTATATATTTTTTGGGATCAGACGAAAATGTAATTCGAATTTTTCCCTCCCCTGGGTTAGGTGATCTGGCTGAGAAAGAAAAATGTTTTTTTTTTTTTGAAAAAGGCTGCAAAAGGCTGAGAAAGGATATGTTGAACAAGGTAGCAGGAAAATTGATTTGACCAAAGGTGGCCTCCTTAAATGTAGTACCGCTTGATTTGGTCAAGGTTGGTTAATTCTGATAGTTCAATTCCATCATGATCTTGAAATCTGACGGTTTTTTTAAAGCAGTATTTTCTTAATGAATGAATCTTTCCAATTATGTTTGAACTTCCCCCTGGGGTCAAAAATAAGTACTCGATTCTCTTTGAAATCTGATGGTTTTCCAAAGTAGTTTTTCCTTGCTAATAGATGAATCTCTCCAATTAAGTTTAGACTTCCTCCAATGGTCGAGGAGGGGTGGTCAATTTTCTTCAAAGTCTGATGGTTAAATTCTTGACTTGTAAGTGGTGAACTTTGACCTTCGTGCGGGTGACTCTTCTCTGATAAGTTTACATGTGGTACAAAACTCTAAGTTAAAGTTCTTCAATCAAGTTTAACTCTTCATACCCAATGACGAACCTAGTCTGTTTCTACCAATTGATTTTTCATCAAGACCTTGAGATATGGGACTTCCCTTTTAACTGGTAAGACTGTTTCTGTACCCCCATAGTGTGACTGGTAGCTTCTTTGACTAATCTTGGTGCGATTGACATATTTTCATAATGGTTATTTTGAGACTCTTATTAGTTGCTTGCTTCAACTGCTCTATTAATCTGAGGATGATAGGGAGATGATGTCAAATCTTGAACTTTGAACATAGAGTAATAATCTCGGCTTTTAAGTATGACCCGTTATCAGAGATCAATTTCACTTCAACCATTTCATTAGTCTGTGAATGTAATCTATTATGGGAGTTCTACCATGTTGAGAAGTACAACATTGATACATTTGGTTTTCTTTGATCTCATTGTTATTTCCATTTTATGGAGTGAGTATTTATTCTGTGTCGGACAACACCCAAGCTTGCACCTAATATATCCTCATAAGATCACGTGAACAAGTCTTTTGAAATTTCGGAGAAAATTCATTTTCCCCTCGTGTTCCTCTAGGGATAGGATGGTTTCTATTTGAATTTCTTGGGAATTTTTTGTTCTAAGGTCAATGACTTAAAGGTTGAGCCCAACCATTATTTTCTCGTTTAGGAAATAAATCTATCTTTGAAGTTAGATTATTAGTTAATTTGTTAATACACTCGAGGTATTCAAAAATTTCCTTAATCCGATCAATTTCAGATGGTGCGACAGACACCTCTATAAACTCGATACACTAACTCGACTCAACAGAAAAATAGTAGACTCAATCTAAAGAAAACATGACATTGACGGATTGATAAAAAAATTTGGATTCAGGCTAACCCACATTACTTGTGAAAATTCAAGACAAGTACCCACCATGAGCTTGGTTACAGACTGAGGACTTGTGACATTGCTTACAACCGGCAAGATTGATGCACTATGATCTTCAAGGAATAAATGTGTAATTTTGAGAAATTCTAAGATCATTTCTGACTGTTGACTTGATACTGACATTTGTTCTAACTGACTGGACTTAAAACCCTAGCTAGATGGTGAACGATTGAGCTTAGGTACAATGATAATCATGAAACCTTATCAAATGTGGATTATCAATTTCAGTGTTACCCCCTTGATAACATTTTAAATGAACCCTGAGATTTTATCGAATTCTGTGCACCAATCCATTAAATAATTCATTCATGTAATGATTATTC
Organism: Akebia trifoliata; assembly: GCF_017979445.1. Classification (NCBI taxonomy): domain Eukaryota; kingdom Viridiplantae; phylum Streptophyta; class Magnoliopsida; order Ranunculales; family Lardizabalaceae; genus Akebia; species Akebia trifoliata. The sequence continues at coordinate 24,484,614 of NC_141385.1, forward strand.
AGAAGGAAAATAATTTTATTACACAAATCTGATTATTTTTCGCAATCATTTTTTAGGAAACATAGTTTAGTAATTTTTCAAGGTCCATGCAAAAATAGATTTTTTTGTAAATCATTTTTCCTTGAAAAAATAGATCTTTTGTAAATCATTTTTCCTTGAAAAAATAGATCTTTTGTAAGTCATTTTTCCTTCATTTTCTTTTCTTTTGGAAATATTTTCTTCTGGATAACCATTTTTTCTTTGGAAAATATTTTTCATTTGGAAAACATTTTTCTTTTTGGAGAACATCTTTTTTAAAAATGGATGGAAGCCCGAATTTTGATTTGAATGGTCCGACCCATCATGATTGTTGGATCGAGATGGACTGGGTCATTATGAATTATTGCAAAAAAATGGATTCTTTGTTGAGTCAGTGCACCCATTTTAATTTTAAATCAGCTTAAACAAAAATTTTAATCCTTGAGGACAACCATACATTATGATCTCATCATTCACATCATTCACATACATTCATCAATCACAAGGTCCTATTCAATAAACAACCCGGGAACACCCACAATAAGTTCGAGTCGTGACCTACAAGGGAGGTTTCTAGACTCTAAGCTTACTACGTGCAATGGATTTTTATTTGGCCACTCTTGCCCAAGTACACCTATATACCTCTTGAGCATGCTCAATCAGACCATACGTGGTGACTTGGTTTGATATACCGTATAAGTGATAATCTAAAACTCCAATCCACTTCTTTGAAGCCAAACACAGCCAGTTTAATCCTCAGATCAGAGGTGGCGCGCGATGCTTGAGCAAAGGCACTCTTAAATCACCTCTTTTCTAGAATAGACGTAGTCTCTTAGTACCGTATTACATCGGAGCACGATCTCGCTTAGGCACTGGTTTTGACCAAGAAGTGCAACTGATGTACTTGGATCATCTTTGATATACCTATGGGTACGAGTCAAGAGTTGTAGCTTTCATAAATGGTTTGGCATCCCACGAGGGGACCAACTACGTACTAGTACTACGTTGGCAATCGGGACATGTGACTGTGTGGCTCACAATAGGTCAAAGGCTCAGGTCGCTCCAGCCTGGGTGCATCGATATACCTTTCAGAGTCACCTGATCAGACGGTACTGATGCCCCAGTTTGATATACTCTAAGGTACATGACTGGAGTTGTGATTTTCATGAATGACGTCGCATCTCCGAAGAGACCGGGCCACGCACTAGTGCCATGTTGGCTAGTTGGGACATGCAAACGTGCAAAGCAGTAAACGTGCTAGTGGTGTGTGCAAAACAGGTTGGGGTGTGCCCAGGGCCTTTTTTAAATAAATGGGCCCGTGGGCCAGACCAGATCATCAACATGGGTATCATAGAAATATTAATCAAGATAATACACAAACCCATCATATCAAGATCAACATAAGCACATCAAACATATATTCAAATCGAGATCATAGCATGTTAGATAGGCGATTAACACAAATACTAATAATCAGATTTGATTGTTAAAACAAGCATACAATTCTTAGTCCAAACCAAAAAAAATAAATTTTATGGTCCAATCAAGGTTATTTTGGGGGGACCCTACACAAATCGAGATTCTCAAAGAACATTGAATTGAGGACAGATTGATAGTTGTGGGGGAGTAATGACTCTTTTTTTTTGGAATTTTAGATTTTTTTGTTTTTTTTTTTTTTTTTGCATTTTTGAATTTATGACTCAACAAATTTCTCAATGAGAACTTAGGTTATCTCGACTAACACATTAAGATTTCCAAATTACTAAGAGTCATTAGGCCACGTGGCTCCCTCATTGATAATCTAATTCCATAGCTTTTATAATTTTGATTGGAAAAGATTTGAATCCAAAAATAAAATTCAATTATTTATTTATTTATTTTTTTATTTTTAGATCCAAAGTTTTGAAAATGGATGGCATTGAAATTTCAAATTTAAAAATCAAAATTCGAAATGAAAATTAATTTAAAAAATTTTCTTGAAAATTTTCCTTTAAAAATTTTCAAAATTTCATATGCCACAAGCACGTGGAGTTGGATCATCTTTTTGAGTGCCATGTGATGAGATCAACGACTCTTAATAAGAGAGGAATCTTACTAAGTTGGTAAGACCAGCCTATTAAAAAAAAAAAAATTAAAAACAAAGAATTTTAGGTTGCTATTAGGAATACTCACAATCTGAATTTTTATTTTTTAAACAATGTTATCATTACTTCAAGAACAAAGCCACTAACCAAAAAAAAGTATAAAACAAAGTCACTAACAAAAAAGTTTAGATTGCAAACACCAAATCAGGAATCTTTATTTACCTTAAAGATGTGGGTCCTACCATCCCCACCATTCAAACTCGACATGACAGAATCTTTCTCCAACTCTCTTCAAAAAAGAAATTAGTCTTCCCTTGTAAAGAAATCAACTCCATCCAACCAAATGGATTCTGAGCGTCAAAAATCTTTTCGTATCCCAATGCACTGATTAATCGATCTGCCACAAACTCAATGTATTGGCTCATTATATCACTGTTCTTTAATGCTTCAGAATCTAAAGTCTTTTTAGCACCAAAACGAGGTTCTAAATGAAATTGATTTCCTATACGCTCCAATTGGCTAGAAGCAGCATTAGCATGAATAAACCAGCTTCTCTTAACTCCATCGAAGGCACTTTTAACGTGCATAGAATCTGAGAGATGATAAAAGAATGATTTTTGCCTTTCCTTCAAAACATGAATTATAATCTCCCCAACACTGGGAAAGCAATGAGGCAACTTGATCATTATTTTCTGTTTGAGATCCATACGGTATCCTCGTCTGAGACTATCATGGTGAGGTGGGTATCGAGACTGGTGTCTATAAGTTGTCTATTGACCACGTTCCACACCTTCTTTTTCCATTGAAGCATAAAGGGAAACAACTACAAAGAACGAGCAGAGAGAGAGAGAGAGAGAAGGAGGTTTCGGGTGCTGTAACGAACATGAAATAGTGGTTTAATGGCATAAAGTCGTAGGTCTGTGGGTCTTTGTTGGGCTGTTGTAATAGAGGTAATGGAGTGGCAATAAGTTGATGGGTGAAAGAGAAAGAAGATGATAGATATTCGTTAATGGCGTGAAGAAGGGGTGATGAATGACGCTGAACCAAATAGAAACCATTACAGAAAGGGAAACGATTTTTTTTTTATCGATTCTTCATCATAGAAGAGGGAGAGAAAGAGAGAGAGAGAGAGGGATATGAAGGAGAGAGAGAGAGAGAGAGAGACGAAAAGAGAGGGGGAGGGCATTTTTTCTTTGCTATTTTTTCGTCCTCTGCTCATTGGAGAAGAAAATAAAAACAACAGAAACAGATTTCTGCTAACGGCACACCACACGTAAAAATATTTTTTTTGATTTTTTTTTCTTGAAATCCTCTCCTCATCATGAACAACATTAAAAAGGGCAAATTTTTTATTTCTTACCACATCACTCACAAATAATTTATTTTCACAACTCGCTGCCTATGCCTAGTAACGTGCTAAAAAAATTCATCTAAATTTAAAAAAAATAAAAATTCATAACTCACATTCCAACCACCATCATTCCATCTTCAATTTATGTCAATTTAAATCTTTCATTATTTAGGGTTATCCCCAAAATGACCCTAGATTGAACCAAAAAGAAAAATTATATGCCAAATCTGAAATATCCAAAATTGAATCAAAGGGTACTAATAAAAGATAATACAAACCAAAAAATAATCCAAATAAAAATGAGTCAACACCCATTATGTTAGACCATTACCTTCTTGAAATCCTGCATGATTTTAAGGTCATTCCGAATGACCCTAGATGATCCATAAAAAAGTGCCAAAACACAATATTCAACATCTAAACCAGTGCTCAATAATTGAGCCAAAAAGAATGATAAAAAAAATAAAATAATCAAATAAACAAATAACTAAAAATAAAAGAAAATAATTAAAAAAAGTAGGTTTTACTGGCAATGCTTCCCATACTTGGGGCTTTTCAAGTTTGATCCTCAAATGTTCCTAGTGGAGTCGTCATTGAAAGCGCCCTCGATCTGAGGGATACGCGGATCCACTTTTGACCATTGAGGTTTGGGAGTCGCCATCTAGTTATTATGGTCTAGGAACCGAACTTGGACTCTAAACGGATAAATCAACTAATCTACCACAGAAAATACTGAATCCGAGGATCACATTACAGGGTTGGAAGGTGTTAGGCACCAACCCCGTCCCGGCAAACGTCGATCTCTACTAATTCCCAAATAAACTACATTGCTAAAAGACCTAAGTAAAAAAAATAAGAAATTTATGCATTTCTAAAGACAACGATCTTATTCTCTCAGATCTGGTAGAATTGTTCTTTGTATAGTACTCTTCGCTTTGTTCTGTCGCTGGATTCACTTTTGATCTCCAAGACAAGGTATCTATTTCTTAGATCTGGATTCTTCGGATTTGTTTATGGATTTCTGGATATTTTTGAAGGGCTTCTAGGTGTTTTTTAAGCCAAAGTTGATGTATGGGTGTTAGGTAAGGAGTTAGGGCTTCAAAATTAGGGTTTATGGGAAGTTAGGGAAGCTTTTTGACTTACTTCTCTTAGGATTTATTATTTGATACGAAAATATGTTGTGAGGACCCCTATTTATAGATTTTTTTAAGTGATTATTTTGATAGAGTTAGTGTTTAATTATAATTCTTTTGGAAAGAGTTATTATTTAATTATAATTGTTTTAGGTAGAGTTATATTTTAATTAGAATTATTTTAGATGGAGTTATTATCTAATTAGGATTGTTTTAAATAGAGTTATTATTTAATTAGAATTCTATTAAGGTTTTGACTTTTAGTCTCACTTGATTGACTTTAGTTTTACTTGATTGACTTGACTTTAGTCTTACTTGATTGACTTTAATTTCTTGACTTTAGTCTTACTTGATTGACTTTAATTTCTTGACTTTAGTTTTACTTGATTGACTTTAAGATTGACTTTAGTCTTACTTGATTGACTTTAATTTTAGTTAGGATTTCACTTTACATTAATTAATATTTTAATTATTAATTTCAGAATTTTTAATTATTAAAATTATAAAATTACCGTTTTACCCTCGGAGAGGATGTTTTGCGTTTTAAGTCGGTTTTTTATGTTCTAGGATGTTTTGGAATCGATTTTTCATAAGAAATGCAATGGGAATGTTATTTTTTATCATTTATAAAAAAAATGATGAGAAATGGTCGTGAACTTTATGAGGGGCATTTTCGTAATTTTATCGAATTCTGTGAAAATTGGCGAAATGACTTATTTGATTTCGATTTGTTGGATTATATTTTTGAAAGGATTTTCCTAACCGTAATATAGGCTCTAGGAATGTTTTTAGATTAGGGGTATTTTGGTAATTTGATCATTTTTTAGTGATTTTTATCGTAAAGTTTGTTTTTGTCTGTAAGATGATGATTTATATATTTTTGAGGTTATATTTTCCTAGCGTAGCGTGGTTTCTAAGGTTTTGTTAGCTCGAGATACCTTATCCGGATTTCTGAAACATATCTGACAACAAAATAAAGTATTGGAATGATCATCCATCATTATGAATCATTGTAATCGGATTGACAAGTTGATTAATCAGCCGAATGCAAAAATGAGGTGTCTACAGAAAAATTTTTGGCATCGAGGAGATCTTGAACAGTGTGACGAAGGGCAACACAATGATCAGTAAGGTGACCAGGTGTAGACACCTCATTTTTGCATTCGCCTGATTAATCAACTCGTCAACCCGATCGCAATGATTCCCAATGATGGATGTTATTTCCATTGCTTTATTTTGTTACCAGAAATGTTTTAGAAATTCGAATGGGGTATCTCAACTGATAAAACTGTAGAAATCACGCTACGCTAGGAAAATACGACTCCAGAAACATAAAAATCATCATTTTATAGACAAAAAGAAGTTTCACGATAAAAATCACTAAAAATGATCAAATTACCAAAATACCCCTAACATCAAAATATCCTTAGAGCCTACATTACGCTTAGGAAAATCCATTCAAACACATAAAACAACAAATAGAAACCAAATAAATAATTTCACCAATTTTAATAGAATTTGACAAAATTACGAAAATGCCATTCATAAAGTTCACGATCATTTCACACAAAAAAATTTCATAAATGATAAAAACCAATATTCCCATTGAATTATTTATGAAAAATTATTTCTAAAACATCCTAGAACATCGAAAACCGACTTAAAACATGAAAAGTCCTCTCCGGGGGTAAAACGGTAATTTCATAATTTTTATAATTTAAAATTTTATAATTAATAAATAAAACATTAAATAATTAAAGTGAAACATTAATGAAATTAATTTAAAATTTTGAACTAAAAAAAATCGATCAATTAGGCTCTCAGGCAAAATTGTTGAGGGTTCGCAAGATATTTCTTTAAGGACCCCTCCATTTGGGGGTCCAAAGAATTAAAGATATAATAGAGGGAGGTTCTCCAAAAAATGAAAGTCAATCAAGAAAGACTAAAGTCAACATATTAAAGTCAATTAAGTAAGACTAAAGTCAAGACATTAAAGTCAATCAATTAAGACTAAAGTCAAAATCTTAAAGTCAATCAAATAAGACTAAAATTCAAAACCCTAATAGAGTTCCAATTAAATGATAACTCTATTTAATAGAGTTCTAACTAAAATATAACTTTACCTAAAACAATTCTAATTAAAATACAACTTTACCTAAAATAATTTTAACTGCAATACAACTCTAACTAAAAGATCTCTTAAGTAAACACTAATTCTATCTAAATCAACCTTTAAAAAAATCTATAAATAGGGGTCCTCACAGCCTATTTTCGTATCAAATCATAAACCCTAAGAGAAGTAGGTCAAGAAGCCTCCCTATCCTCCCATAAACCCTAGTTTTGGAGTCCCAACTCCTTATCTAACACCCATACTTCAATTTTAGCTTGAAAAACATGTAGAAGCCCTTCAAAAATACCCCAAAATCCATAACGAATTCGAAGAATCCAGATCCAAGAAAGAGATACCTTACCTCGGAGATCAGAAATCAGATCCGGAGACAAAACGAAGTAAAGAGTACGGTACAATGAGCAGTTTTTGTCGGATCTGAGGGAATAAGATATTTGCGTATCAAAGGTAAAATTTATGTTATTTTTCTATATAGGTTTTATTGTTAGCAATGTAATCTTATTTGGGATAAGTAGAGACCGGCGTTGGCCAGGCGGGATTGGTGCCTAACACCTTCCAACCCCGTAATGTGATCCCCAGATTCAGTTTTTTTCTTTAGTAGATTAGTTTTTTATCCGCTTAGAGTCTGTATTTGGTTCCTAGACCGTAATAACTAGGTGGCGACTCCCAAACCTCAAGGGTCAAAAGCGGATCCGCGCACCCCACGGATCGAGGGCGCTTTCAATGGCGACTCTACTGGGGACCATTGAGGATCAAACTTGAAAAACCCCAAGTATGGAAGCATCGCTAAAATAACCTAGTTTTTTTTTATTCTTTGTTTGTTTGTTTATTCATTATTAGCATCTGTTTTGTTTTGTTCGATTATTGAGCATGCAATTTTGACTTTAGTTATTTGGCTTCGACATATTATTCTTGTGAGTTAATCAAGGGTCGTCTAAGGTGATCCTAAATAATGAAGGGTTTCGGAATAGTTAGTTTTATTGAAGGTAGTATGATGATTTGGTGGACCATGACGTTTGATTTTTTATTTATTTATTACGTGTGTAGATCTTTTTAGTTTACTTTCTTTATTTATTTATTTTTTAGAGTGTGTACGATTGATAATTGGATAGCGTTTTGTCCTCTTAATTTTTTTAAATTTTTTTTTTTTTTGTAGTTAGTTTGTTTTAATAAAATAATTTTTTTTTAAGTAGTGCTGTCCATTGACAGCAAGAAGGAAAAAATTCAAGAAAAAAAGTTTGGGCATTTTTTTCTTAGGTTCTGTCAACAGCAATAAACATGCTGTTTGGGTGGTGTGCCGCGAGTATTTTTCCTTTATTTTTGTTTCACACCCCCTTAACAGAAACAACATGCTGTTTGAGTTGGTGTTTTATAAGTAAATATCGAAAGTTTCTTTTCACATCATCTTCTTAAACGATTTGGGGCTCATCGTCTTCAACTGAACCAAACCAAAAACTGATCTGGTTCATCGTCTTCCACAAAGACTCAAGAAGCTTCTCTCTCGTTATGTCTATCTCCCTCGTTTAAAAGCTTCGATTCCAAGATCTCTCAGTTCGATTTCGATACTCTCTCGCTTTCTACTCTATTTTTCAGAGATTTTAAAGATTTGTAATACTCTTTATCTCTCTATGTGATTCGATTTGATTCAGTTGCTTGGTAGAAGACTTGGTTGCCGAACAAATAAGGAGTTTGGAAGAAATTACTCTATTTTAAGCAACTGAAAGTTATTTGATTGGAAGTTTGGAGTTCGAGTTATCTTTTCTCTTATGTGTTTGGCTGATCTTTTTCGAGTTCTTTCTGTGCCTGAGGCTTGGGATCCAGACCAAAAGATTCAAATAACAAGCCAAAGGTTCGGATTGAAGATGAGTAAGAACCGAGGGATTATTTTCAGACTACAAGACTCGATCAAAATTTTTAACGTTGTTGAGAGTTTTGAAAATTGATAGATTAGATCTTACTAAGCTAAGCATTTGCGAAGATCAGTATTGTGTAGTTGGATTTTGATCGAGCTCTGTTTTGGAGGTTTTGTTTATCTTAGTTTTTTAGATTCAAGTAGAATTGTTTGAGAGAGGTAGGAAGAGTCGTTTATTGCCTTCAAATTGCTGTGTTGGTTTTTCTCGATCTGATCTCCAATTGAGTGCTGTAATGGCAACGTAGATTGCAAGAAGTCTCTTGAGAAACCCATAATTGCTTCAGGAGTCCTTTTTCATGGTTATATCTCTTGCTGATCTCATGGATGCCGTTTCCTTGCTTCATGTTTTCTATGGGTCTATCTCTTAGCTATGTTTCTCCTCATACTTGTTCCCTTCTGTTTCACTATTTGTGCGTCTGTTGTCATCAACAACAGAGCAGGAGAAGCTATCTCAGAAAGGCTATGAAGAGTGTAAGTTGGGAAATTATTCTAATTGGCTGATTTGAGTAGTGATTGGACAAAAGATGAAGATGTTTTTTTTACTATGGCTCTCAGCCGTGCCTGTTATGGTGATTTTAGCGAGGCTGCTATTGGCTTTGAGACTGATTATGTTCTGTTTTTAGTCTCTTATTCATGGGTAGAATATAATTTGGCAATTTAAAAAAAGAAAAAGAAAAAGGGGGTTCATTGAGAATACTATCTCTGTTGCAATGTTTTTAAGGAGAGAATGTTCGTTTTCTATTGACCACACTCACTTTTATTTACGACATACCATGTTTAGATTGTTTGTTAACCCTGTTTTGGTTGCAAATATAAGAGAGGGGTGACAATAATAATAATAAAAAAGTGGGAAATTTCTTTGAAAATCAATTTGTAAAAAAAAAAAAAAAAGAAGAGAATCGTCGTTCCTTCCTCAATTTAATATGTTTTTGAGGTTTTAAATTATTTTGGGTTGCCTAAAGTAACCCTTTGATTAGATCATAAAATAAAAAAATCAATTTATTTAAAAAAAAATAAAAAGTAATAAAAATAAATAAAAAAATGAAAGGTTCTCAAATGTGTTTAAGGATGATCATAATTTTTCATAATCGACAATTATCCCCTTCGTAATTTAATATGCCTTAAAATCCCAATTTGTTTTAGATCACCTAAAATGACCCTTGATTGAAACACATATTTCAGATTAAATGTTTGCCTCTAACATGGATATATGCTTGATATGCTTATCTTTAATCATGTGATTTGAATGGTTTTGATCTTGATTAAGTATTCATGTGATTGGGATAGTGTTTATTTCGATTAAATATTCATGCAACTCATGTTATAATGATTGGATTGATTGGGTCCATGGGCCCATGTTGTTTGGAAAAGGCCCCGGGCACTCCCCACCCTGCTTTGCACACACCATATGCACGTTTACTATTTTGCACACTTACACGTCCTATATAGCCAACGTGGCACTAGTGCGTGGCCCGATCTCTTTGGAGATGCGACGTCATTTATGAAAATCACAACTCCAGTCACGTACCTTAGGGTATATCAAACTGGGGCATCAATACCGTCAGATCAGGTGATTCTGAGAGATATATTGATCCACCCAGGCTGGAGTGACCTGAGCCTTTGACCTATTGTAAGTCACACAGTCACATGTCTCGATTGCCAACGTAATACTAGTACGTGGTCGGTCCCCTCATGGGATGCCAAACCATTTATGAAAGGTACAACTCTTGACTTGTACCCATAGGTATGTAAAAGATAATCTAAGTATATCAATTGCACTTCTTGGTCAAAACCAGTGCCTAAGCGAGATCTTGCCCCGCTGTACCCTACTGTACGAGGAGGATAGACTACGTCTATTCTAGACGAGAGGTATTTAAGTGGGCCCTTGCTCAGCATTGTGCACCACCTTTCAATTGAAGATCAAACTGGCCGTTTTTGACTTCAGAGAAGTGAGTTGAGGTTTTAGATTATCACCTATACGGTATATCAAATCAAGTCACCACGTATCGAAAGGTATATAGGTGTGCTTGGGCAAGGGTGGCCAGATAAAAATGCATTGCACGTAGTAAGCTTAGAGTCTAGAAACCTTCCCTGTAGGTCACGACTCGAACTTATCATGGGTGTTCCCGGGTTGTTTATTGAATGGAACCTTTTGATTGATGAATGTATGTGAATGATGTGAATGACGAGATCAGAGTGTATGATTGTCCTCAAGGATCAAAAATGTTATTTTTGAAAATTAAAAGGGGTGCACCGACCCAATAAAGAATCCATTCTTTTACAATAATGACCCAGTCCATCCCGATCCAACAATCATGGTGGGCCGGGCCATTTAAATTGAAATAGAAATCAAATTTTCAAAGAAGAAAAATGATTTACGAAGGGAAAATATTTTCCAAAAAAAGTATTTTTCAAAAGAAGTGTTTTCTAGAAAAAGTGTTATTCTCTAGAAAAAATATTTTTCAAGAAAAAATGTTTTCTAGAAAATATTTTCCATAAGAACAAGATTTTCTAATAGAAAATAAAAAATTGATCCTTTACATGGACCTTGGAAGAGTACTAAAATACCCTTTTGTGTCAAACCAGGATGTTAGCCGCTGGCAATAACCCGATCGACCAGTTAGTCAAAACAATCGTTATAGGGATGCACCCTGTAGAGAAGATCAATTTTGGAAGATTCATGTTAAGGAGTGCTCTTTACTTCCATGAGTTTGAAATAGACTGGAACCTCTTACGTGCTATGGCTAAGCGATGGAACCTCTATCTTCATATATTCCATATGGGGTATATGCACTTGTGCCCCACTCACGAGGATTATTGTGGCATCATGAGGATATCTACTTCAAGACCTCTAGTCAGGCCCTCATTGAAGATCGGATATTGTGGTGACCTCGTCACAGGACTGAACATTTCTAAGGAAGAAGCCAAGGCCTTAGTTCATAACGGAAAATTGGACTTAGTACCTTTATTGGGCCCGTATCACTCCCGCAGTCATCCTATCAATGTAAAACCCGAAGCCTGACGAGCCACTAGAGATTATCGATTATGCTTAGGAATCCTAGTCCAATACATACTGACCTCTAATAGTGATGGCCAAACTATCCCTGAGTCCTTCATAGATATAACCTCTCAACTCTCAAGGAAAGCCAACCCGGTACCTCTCATCCTAGCTGAAACTCTCTCAGGTTTAGATGCCATAAAAAGTGGTGAGCGGGAAAGCTTCAAAGGAAGCCCCTACTTACTCTATATGTGGCTTTGTGATCGTCTCAAAATCGTAGATGTTTCCTCAAACCTCGAATATGGGTCAGAACACTTTTTCAAGAGAAACCTGTTAGTGCGTCACAAGTCAGTCAAAGCTTGGAGCAAATGGTTAGACTCTCGTCTTGCCTGTCATATCAATTTTAGGTGCCCTTGGTGGATGACTAATCCCCCTGTTCTAAGAATCAAAGGATCCTACTATGTCTGTCTGATTGGTTTAGAAGAAACATCTTTTTACCATTCTAATTTGATTCCAGAACAGTACGACGTACCCATAGAATTATCTTTACCTCAGCACAAAGCTTTCTTTCCCCCTGAGCCTTTGACTGAAAAGTTAGTACACCTCATTGGGAAAGTTTGGAACAAGCGCACCTTAGGGTATCCAGACAGACCAACTGAATTCAAAGAGCCAGTTGTTAGAGCCAAGAGGGTCAAGCCTGACAGCAATCCTAATGACCATCAAGATAAAGCCAAGCGTCCATGTAAAAATAGTTCAAGTCAAGTTTGTTGAAAGATGTTTTTAATGAGAACATTTCTTTGTCAATCATTTTCAATAAAGCTATATTTTTCTTTCAAATAAATATTTATTTCTTCTTTGAATGTTCATTGTGTGAATGGATTAATTAATGGATTGGTGCACAAACCTCAATAAAGTGATTCTTTAAAATGCTATCAAGAGGGTAATACTGAAATTGACTAAATCTACCTTTGATGGGGTCATATAGGATTATCATTGCGCCCAAACTCAAGCGTCCACCTCCTAGTTGGAGTCGTAAGTCTAATCGGTTAGAACGAACCACAGTACCAAGTCAACAAGCAGAGATGGCTTCAGAATTTGAGCTCACAGAGATCCGTAAGATCTTGGCAGCCTTTGCCAATGATATCAATAGTATAAAAGGTAAAGTGGAAGTGTTAGAACAGACCTCGGAATCGACGGGTAATCCTCTAGATGATCCAAAGGGAAAAAAGGCAGAAGAGAAGCGTCCACGTGAAGTCTTCGAACTCGACGGAGACGAAGAGTATGTTGATGAAAATTCGACGTTATCTAACAGAATGTCTCAATTGGAGTCAGCTATGAAGAGTATAAAGGGTATTGATGAAATTACAGCAGGCATTGAAGCTTTGAACCGCATCCCTATAATCTATTTGCCAGAAAAATTTGTGATGCCTGAAATGGACAAGTTCAGTGGGACAGGGTGTGCGAAAACACATCTTAAGGTGTATGTTACCAACATGCGCACTATGGGGCTCAGCAACGAACAGATGACATTACTGTTTCAAAGAACTTTATCAAGATTAGCACTACGCTGGCTGATGTCTCAAGATCCAGTTACTGTGGGTACATGGGAGAACATGTCTAAGGCCTTTTGGCATCAGTATAAGTACAATACCGAGATTGAGACTTCAAGAAGGGATTTGGAAGCAACTAAACAGAAAAATGGGAAAACATTCACTGATTTCATTGGTCCCTGGAGGGCCAAGGCTATTCAAATGTGGGATAGACCTTCGGAGAAGGAACAAGTAGCGATTATCCTAAAGAACCTCTCACAAGGATATGCTCAGCACCTAGTGGCCCAATATCTCCCTACTTTTGAGTCCTTACTTCAAGTCGGAAGCCAACTCGAGGATGCATTTGCCTCTGGGGTTCTTTCTAACCCCTCAGATAACAAGTCTAAGATACCCTACTTTCCCAAACCTAGTACCAACCATGTCTACATAGCCAACACGTCAGCTACCCCAGCTCAACCCCCAGCCCAGACTAATAACCAGGTTCACCCAAGTCAACCTCGAACTCTGCGTCAGTTTACCAATCTAGGGATGAGTCTCACTGTAGCGCTTCACAAATTGATGAAAAAAGGACTTCTTACCCCTATCCAACCCCGACCTTTACCTAATCCCTTGCCAGCTGGATACAATTCTAACTTGGTCTGCGAGTTCCATCAAAATCCTGGCCATCACACGGATCGATCTATCACCTTGCGCCATGCCATTCAAAACCTTATTGACAACAAAAAGGTCACAATCCCTAGCCTACCACATGTCACCACTAATCCACTACCTACCTATCAACCTCTACCAACCCTGAACATGGTTTCTCACACCCCATTGCCATTCGACCTCGTCTCTCTTATCCATCCAATCCAAATCAAACCACCTAGTTACCCCCTTGCCAGGATAACTTTTACTGATGAGATTTTCACTATGAACTATGAACCATTTGATCTAACCTCGGATGATACATATTGTTTATCCCCGCCTCGCTACAGTAGTCCCGCATTCACTAGTTACCTGTTAGCTCAAATGAACCTGAAAAGCCCTATACCTTTGACAGATGAAGATTCATACTTGTTGACTGAAGAAGATGAGCCCTTCTCCCTCTCTTGTGATGAAGTTAGACATATGACTCGAGTGGGAAGAGTTTTTAAGCCACAAGAACTCTGTGTTGATAATCCTGCAACCCTGGCAAGAAAAGAAAGATAAGATCCCATCAAAGAAAGCATCGAAGAAGATAACTCTGTTATCAAGCAGTTGAAGAAATCAGGGGCCAATATCTCAGTATGGGATTTACTTATGGCTTTTATTGCTCATAGGGAAGCTGTTCTCAAAGCACTAAACACAGCCCAAGTCTCCCTTGATACTTCTCCAGATCAGCTGGCCAATATAGTAGAGGCAACTTACGTGGAGAATATCTTATCCTTCTCAGACTCAGATCTCCCAAAAGAAGGGGCAAGCCACACTAAGCCGTTGCACATTACAGTTGACTGTAACGGGATGAAGGTACCTCTGGTATTGATCGATAATGGGAGTGCATTGAATGTTTGCCCTTTGAAGACGGCTACTTGTCTCAGGTTTAAAGCTGAAGACCTCAAACCCACTAATCAAGGCGTTATGGCATATGATAACACCAAGAGGGATGTACTGGGAATTTTGCACCTTCGATTGTCCAAAGGCATAGCAGAATTTCTTGTGAAATTTCAGGTCATTGATATCCAGTCTTCTTTCAATTTACTGTTAGGGAGACCATGGTTACACCAGAATAAAGCCATCCCTTCTACGCTACACCAGAAGGTCAAGTTTATCAAGGATGGGCTAGTAATTACTCTTCATGGAGACGCTGAAATTATAGGGATCATAAATAGTACTGAGGCCAAGAATGAGCTACTATTTGAGATTCAGCCAGAACAACAGGGGATAGAACTTAGTGCGTTCGAATTCGAGAAATCTGCTCAGTTCAATGGGATCATTCGGTGAAAGAATATTTCCCTATTGAGAACACCTCTAACTGTTATATGGCCAATATGTTAAAAAAAAGGAGATTTTTTCTAGGTATGGGCCTAGGTCGCAAGCAACAAGGTATCAAAGAGGCACCAGTGATTAAAGAGGTCGTGGGCACATTCGGACTAGGATATAAGCCTACTAAGGAAGATTGGGCCCAATATTGGAAAACAAAGCGGGACAAGACAATTGTAAAAAGGCAAAGGCGCATCACGGATCTCATTAAAATGAAGTCCTATCGAAAGACCCTCAATGGCTATTTTGTGAAAGAAGGAGAAGACTTCTATTACTGTGGGTTCCTAGAGCCATTCATTGATCACATCACAGATACTCGTCTGCCGGGGTTTGAAATCTTCTTTGGCATG
The DNA here is from genome assembly GCF_017979445.1 of Akebia trifoliata. Lineage (NCBI taxonomy): Eukaryota > Viridiplantae > Streptophyta > Magnoliopsida > Ranunculales > Lardizabalaceae > Akebia > Akebia trifoliata. The sequence continues at coordinate 24,500,139 of NC_141385.1, forward strand.
GAATGGCCTGAAAAGGAAGTAAGCACAGAAGTTAAAGAGAAGAAAGTTGAAGACTGACAGCTCGATCTGGATTCCCTCAACATTGATCAACTATTCATTGAAGATCACAGTGTCTTAGTGTTGTCAGTTAAGAAAGGGATCCCTAATCCTCAGTCTATAATCAAACTCGCTGTTGGGTGTCTCTCAAACTATCATGCAATTAATCCTGTGTTGCATGTCAAGGCTGGGTCTGTCGGTCCCATTAGTCCTATTCAGCCTGACATGCCATTTGAGTCCTTTATTTCTATTGAGTCGAGTAAGTAAGTTGTTTCTGCTGAGTCTGTTATTTCTAGTGAGTCTGTTTTTCCTGCTGAGTCAAGTAAGTCTGTCAAGTCTGCAATGAGTCATGTTACCCCATCTCTTTTTAATGAAATGAAAGAAATGTTTGATTACCCCGAGCGCAATAATAATTTAACTAATAATCTGGCTTCGGAGGGAGAATCTTCTGACGAAGAACCTCCCCCTGAAATAATCAAATTACTAGAACAAGAAAATGAACGTCGGGCTCAACCTCTAATGGAGGAAGTAGAGGTTATCAACCTCAGAACAAAAGAAAGTCCTCAAGAAATTCGGATTGGAGTCACTTTATCTCCCAATGAACGCAAAGGGATAGTAGACTTGCTCAGAAAGTTTAAAGACATGTTTGCGTGGTCTTACGAGGATATGCTGGGAGTAAGCACAGATATTGTTCAACATCGGATTCCGTTATATCCTGATGCTCGACCAATCAAACAGAAACTTCGACGTATGAAATCGGAATGGACTTTGAAAATTAAAGAAGAAGTTACGAAGCAGATTAACGCTGGATTTTTAAAAGTAGTAGAATACCCTGAGTAGATTGCCAATGTCATCCCGGTGCCCAAAAAGGATGGAAAAGTCAGGATGTGTGTGGACTTTAGAGATCTAAACAAAGCAAGCCCAAAGGATAGTTTCCCTTTGCCATACATAGATGTTCTAGTAGATAGTACAACAGGACACGCTTTATTGTCCTTTATGGATGGCTTTTCGAGGTACAATCAGATAAAAATGGATCCTCGAGATATGCAAAAAACGTCGTTCATCACACAGTGGGGAACCTTTTGCTACAAGGTCATGCCTTTTGGTTTGAAGAACATTGGAGCCACCTATTAAAGAGCAGCCACAACTTTACTACATGACATGATACACAAGGAAGTCGAAGTCTATGTAGATGATATGATAGTCAAATCTAAGGAACGACTGGGGCACGTTACTGCGTTAGAAAAGTTTCTCACAAGGATTCAAAAGTACCAACTCCGCCTCAACCCGCAGAAATGTGTATTTGGAGTAACTTCTGGAAAACTATTGGGATTTGTGGTCAGTCAGAGAGGGATCGAAGTAGATCCTGTGAAGATTAAAGCTATCCAAGAAATGCCACCGCCTGAAACTGAAAAGCAGATTCGAGGTTTTTTGAGCAAAATCCAGTATGTTACAGGTTCATTGCTCAACTCACCAACGTCTGTGAACCTATTTTCAAACTTCTCAAGAAGAATGAACCAACAGTTTGGAATGAACAATGTCAAGGAGTATCTCTTGAACCTACCTATTTTGGTCCCACCTACACCGGGTGAACCACTTCTTCTTTATCTGTCAGTCACAAAAGAAGCTATGGGATGCATGCTTGCACAGTATGACAAAGATACTCGCAAAGAAAGGGCTATATACTATATCAGCAAAAAGATGTTAGAGTATGAACGAAAATATTCGGCTCTCAAAAAAACTTAATTAGCACTGGTGTGGGCTACTCAGATACTCCGGCACTATATGCTGTCTCATTCAATTATCCTGTTATCTCGGATGGATCCTCTCAAGTATCTTTTCGAGAAGCCGGCGTTGACAGGGAGAACCGCGCGATGGTTATTGTTGCTATCAGAGTTTGACATCATGCATGTTACACAGAAATCTATCAAGGGGAGAGTTGTAGTAGAATATTTGGCAGATCACCCTATAGTAGAAGGAATAAAGCCTGTTGATCAATTCCCAGATGAGAACATCTTGCATGTTAAAGAAGAACCGTAGAACCAAACATGGTAGTTGTACTTTGATGGAGCCACCAATCAAAATGGGTATGGGATAGGGACAGTCATGTTTTCTCCGGAAGGATGCCACATTCCTATCGCTATTAAATTAGCCTTTTCGAATACCAATAACACAGCTGAATATGAGGCGTGTATCGCGAGGCTCGAAGCTACTTTGAACCTGGGCATTACAGAAATTTGGGGATTCAGCCTTGGTCATACATCAGTCATTGGAAGAATGGAAGACTAGGGATGAAAATTGAAACCTTATCCTGAGTATTTGTTAAACTTAGTCAGTAAGTTTAAAGCTATCATGTTCCAACACTTGTCAAGGGAAGATAACAGATTTGCTGACTCCTTAGCAACTTTATCTTCAATGATCCATTTGCCCCCCGGCATGGAATTGAGGCCGATCACTGTCGAAGTCAAAGACAAACCCGCATACTGCCATCAGATCAACATTGTTACTCGACTACTCGATGGAAAGCCATGGTACACAGATATAAAGAGAGTGTTGGAAAAATAAGAATTCCCGAAAGAAGCATCGAGAAAGGAGCGACAAACCCTACTAAGATTAGCATCTCAATTAATCTTGTGTGCAGGAAATTTATACAAAAGGTCTTATGATGGGATTCATTTATCGTGTGTTGATGAAGATCAAGCTGAACATATAATGGTTGAACTACATTCAGGAGAATGTGGCCCTCACATGAGTGGGAAAATGTTAGCTAAGAAAATTATGAGACAAGGATACTACTGGCCCACGATGGAAACAGATTGTCATCACATGGTCAAAACCTGTCATAAGTGCCAAATACATGCGAACCTTATACATGTGCCACCATCTCAATTAGTGGGTCTGACTTCACCATGGCCATTCTTAATCTGGGAAATTGACATTATTGGTAAAATATCGCCTAAGGCATCAAACGGGCATGAATACATTCTAGTTGCCATCGATTATTTTACCAAATGGGTCGAAGCTGCCTCTTATGCTGTTCTCACTGCGTCTCGAGTTGCAAAGTTTATTCAAACAAACATCATCAGTCGATACAGGGTACCTTCGGAGTTGATCTCTGATAACGGGTCACACTTCAAAGCTGAGGTTATCAAATTGTGTTCAAATTTCAAAATCTCACACCACAAATCATCTCTTTACCGTCCTCAGACTAATAGAGCAGTCGAAGCAGCAAATAAGAATCTCAAGACTATCATCAGGAAAATGTGTCAATCACATCGAGATTGGTCAGAAAAACTGCCATTTGCATTATGGGCATATTGAACTTCAATTCGATCATCACTGGAGCTACTCCTTACTCCTTAGTGTATGGTATGGAAGCAGTCTTGCCAGTTGAAATGGAAATTTCGTCTCTCAGGGTCTTATTAGAAAGTCAATTGTCAGAAGCAGATTAGGTTCGTCAACGGTATGAAGAATTAAATTTGATCGAAGAAAAACTACTAAGAGCTTTATATCACGTGCAAGCTTATCGAAGAAGAGTCGTCCGTGCGTTTGACAAAAGGATCAAGGCCCGTCACTTACAAGTCGGAGATTTAGTACTTAAAGAGAATCGGACACCTATCTTTGACCCTATAGGGAAGTTAAAATCAAATTGGGGAGTGCCGTTCATCATCAAGGAAATATTACCAGGAAAAGCTGTCAGGTTTCAAGATCATGATGGAATCGAATTACCAGAACCAACCAACATTGACCAAATCAAACGGTACTACATTTAAGGAAGCCATCTTTGGCTGAATCAATCCTTATATTACCCCGTTACCTAGTTCAACATATCCTTTCTCAACCTCTTTGCAGCCTTTTCAAAAAGAAAAATTATGCCTTTTTCTTTCTCAGCCCGATCACCTAACCTAGGGGAGGGAAGATTCGAACTACGTTTTGGTTTGATCCCAAAATTCTGGGGTACGTAGGCAACCTGAGAAGTTATTTCAAGCCCGACCCCATCAAAAAAAAATCTATTTCCCCACACAATAAAAAATCAAGAAAAAATTCAAAAGAAAAGAAAAATATTTTCAAAATGGGAAAGAAAATTTAAGGCAAAATAAAAAAAATGCCACACAAGGGGCATTCGGGTTTTTGAGCCTCAAAATCCCTTTTTATACCTAATCCAAAGCTTACCTATAAAAGTCCTCCTAAGTACCGTGCGCAAAGTCAGGGAAAATACAAAACATGATCAGACAGTAATTCCATAAGGAAGAAAAGAAAAAAGCCTGCTAGGTTGAAAATCCAAAAATGGCGACTTAGGCAAAAATTAGGGCAAGCTCGCAAGGTTGAAAATCTGAAATGACAACTTTGACAACAATCAGAGCCAAGGAAAAAAAAAAGAAAAAGCTCATTAGATCAAAAACCTGAAAAGGCGATCTAGGCAAAAGCTAGAGCAAGCTCGATAGATTGAAAACCTGAAAAGGTGATCTAGGCAAAAGTTAGAGCAATAAAGAAAAATAGAAGAAAATCCCAAGCTGAGAGTGGTCCGAGCTGAAACATCAGAAATCTGAATAATCAAGTTCAATACTTAGCTTAAACCAGGCATAGATTCAGAAGCCACAAGTATTCTTCTACGATCGATCTGAAAATTCTTACTTTCCCAAGTGAACCAATGGAAAGAAGGGTGAATTCTATGATGAGTCTCAAAAGGAAATATTTTGTTCTCTTTTCCCACTTGTACTAGGGGCATTTTTTTTAATTTTTGCATGATGTGTTCAATTATTTTCAATGCCATGTTTATGGTCAAACTAGGGGCATTTTATTTTTGAGCAATGTTAATCCTAAAAGATAATGAGAACCCCAAACTTAAGGTTACGCTCTTGATAACAATTTTTCGAAAAACTCTTGAGGTTCAAAAGAAATAAAAACTCAGATTTTAAATTCATAAAACTTTTGGATAAATCCTTGAGGTTCAAACAAAAGCATTTTGGATCTCACATAGGAGATAGGGCATTCATTCTTTTCCAAATTCATTTTCACTCGATCTTTCCTAGATTTATTACTTTAGTCTCAATTTTACTCAGCTAGATACCGTCGAGGGTTTTCTTGAAATTATGCTCAGATGCCGCCGAGGGCTTTCTCAGAATTATGCCTAGATGCCGCCTAGGGTTTTCTCGGAATTATGCTCAGATGCTGCCGAGGGCTTTCTCAGAATTATGCTTAGTTACCGTCGAGGTTTTTCTTGGAATTATGCTCAGATGCCATCGAAGGTATTATAGGAATTATGATCAGTTACCGCCGAGGGTTTTCTCGGAACTATGCTCAGTTACCATCGAGGGTTTTCTCGGAATTATGTTCAGATGCCGTCGAGGGTTTTCTCGAAATTATGTTCAGTTACCGCCGAGGGTTTTCTTGAAATTATGCTCAGTTTATTCTCAGATTATGCTAAGTTATGCTAGTTTATGCTCAGTCTATGCTCAGATTATGCTCAGTTTATGCTTAGTTTATGCCTAATTTATATTCACTTTGTGCTCATATTTTACTCAAACTCTTTGAAATTTATCTCAGATTTTAAGTCCACACACTTGCACAGTTGTTACATTAGTCAAGGAGAATTTTTTAAAATTCAAGGATCTGACACTGTCGATGAGAGTTCTCATTCGATGACCTGACAACTTTTTAATTCGGAGAGAGCTTTACCCTCAAGGATCCGAACACCTCGACGAATTGCTAAATTAGGTTGCAAAATGAACTGTCACTAGCTTTGTCATTCAGATATCACACTATCTACCAAAATAGATTTGCTATCTAGTTTGCTTCAACCCTCTGCCAAAGAGGGGCATCTGTAGACACCTCATTTTTGCACACGCCAGATTAATTAACTCGTCAACCCAATCGCAATGATTCCCAATGATGGATGTTATTTCCATTGTTTTATTTTGTAACCAGAAATGTTTCAGAAATCCGGATGAGGTATCTCGAACTGATAAAACTGTAGAAACACGCTACGCTAGGAAAATACAACTCCAGAAACATAGAAATTATCATTTTGCAGACAAAAAGAAGTTTCACGATAAAAATCACTAAAAATGACCAAATTATCAAAATACCCCTAACATCAAAATATCCTTAGAGCCTACATTACGCTTAGAAAAATCTATTCAAACACATAAAACAACAAATCGAAACCAAATAAAGCATTTCGCCAATTTAAACAGAATTTGACAAAATTATGAAAATGCCCTTCATAAAGTTCACGATCATTTCACAAAAAAAAAATCATAAATGATAAAAACCAACATTCTCATTGAATTCCTTATGAAAAAGTGTTTCTAAAACATCCTAGAATTTTGAAAATCGACTTAAAACGCGAAAAGTCATCTCCGGGGGAAAAACGGTAATTTCACAATTTTTATAATTAAAATTTTTTAAATTAATAAATAAAACATTAAATAATTAAAGTGAAACATTAATGAAATTAATTTAAAATTTTGAATTAAAAAAATCGATCAATTAGGCTCTCAGGCAAAATTGTTGAGGGTTTGCAAGATATTTCTTAAAAGACCCCTCCATTTGGGGGTCCAAAGAATTAAAGATATAATAGAGGGAGGTTCTCCAAAAAATTAAAGTCAATCAAGCAAGACTAAAGTCAAGATATTAAAGTCAATCAAATAAGACTAAAGTCAAACTTAAAGTCAATTAAGGAAGACTAAAGTCAAGACATTAAAGTCAATCAATTAAGACTAAAGTCAAAATCTTAAAGTCAATCAAATAAGACCAAAAGTCAAAATCCTAATAGAGTTCCAATTAAATGATAACTCTATTTAATAGAGTTCTAACTAAAATATAACTCTTCCTAAAATAATTCTAATTAAAATACAACTTTACCTAAAACAATTCTAACTAAAATACAACTCTAACTAAAAGAATTCTAATTAAACACTAATTCTTTCTAAATCAACCCTTAAAAAAATCTATAAATAGGAGTCCTCACAGCCTATTTTCGTACCAAATCATAAATCCTAAGAGAAGTAGGTCAAGAAGCCTCCCTAGCCTCCCATAAACCCTAGTTTTGGAGCCCCAACTCCTTACCTAACACCCATACTTCAATTTTAGCTTGAAAAACACGTAGAAGCCCTTAAAAAACACCCCAAAATCCATAACGAATTCGAAGAATCCAGATCCAAGAAAGAGATACCTTGCCTCGGAGATCAGAAATCAGATCAGGAGACAGAACGAAGAAAGGATTACGGTACAAGGAGCAGTTTTTGTCGGATCTGAGGGAACAAGATCTTTGCGTATCAAAGGTAAAATTTCTGTTATTTTTCTATCTAGGTTTTATTGTTAGCAATGTAATCTTATTTGGGATAAGTAGAGACCGGCATTGGCCGGACGGGGTTGGTGCCTAACACTTTCCAACCCCGTAATGTGATCACCATATTTAGTTTTTTTCTTTAGTAGATTTGTTTTTTATCCGCTTAGAGTCAGTATTTGGTTCCTAGACTGTAATAACTAGGTGGCGACTCCAAAACCTCAAGGGTCAAAAGTGGATCCGCGTACCCCGCGGATCGAGGGCGCTTTCACCAGGATTTTGATGATATTTACAAAATGAGTTAGGATTGTGAGAAGCGGGGAGTAGATTTGGTTGAGGTCGAGGTTGAGGTTGGAGAGGTATAATGAGCCCTTTACTTAATAGTTTCTGAAAGACAACACTCAAAGACATCCCCAGATTAGTGAACTTCCTGCGCGGTTGAGGTTGACTAAGATTAGTTTGGTTAATAGGCGGGGTAGTAGAATGAATTGGTGTAACAGATGTATTAGCTACATGAAGATGATTAGTGTAGGGCTTGGAATTGATGAATGGTTTTTTGAACTTATTGTCAGAAGGGTTGGAGAGGACCCCGTAAGCAAAATCATCTTCCAGTTGACTACCGACTTGCAATAGAGATTCGAATGTGGAGAGGTACTGGACGAAAAAGTGCTGAGCATAACCTTGTGTGAGGTTTTTTAGTATGATTGCCACTTGTTCCTTTTCTGATGGTCTATCCCACATTTGTGCTGCTTTGGCCTTCTAGCGACCAATGAAATCAGTGAACGCTTCCCCATTTTTTGTTTGGTTGATTCCAAATCCCTCCTAGAAGTTTCAATTTCTGTGCTATACTTGTATTGATGCCAGAATGACTTTGACATACTTTCCCATGTCCCTATTGCAACTGGATCCTGAGACATCAACCATCGTAGTGCTGATCCTGATAGGGTACGTTGGAATAATGATGCCATACGTTCATCACTTAGGCCTAGGGTGCGCATGTTAGTGACATATTTTGAGGTGTATTCTTACACAGCCTACCGTATTGAATTTTTCCATTTCTGGCATTACGAACTTCTCAAGTAGACGGATTCTAGGGATTTGATTTAAGGCCTCGATGCTTGCTGTGATTTCATCAATCCCTTTTATGTTTTTCAAGGCCGTTTCCAACTGCGTCATTCTATTAGCGAGCATTGGATTTTCGTTAAAGTGTTCTTCATTTCCATCGAGCTCGTAGACATTTTCCAGATTTCTAGCCGTGCTTCCTTCCGGTTATTTGCCCCTTTGATCATCAGGGGAATTTCTAATTGACTCGGAGATCTGTTCTAACACTTCTACCTTGCTCTTGATGTTGTTTATGTCCATTGCAAAGACGGTCAAGATCTTACGAATTTCTGTGAATTTAGATTCGGAGGCCATTTCTGATGGTTCACTTGGTGCTAATGTTCGCCTTAACCGAACCAACTCATGACTCCAACTAGGTGGTGGACGCTTAAGCTTAAAAGCAATGATATCCTGAAACCCCATCAAAAGTGGATTATTCGTTGCAGACCCGAGGATGGGAAGTAGAAACTGCTAAATTGAAAATCCTGAAGTTTCCAAATTACGAATCTAAAATTTTCCAAATTAGAATTCAAAAAATGTATATTAAACTCCCAAATTAGAAATTAAAAAAAAAAATACATTCTCTAAAATAGAAAATTTCAAAAAATGCACACCTTTGAGTTAGAAACTCCCAAATTTCCATGAGGTGAACTTTCTAAATATGAAAAGGTAGAATCTTCTAAATTGGTAAATTGCCGAAAAATGAAATTTCTAAACTAGAAATCTAAAAATATACATTCTCCTGAAATAGAAAATTATGCAATACCATATTAGAAGGTTTCTAAATTTGAAAGAAAAATCTTTTATTCATCGCATGCTTAAACTAACCAAACGAGTATGCATACATGATTTTTGATTTTGTCAAAATGATGATCATTCAACAACATGCACATTTTTCAAGTCAAAGGGTGCATTAATCACATGGAAAAATATGAAAATAATACAAAGGGTTTGAACATCACCATAACTCATGTAAATTCAATTCAAGCACAATAACCATGATACAAAAGAGAAATCCTCTAACCCTATTAACGTGCAAAAAATAAAATAAAACATAACAAAAAAAAAAAAAGAATAAACAAGATAGAGGCCTAAAAATATTCTCCTAACCTCTCAATATGCACTAGAATAAATAAGGCAAACCAAGGATATAAAATAAATAAATAAATAAATAAGTAAAAACAAAATAGAAAATATACACAAAACTTTTCTCTTAATCCTACCTATATATAAACATGGAACAAACTACATAAGAAAAATATTCTTTAATCCTATCGATATGCAAACATAAGTAAGAAGATAAAGAAATGCATAATAAAATATTTCCCTAATCCTAGCAATACACAAAAAGTGAGTCATGAAGAACAAAGAGAAAAAGAAAAGAACAAAAATAAAAATAAACCAATAATAGACTTACCTATAGAGAGATGACGGGAGTTGAATCCTTTAGGTGCGACCCAAAAGCTTGTGAGCAATTACTGCTAGAAAGATGTGAGAGGTGATGATAAAAAGAGACAGTTGTACTGTGTTGCGGAGAAGATGATGGCTGGGAGAAGACGGCTGTAGCAAAACATTATTGAAGAAAACAAACGCTGAGAGAACTTTGGAGGCTTGACAAAGATGATGTTGCAGCAAGGGCCGCAATGGAGTGGGGCTGGGTCGTTGAAGCTGTAAACACCCCAATTTGAACGGGCCCCTACTCGAAAGGGCCCAAAAATACTGATTTCCTAAATAAATGGGCCAACAAGCCTTAAGGGCCCAAGTCATTGAAAAGTGACATTTTGATCGAACCAAGGCCCCTAAGACCTCCTAATGGTTTATGAGGCCCACCAAAAGGACTTGGCCTACCCTATGCTTTCCCAATATTCGTCACTCCGCTTCCAAAATCAAAAATGCCAAATTTTCAATAAAGTCAGGCCTAAAAAGCTAGATTTGCCAACACGTGGCATTTTGTTTAATCCAATAATTTTATAATCTCAAAAAAATGGATAAAATTAAAATGAGACTTAGGACACCTATCACTTCCTCTACTCTCACCGCTCCATCTCCAAATCCGAAAAAACCTAAGCCCATCTAAGGCCCACGAACCCACAAGTCATCTAAAATGTATTTCTCGCATTATCCCCTAACCTATATCCAATCCCATATCATCTAAAAACCTAAAACGTATCCACCCTCCCAAATCCAATCCAAAATGATCCCAACCAATTCCTAAAACCCAAAACCTATACTAAAACCCAAGTCCAATGCCCTTAAGCCCAAACCCATATCCAATTCATATCTAACTTACAACACTAACCCATAAACCACAACCCACATCAACCAATCACTTTTTTATCCTCAAAAGGTGACATATGTCATCACTCCCTCTCCACCCCATCACCTTTCTCTAAAAAATTAACTACCCATATCACATTTTCTCCAAAAAATCACATCAACCCACACCCTCCCCTAGCATACCCTCATTACTCCCTGTAAACATCATTTCTCTGAAATCACACCTCCAACCCATACCTCCCCTAACCTACCCTCATAATTCCCTAACCCCCATTCTCTCAAATCAAACACCTCCCCATAACCTACCATCATCATATCTCTCCCCAATCGACCATCATCATTCCTTATAAATCCATCTCTACAACTTAAATCTACACCCATCCTCTCGAATCAACCACTCATTATCTCCCATCAATTCATCTAAACCTCTAATCTTCACACATCTTGCCACATGTCACCATCTCTCTCACTCTCCTAACCTTTTAAATTCCACTCTCCTCAACTCACCAAACATTCAACCACCATCTTACACCTCCCATTCTCTTAAACCAAACACCACTCAATCAATCAACCACCCTCTTAAACACCCATCATCTCACCTCACCAAACACTCCACCCAAATGATTTGGGTAAAATCCAAACTATTTGGATCAAAACACAATCCATTTACCTCCATTACATAATTACCCCTCTCCCAACTCTTAATTTCATAGCCCTCATCTTTAAAACATGTGTCATTCTCTACTCTCCCACACTTTACCATATTATATCCCCAAAGTATCCTCTTAACACCTATAAATACCATTTTTCTCTCCTAAAAATGGATACCAAGTCTTACATAAAAAAGATACTTCACTCAATTTATTCTTTACTCATCTCTTCTCTATTTTCATACTAATCTTTTAAAATGAAAAATATACTCTCACATTCTACTAAGGACCTTAGAAGATATTGAAGAAGAAGAAAAAAAAAAAAAAAAGCAAAGTTGAAGCTTCAAGGTAGTTAAAGCAAATCCCCCCTCTTGCTCTCTACCCTCTACATCTTCCTCTTCTCTTCATTTTTATTTTAAAAGGACTTAAGATGCAATGATCCCCTTCCTTATCTCTGGTAGATCGGACTTTGGTCCGGTCGAAAGTATAATGGTTGTAATCCATTTTGAAAATAAAATCGATTTTAATCCCTCAACTATTTTGAGGCAATTGGTGTTCAGGTTCTTCTCAACTCATGAGAATGAACCCATAACCATAGCCAATATTTTTCAAATCACACTTAACTCCCGAGGCAAATGATTCAAATGATCATCTCTTTCAACGTGATGATTCTATAATCAAGTCGAAAGTAAATCCCTGCTAAAAGTACAAGATATCGACACGTGGCATTTTATTTTTATTTTGCATTTTCAATTTAAAATGACCAAGTTGAGTTGAGGTTACCACCACATGGTGGAGAGAAAAGGGTACTTAACACCTTCCCTTTTCTCCAACCAAGCCGCTTACCCCGATCTCGAAGTTCATCGGTACTTTATCCATCGTGAGTCACTAAAGTGCCAAAATATCATTTTTTCAGAAAAATGTACATCGGGTGACCATTCACACCCATTTACAATATGAATGGTGGCGACTCCAAACTTTAGTAGATGTAGCCATCGTAATCGTGAAAGCACCATCTACAGCTGGCGACTCTACTGGGGACATAGGCTCAACCTCGTGTCAACTCGGCCATTTTGAAAAAAATATATATACAAAATGTTATTTGCAAACTAACGTTGTGTGTAGTTTGTTGTTTGTGTTTTATTTTATTACATGCTATGTTGTAATATTTATTTACTTGCTTTCTTTCATTACACAGTTGCAAGGGGGTCGATGAAAAAGAAATGAAAAAAAAAAGTTGCACGTGCACTTGTGAGCATAGCCCCATTGCACGACTACCCCACCCTTAATATATTTTGCCCCGATGCTTAGTAGTTCTACAGATTGAGATCGCTATTTCAAGTGTCGGGGATGAACACATCAAATCTGATCACCAATCAACGACGTGTGTACTTAAGTATGCATCGAGGTTTGAAGATCGGGTAGTGTAGACACCCCATTTTTGCACTCGCCTGATTAATCAACTCGTCAACCCGATCGCAACGGTTCCCAATGATGGATGTTTATTCCAATGCTTTATTTTGTTACCAGATATGTTTCAGAAATCCGGATAAGGTATCTCGAACTGACAAAACTTTAGAAACCACGCTACGCTAGGAAAATACGACCCTAGAAACATAGAAATCATCATCTTGCAGACCAAAAAGAAGCTTCACGATAAAAATCACTAAAAATGATCAAATTACCAAAATACCCCTAACATCAAAACAACCCTAGAGCCTACGTTAAGATTAGGAAAACTCATTCAAACACATAAAATAACAAATCAAAATCAAATAAATCATTTCGCCAATTTTCACAGAATTTGACAAAATTACGAAAATGCCCCTCATAAAGTTCACGACCATTTCATACAAAAAACTTCATAAATGAAAAAAACCAACATTCCCATTGAATTTCTTATGAAAAATTGATTCCAAAATATCCTGGAACATTGAAAAACGACTTAAAACGTAAAAAATCCTCTTCGAGGGCAAAACGATAATTTAACAAATTTAATAATTAAAAATTTAGAAATTAATAAATAAAACATTAAATAATGTAAAGTGAAATATTAATAAAATTAATTTAAAATTTTGAACTACAAAATCGATCACAGGCAAAATTGTTGATGGTTACCAGGATATTTATTCAAGGACCTCTCCATCTGGGGGCCCAAAGAATTAAAGATATAATAAAAAAGGGTTCTCCAAAAATCAAAGTCAATCAAGTAAGACTAAAGTCAACCTTAAACTCAATCAAGTAAGACTAAAGTCAATATATTAAAAGCCAACCAAGAAAGACTAAAGTCAAAGTATTAAAGTCTATCTCATAAGACTAAAGTCAAAACCCTAAATCAAAACCCTAATCTAAACTAATCAAGTCAATCTCATAAAACTAAAGTCAAAACCCTAAATCAAAACCCTAATCTAAACTAATCAAGTCAATCTCATAAGACTAAAGTCAAAACCCTAAATTAAAACCCTAAAGACTAAGTCAATCTCATAAGACCAAAGTCAAAACCCTAATTAAAACTCTAAAAGAAACCCTAATCAAACCCTAATGCTTCTAAAAAATTTTATAAATAGGAGCCTCCACACCCTATTTTCGTATCAAATAAAAAACCCTAGAAAAAGTAGGTGAAGAAGCCTTCACAACCTCTCCAAAATCCTAATTTTGGAGCCCCAACTCCTTACCTAACACCCCTACTTCGATTTTAGCCTGAAAAACACCTAGAAACCTTTCAAAAACACCCCAAAATCCACAACAAATTCGAAGCATCCAGATCCAAGAAGGAGATACCTTGCCTAGGAGATCAGAAATCAGATCCGGAGATAGTACGAAGTAAGGAGTACGGTACAAGGAGCAGTTTCACCAGATCTGAGGGAATAAAACCTTTGCGTATCGAAGGTAACATTTCTATTATTTTTTATCTAGGTTTTGCCATTAGCAATGTAGTCTTATTTGGGATAAGTAGAGACCGGCACTGGCCAGGCGGGGTTGGTGCCTAACACCTTCCAACCCCGTAATGTGATCCCCGGATTCAATTTTTTTCTGTAGTAGATTAGTTTTTTATCCATTTAGAGTCAGTATTCGGTTCCTAGACCGTAATAACTAAGTGGCGACTCCCAAACCTCAAGGGTCAAAAGCGGATCTACGCACCTCGCGGATCTAGGGCGCTTTCAGTGGCGACTCCACTGGGGATCATTGAGGATCAAACTTGAAAAATCCCAAGTATGGGAGCATTGCTAAAATAATCTAGAATATTTTTTATTCATTTTGTTTGTTTATTTGTTTATTTATTATTTTATTTGTATCTTTCTTTTTTGTTATCATTGGTTCGATTATTGAGCATGTGTTTTGACGTTGAATATTTGGCTTTGACATATTATTCTTGTGATTCAATCAAGAGATCATCTAAGGTGATCCTAAATAATGCAAGGTTTCAGGATGGTTGATTTTTTCGAAAATAGTATAATGATTGTTGGATCGTGACGTTTTTTTTTTTTACGGGTGTAGATCTATTTTATTTTGTTTTTTTAGGAGTGTGTGCAATGGATCCTTGGATAACATTTTCTTTTCTTAATTTTTTAATATTTAAAAAAAAAAAAAAAAAAGTGTGTGATTAGTTTTTTTTCCTCTTTTTAAAAAAATAAAAAATGAAAAAAGAAATTTTTTTTTAGGCAAGTCGTGCTGCCTATGGGCAGCAAAGAGGAAAGAAAAAAAATAAAAAAAAATGGATTTTGAGGTTCTATTAACAGCAACCCACTATTTTTTAGAGTGGTGTGCCCCCAGTACAAATCTATTTTTAATGGGCAAACCCTTAATACTTTTATTATGGTGGATAGTGTGCCGTTAACAGAAGAATTGTTTTACATTTCCTATCTCCTTCTCAAAGAGAAAGAAGACAGCAAGAAAAATAAACGATCTCTCTCTCTCTCTCTCTCTCTCTCTCTCTCTCTCTCTCTGCCTTCTAAGTTCACACTTCGTTGCACGTTATCTTTTTAATTCTTGAACTATTCTTCGAGATCTTTGATTTAATGGAGGCAGCCCAGCAAGGACCTGATCAAATTATTTCGACCAACTCTACTGAATCGCTAAACATATCAACGCTAGATGTGGAGGAGAGAGTTGCTGCCCCTTCAACACATTGAAAAAAAACTCACCTTCTTTCACTGTTTTTGTTGAAAAAAAAAAAAAAAACAAACAAACAAATAAAGTGTTGAGTGTGCGTATTGTTGGTAGCCAACGGAAGAGGTAATGAGGTGTGTTGTTGTTGCATGTTGCTGGTAGCAACATATATAAAAAGAAAAGCTTTTCTTTTGTACGTGTGTGTGCAGCCAAATAAAAAAAAAACAGTAGCAAAGATGTGATGTTCAACTACAAAAATAAAAAGAAGAAAAAGATAATGTGGGAATGTTGCTGTTGCATGTTGCTGGCAGCAACATATATAAAAAGAAAAGCCTTTCTTTTGTTCTTTTGTACGTGTGTGTGCAGCCAAATAAAAAAAAAACAGCAACAAACGTGTGTGTTGTTAAGCTTAAAAAAAAAAAAAGAGGGAATGAAGGCGTGATTGGTGTTGCTGCCAGCAACATTAAAAAAGAAAGTTGAGGTGTTGGTGTTGGCAACAACATGTTGGCTAGCAAAGTTTTTTTATAATAAACCTGTGAGTGTTGCTGACAGCAACATAAAGCTTGTTGTTTTAATTTTTTTTTTTATGAATGAGCTAGTCTTACTAGCTTAGTAAGATTTTCTTTTTACTACGAGTCATTGACCTCGTCACGTGACATTTAAGAGTGATTCAATGTCACATACTTATGGAGGGCGAAATTCTTTTTACAATAATGACCCAGTCCATCCCGATCCAACAATCATGATGGGCCGGGCCATTTAAATCAAAATAGAAATCAAATTTTCAAAGAGAAAAAATGGTTTACGAAGGGAAAGTATTTTTCAGAAAAAGTGTTTTCCAAAAGAAGTGTTCTTTAAAAAAAATATTTTCTAGAAAAAGTGTTGTTCTCTAGAAAAAATATTTTGTAAGAAAAAATATTTTCCAGAAAATGTTTTCCATAAGAACAAGATTTTCCAAGAGAAAATGCTTTCCAAATAAAAAACTATTTTTTAGAGAAAAAATATTTTCCAAAAAAAAAAGAAAATGAAGGAAAAATGATTTACAAAATATCTATTTTTGCATGGAAAATTTTTGAAATATATTTTTTACCAAAAATCTATTTTTTGCATGGACCTTGTAAAATTATCAAAATATATTTTTCTAAAAAGAAAATGATTGCAAAAAATAATAAGAATTGTGAAAATTGTTATTCAATAAAAACATTATTTTCAAGAGTGCAATAAAATTATTTTCCTTTTGAATAATCATCGAATGGATGAATTGTTTAATGGATTGGTGCACAAAATTCAATAAAATCTCAAGGTTCATTTAAAATGTTATCAAGGGGGTGACATTGAAATTGGTTAAATTCACCTTTAAAGAGGTTTAAGGGTTATCATTGTGTCGAAGCTCAATCGTCCATCGTCTAGCTAGGGTTGTAAATCCGGTCAGTTAGAGTAAACGTCAATATCAAGTCAACAGTCAGAAATGACCTCAAAATTTCTCAACATCGTCCAGTTGTTCTTTGAAGATCATAGTGCTTCAATCCTACCGGTTATAAGCAATATCTCAGTCCTCAGTCCTAATCAAACTCGTGTAGGTACTTGTCTTGAGTTTTCATGAGTCATTTGGGTTAGCTCGAGTCCTTTTTTCCAGCAAGGTCATGTCTTCCTTAGATTGAGTCTACTCTTTCCTATTGAGTCAAGTTAATTCATCGAGTCTATAGAGGTGTCTGTTGCCCCATCTGAAATTGATCGAATAAAGGAAATTTTTGAATACCTCGAGCGCATTAACGAATTAACTAATAATTTGATAGATTTCGTTTCTGAACAAGAAGATAAGAGTCGGACTCAACCTTTAATCGAGAAAAGAAAAAGGTCTTTGACCTCGAAACAAAAAATAATTCCTAAAAAGATTCAAATAGAAACCATCTTATCCCTAGAGGAATATGAGGGGATAATGAATTTACTTAGAAATTTCAAAAGACTTATTTGTGTGATCATATGAGGGTATGTTAGGTACAAGTTTGGGTGTTGTTCAACATGGAATAGATACTCGTCTATATCAATGGAATCAAAGAAGATGTTATAAAATGTATCAACGCTATCCTCACTACATCTTGAGTTGCAAATCACATATTATCAGTCGATATGGGGATATCTTTTGAACTGATCTCTGATAATGAGTCGTACTTCAAAGCATAAATCATTACTCTGTGTTTAAAGTTGAAGATCCGGAAGCACAAATCATCCCCCTACCGTCCTCAGATCAATGGAACGGTTAAAGCAGTTAGTAAGAGTCTCAAGACTATCATCAAGAAAATGTGTCAATCACATCGAGATTGGTCAGAAAAATTATCATTCACGCTATGGACATATCAAACTTCAATTCGATCCTCTATTGGAGCTACTCCCTACTCCTTAATGTATGGCATGGAAGCAGTCTTGCCAGTTGAAATGGAAATTTCGTCTCTCAGGGTCTTGTTGGAAAATCATTTGTTAGAAACAGATTGGGTTCGTCAGCAGTATGAAGAATTAAATTTGATCGAAGAAAACGAGTTAAAGCCCTGTACCACGTGCAAGCTTATCTAAGAAGAGTCACCCGTGCATTTGACAAGAAGGTCAAAGCTCATCATTTACAAGTCAAGGATTTAACTATCAGACTTCAAAGAAAATTGAACACTCCTCCTTGACTATAGGAGAAAGACTGAACCTAATTGGAGAAATTCATTCATTAAGGAAATATTGTCTGGAAAAGTCATCAGACTTCAAGATCATGATGGAAGTGAACTACAAGAACCAACCAACATTGACCAAATCAAGCGGTACTACATTTAAGGAGGTCATCTTTGGTCGAATCAATTCTCCTATTACCCAGTTCAATATATCCTTTCTCAACCCTTTTGCAGTCTTTTCAAAAAGAAAAAATTATGCCTTCTTCTTTCTCAGCCCGATCACCTAACCAGGGAAGGGAAAAATTCGAACTACTTTTTGGTCTGATCCCAAAATTCTGGGGTACGTAGACAACCTGAGAAGTTACTTCAGGCCCGACCACATCAAAATAAAAAAATCTATTTCCCTACATAATAAAAAATCAAGAAAAAATTCAAAAAAAAAGAAAAATATCTTCAAAATGGGGAAGAAAATTTAAGACAAAATAAAAGAAATGCCACACAAGGGGCATTCGGGTTTTTGAGCCTCAAAATCCCTTTCTTTTTATACCCAGTCCTAAGTCCACTTATAAAAGTCCTCCTAAGTACCGTACGAAAAGTCAAGGAAGATAGCAAAGCATGATCAGAAGAGAAGAAAAAGATAAAAAAAAATGATGAAGCTTGCTAAGTTTAAAATCCGAAAAGGGCGATTTAGGCAAAAATTGAGGCAAGCTCGCAAGGTTGAAAATTTGAAAGGACAACTTTGGCAACAATCAGAGCCGAGAAAAAAGAAGAAAAAGCTCGCTAGATCGAAAATCTGAAAAGACGATCTAGGCAAAAGCTAGAGCAAGCTCGATAGATTGAAAATCTGAAAAGGCGATCTAGGCAAAAGTTAGAGCAACAAAGAAAAACAGAAGAAAATCCCGAACTGAGAACGGTCCGAGCTGAAACATCAGAAGTCCGAATAATCAAGGTCAATACTTAGTTTAAACCAGGCATAGGCTCAGAAGCCACAAGTATCTTGTCTACGATTGATCTGAAAATTCTTACTTCTCCAAGTGAACCAAGGGAGAGAAGAATGAATTTTATGATGAGTCTCAAAAGGGAAATAATTTTGTTGGATTTTTATTGCGCTTGTAGTAATCAAATATTTTAAACTGTCATACAAGGGGCATTTTTCTTTTTCTCTAATATGTAGTTTTCCCTTATACTAGGGGCATTTTTTTATTTTTGCAGGATGTATTCAATTAGTTTCAATGCCATGTTTATTGTCAAACTAGGGGCATTTTATTTTGAGCAATGCTAATCCTAAAAGATAATGAGAACCCCAAACTTTAGGTTACCCTCTTGATATCAGTTTTTCAAAAAACTCGTGAGGTTCAAACTCAGGTTTTAAAAAACTTTTGGATAAAACCTTGAGGTTCAAACAAATGCATTTGGATCTCACATAGGAGATAGGGATTTCATTCTGTCCCAGATCTATTCATTCCCAGATTCAACCCCTCTTTTCCAGATTTCATTTCCAATCGTTCTTTCCCAAATTTATTCCTCCATTCTCAGTTTTACTCAACCAGATGCAGCCGAGGGCTTTCTCGGAATTAAGCTCAGTTGCCGCCGAGGGTTTTCTCGGAACTATGTTCAGTTGTCGCCGAGGGCTTTCTCGAATTATACTCAGATACCGCCGAGGGTATTCTCAAAATTATGCTCAGATGTCGCCAAGGGTTTTCTTGGAATTATGCTCAGATGCCGCCGAGGGTTTTCTCGGAACTATGCTCAGATGCCGCCAAGGATTTTCTTGGAATTATGCTCAGATGCCGCCGAGGGTTTTTTCGGAACTATGCTCAGATGCCGCCGAGGGTTTTCTCGGAACTATGTTCAGATGCCGCCAAGGGTTTTCTTGGAATTATGCTCAGATGCCGTCGAGGGTTTTCTCGGAACTATGCTCAGATGCCGCCAAGGGTTTTCTTGGAATTATGCTCAGATGCCACCGAGGGTTTTCTCGGAACTATGCTCAGATGCCGTCGAGGGTTTTCTCGGAACTATGCTCAGATGCCGCCAAGGGTTTTCTTGGAATTATGCTCAGATGCCGCCGAGGTTTTCGGAACTATGCTCAGTTACCAGCGAGGGTTTTCTCAGAATTATGCTCAAATGTCGCCAAGGGTTTTCTTGGAATTATGCTCAGTTACCGTCGAAGGTTTTCTCGGAACTATGCTCAGATGCCACCGAGGGTTTTTCTTAGAATTATGCTCAGATGTCGCCAAGGGTTTTCTTGGAATTATGCTCAATTTATATTCACTTCATGCTCAGATTTGACTCATTTCCAACTCAAACTCTTTGAAATCTATCTTAGATTTTGAGTCCACACACTTGCACAGTTGTTACATCAGTTAAGGAGAATTTTCTAAAATTCAAGGATCTGACACTACCAGTGAGAGCTCGCGCTCAAGGACCTGACGTTTTTCTAGTTCGGGGAGAGTTTTACCCTCAAGGATCCGAACACCCCACGAATTACTAAATCAGGCTGCAAAATAAACTGTCACTAGCTTTTGCATTCGGATATCACACTATCTACCAAAATAGATTTGCTATCTAGTTTGCTTCAACCCTCTGCGAAAGAGGGGCATCTGTAGACACCCCATTTTTGCACTCGCCTGATTAATCAACTCGTCAACCAGATCGCAACGGTTCCCAATAATGGATATTTATTCCGATGCTTTATTTTGTTACCAGATATGTTTCAGAAATCCAGATGAGGTATCTCGAACTAACAAAACTTTACAAACCACGCTACGCTAGGAAAATACGATCCTAGAAAAATAGAAATCATCATCTTACAGACCAAAAAGAAGCTTCACGATAAAAATCACTAAAAATGGCCAAATTATCAAAATACCCCTAACATCAAAACAACCCTAGAGCCTACGTTACGATTAGGAAAACTCATTCAAACACATAAAATAACAAATCGAAACCAAATAAATCATTTCGCCAATTTTCACAGAATTCGACAAAATTATGAAAATGCCCCTCATAAAGTTCACGACCATTTCATACAAAAAACTTCATAAATGACAAAAACCAACATTCCCATTGAATTTCTTATGAAAAACTATTTCCAAAACATCCTGGAACATTGAAAAATGACTTAAACGTAAAAAATCCTCTCCGAGGGCAAAACGGTAATTTCACAAATTTAATAATTAAAATTTTTGAAATTAATAAATAAAAGATTAAATAATGTAAAGTGAAACATTAATAAAATTAATTTAAAAATTTAAACTAAAAAATCGATCAATCAGGCTTTCAGGCAAAAGTGTTGATGGTTGCCAAGATATTTATTCAAGGACCCCTCCATCTTGGGGCCCAAAGAATTAAAGATATAATAAAAGGGGGTTCTCCAAAAATCAAAGTCAATCAAGTAAGACTAAAGTCAAGATATTAAAAGCCAACCAAGAAAGACTAAAGTCAAAGTATTAAAGTCAATCTCATTAGACTAAAGTCAAAATCCTAAATCAAAATCCTAATCTAAACTAATCAAGTCAATCTCAGAAGACTAAAGTAAAAACCCTAAATCAAAACCCTAATCTAAACTAATCAAGTCAATCTCATAAGACTAAAGTCAAAACCCTAAATTAAAACCCTAAAGACTAAGTCAATCTCATAAGACCAAAGTCAAAACCCTAATTAAAACTCTAAAAAAAACCTTAATCAAAACTTAATGCTTCTAAAAAACTTTATAAATAGAAGCCTCCACACCCTATTTTCGTATCAAAGAAAAACCCTAGAAAAAGTAGGTGAAGAAGCCTTCACAACCTCTCCAAAATCCTAATTTTGGAGTCCCAACTCCTTACTTAACACCCCTACTTCGATTTTAGCCTGAGAAACATCTAGAAACCTTTCAAAAAGATCCCAAAATCCACAACAAATTCGAAACATCCAGATCCAAGAAGGAGATACCTTGCCTCGGAGATCAGAAATCAGATCCGAAGATAGAACGAAGTAAGGAGTACGGTACAAGGAGCAGTTTCACCAGATCTGAGGGAATAGAACCTTTGCGTATCGAAGGTAACATTTCTATTATTTTTTATCTAGATTTTGCCATTAGCAATGTAGTCTTATTTGGGATAAGTAGAGACCGGCACTGGCCGGACGGGGTTGGTACCTAACACCTTCCAACCCCGTAATGTGATCCCCGGATTCAGTTTTTTTCTGTAGTAGATTAGTTTTTTATCCGTTTAGAGTCAGTATTCGATTCCAAGACCGTAATAACTAGGTGGCGACTCCCAAACCTCAAGGGTCAAAAGTGGATCCGCGCACCCCGCAGATCTAGGGCGCTTTCAGGTAGCTGTGAAACCACCTATTAGACTCATGCATGTGCCCGATTAGATGAGCTAGGACACGTGTTCTCAAGCTTGTATCGACCCCCGAAACAAAGTTGTATTTTTTCAAATATTCTTTCGAGGCCTTGAAGCCCAAGTTGTAAGCCCGCAAAGGCAAATTGTATAGCCTTAGGTGCTTCTTTTTCTTTACTTATTCCCCTATGTAAGAGGGGAAAATCTGATTTTTCTTAGTCATGCATATCATAAAATAAAATTAAAAAAAAGCTAAAAAAATGAAAAAATGAAAAAATATGTTTTTTATTGGCCCAAGCCAAAAACCAAAGGCAATGTGTCTTAATTTCGGACTAACAAAACTAAAGAAAAAATTTTAGCCAAAAATTCGTACTGGTCCATATTTCAGGACGGATAGGTATAAAATACCCGTATCCGTACTTGAAATACAGATGTAAAAAAAAAAAAATTTCTCATTTTGTTCTCGACATCAATCTTGACAACTTTTATTCTCAGATTTATTTTTCTTTTGATGTTTAAGGCTTAAAAATGCTTAAATATATCATTTTTTAACTAAGCGTAGGGCCTACTCCTCCTTGCTTTTCTTTGTTTGATCAAAACAAAACTTGCATACATTCTTTTGATCAAAATTGACCCCAACTAACATGATACACTATCAACCTCGCCTACAACCAAATCCGTTATCGTCCATCACCAAACATAAAAAATGGGTCCACGACCCATATTCTTCAAATAGGTCAACCACCCATATCCACTTTCAAATGGGTCCACGACCCATATCCATCCAAAATGGGTCCATGACCCATACCCACTTCTAAGGGGGTCCATGACCCAGATCCATCTTAACTGGGTTCACAACCCAGGTCCACTACAACCGGGTCCAAAACCCATACCCACTTGGACTGGGTCCACAACCCAGATCCACTACAATTGGGTCCACGACCCAGATTCATTTCAACTAGGTCCACGACTTGGATCCATCTTAACTAGGTTCATGACCCAAATCCATTTCAATTGGGTCCACAACCTAGATCCACAACAACTGGGTCCATGACCCAGATCCATTTCAACTAGATCCACAACTCAAATCCACCACAACTGGGTCCACGACCCATATCCATTTCGATTGGGTCCACGACCAAATCCATGTCAAGTGGGTTCACAACCCATATCTATTTCAATTGGGTCCATGACCCAAATCCATTACAAACTGGGTCCACGACCCATATCGAATCAAGTCCATGATCTAACAAGGCTGACAACTGATCAATCAACTCAAATGAATTCAATCCTTTTCAACCAATTTTTTTAAAGCGTCAATTACAGTTCTTGATCAAAGTCAGTGCTTAGAAAGATCTTGCCCTGTTGATACAAGGGGGATAGACTACGTCTATTCAAGAAAATGAGGTGATTTAAGAGTGCCATTGTGCACCGCCTCTTCCCAGGAGATCTGGCTGGCCGA
Organism: Akebia trifoliata; assembly: GCF_017979445.1. Lineage (NCBI taxonomy): Eukaryota > Viridiplantae > Streptophyta > Magnoliopsida > Ranunculales > Lardizabalaceae > Akebia > Akebia trifoliata. The sequence goes on from NC_141385.1 coordinate 24,524,048, forward strand.
CATTGATTTCATAGAATTTGGTTGAGGGCTAACAAAAAAAATGTCCTTTCAACTTGACTTGTTTGCAGCAATCCTATTTTTCAAAATATTTTACCGACTCCGTGTCGATGCCAGTTCTGTGCTGATGAAATCGTTTTTAAATATTTTATCGACTCCGTGTCGATGCCAACTCTGTGCTGATGAAATCATTTTTAAATATTTTACCGACTTCGTGTCGATGCTAGCTTCGCACTGATGAAATTGTTTTAAAATTTTTTACTGACTCCGTGTCGATGCCAGCTCTGTGTTGATGTAATCCCGTTTTCAAAATATTTTACCGACTCCATGTCGATGCCAGCTCCGTGCTGATGAAGTCGTTTTTAAATTTATGCCAGCTCTGTGCTGATGCCAACTTCGTATTGATGCCAACTCTGTGTTGATGCCAGCTCCGTGCTGATGTAATTCTTTTTTCAAAATATTTTATCGACTCCGTGTTGATGCCAGCTCCACGTTGATGAAATTATTTTAAAAATTTTACTGACTCTGTGTCGATGCTAACTCCGTTCTGATGTAATACCGTTTTCAAAATATTTTACCGACTCTGTGTCGATGCCAGCTCCGTGCTGATGAAGTCATTTTTAAATTTATGCTAGTTCCATGCTGATGTAATTCTTTTTTTCAAAATATTTTACCTACTCAGAATCGATGCCAGCTCCGTGCTGATGCAATCATTTTTTAATTTATACCGACTTCGGGTCGATGCTAGCTCCGTGCTGATGAAACCCTATTTTCAAAACCAATCCAGCTCTGTGCTGATGCCAACTCTGTGTTGATGTCGGCCCTGTACTGAGATAATTCTTTTCCAAACACAATCCAGCTCTGCACTGATGCCAACTCCGTGTTGATGCCGACTCTGTGTCGATGCCAGCTCCGTGCTAAGATAATTCTTTTTTTAAAAAAATATTTTATCGACTCCGTGTCGATACCAGCTCTGCGCTGATGTAATTCTCTTTTTTAAAAAAGTTTTACTAACTCCGTGTCGATGCCAGCTCCCTGCTGATGAAATTCCCCTTTTCAAAATATTTTATCGACTCTATGTCGATGCCAGCTCCGTGCTGAGATAATTCTTTTTTCAAAAAAAATATTTTACCGACTCCGTGTCAATGCCAGCTCCGTGTTGATATTTCAAAATATTTTATCGACTCCGTGTCGATGTCAGTTCCGTGCTGATACCAATTCCGTGTTGATGTTGACTCTACGTCGATGTCAACTCCGTGATAATGCTAACTCCATGTTGATGCCAGCTTTGTGCTGATGTAATTATTTTCAAAAATACACAATCCAACTCCGCGTTGATGCCAACTCTGTGTTGATGTCGGCTTTGCGCCGAGAAACCCTTTGTTTTAAAACTCGTTTACTTTATAATAAATAACTTGACCCGACCTAATAAAAACATCATGTATCTTTATTTTTGTAAATAAAATAATAACGCTTGGTCTTTTATACACACAGGTGGTAAAATGAAAGAAATATAAGCAGTCAGAAGTACCTCCGTATTTTCTCAGATCTTCCACCATCATCATGAGTTCTTCCAAACCAATACAGCCCATAGTGCCTGAGACGTTAGATGTTGATCCTAGAAAAGCAACATTATTAAAAATGATTGAGAGGCAAGAAAAGATGCTGAGTGTCGTACTAGCCAATGCCAGCATCATACAAGCCCAGACAATACAACATCCTGCATCAGGGTCAAATCAGGATCTACCCGAGCAATCTTCACAGGAACCACAGACCACTATGCCTCTCGCAGTGCTGGAATACCAAGGGCCCGCACTCTATATCCCACAGAATCGACCACCCCCTGTGGTCATTCCCGATTACGAATGCAACTACAGGGCCACACAGGACAAAAGTGCAACAGATGAAAATTTGGCTCAGCCAATCGAGTCTCTGCAAGAAGAAATGAGGAGGATGAAAGGCCTCAACATTATGAGCAGGACCTAATTTAAGGACCTCTACTTTTACCTAAATGCATAGTTGTCGACCAAGTTCAAATGTCCGAAATTCAAAAAATATAATGGAGTGGGGTGTCCACTGTCACACTTGAAATTATACTGTGGATCTATGTGCCAATATGGAGAGGAAGATAGGCTATTGGTGTAGTTGTTCCAAAGAAATTTAATAGGACCAGCACTCAAATGGTTCTTTGGGTTAGATCACACGCTCATCAAGAACTGGCAAGACCTGGCAAAATGTTCTAGCACAATTACCGGTTCAATACAGATGTTGGTTTAGATCGGAATGACATGGCTAAGATGACAAAAAAGCAAAGGGAAACGGTGGAATAGTATGCACAAAGATGGCGAGTGTCAACCTTACAAGTATGGCCTGCAATGATCGAGGAAGAGATGAATACCACATGTATCTCTACACTAGGGCACGCCTTTTGTACTCATCTGGTGGGGCACACTACAGGCACATTATCAAATTTGGTACAAATAGCAAATCGGGTCAATGACGGGATCTGAACCGGTCTGATATTTGATTTTACGAGCTTAGGGGCAACGACAGGAATCCCTTCTTAGAGAAAGCCAGTGCCTGCGGGAAAAAAAAGGGAAGAAACACAGGTCAATAACATACAGCCAAACCGACCCCTCTTCAACCTTTCATTATCACTAAGACCACAAGCTCCGTCAACTTCTTGGGCTTCGGCACCTCCACCAATCTGGACCCCTGCACCTTAGAATCCATTTCGAACAAACCCTCCACAGGTTGCACAGCAGGTACCACAGTACGGGCAAGGTCAGCAAGCACGGCCTAATAGGGTTAATCGGGTGTTTACTAGAATGTCGATGACGTTATCAGAATTACTCCCGACCTTGCTCAAGGGAGAGTACCTCACGAAACGACCACCAAACCCAGAAGTTGAAAAATGACCAGGGTACAACCCCAATTTGTTTTGTGAATTCCACATGGGTGTTCTTGGGCACTCTACACATTAATGCTGGCAACTCAAACATCAGGTACAAAACCTGATTGATAAGAAGGCCCTCATACTGGATGGACCTGCCAACTCAACCCAACAACAGAACATCAACCAAAATCCCTACCTACTCACAATTGAGGGGGAAGTGGGAAAATGTAAATGTCATTTTCAGGGAACTCAATTTCAATCTGTCTGCTTTGATAGCTCTTATCGGGTCAAAAATCAGGGTCCACTTAACAAAGGAAACGGAGATGTCAACGGTTAACACTATCAACCACTACATAATAAATTCACATCGAAATACACGACCGCCACTCAGAATGGTTGACCTCACCATCCACCCTACTCTTCAAATTCTCGATACTGCTATCAAACCACCTCTCATCATACCCTATACATTACCAAGTCATCAAAATACAACTCGACCCTCCCTTCATATACCTTACACCTCATCTCCACGTCCACTACTCGTCATCCCATCCACTCCATCAACTCCTCGCGTAACTCCTCCTATCACCACGACATCCAAATCACAACCTCCACCCTTGATTCTCAATGTAAAGCCTGATCTACCTCCAATGACCATACGTTCACTTAAACCATTCCCCTATAGCTCCAACCAAGCAGTTCCTTGGAGTTACAAGATCACCATCACCACAACTACAGGGGTCGAGACAATGAAAAAAACAATGGTAGCTGACATTGGGCATATGACAAAGGCAGGGAGGTGGCAAAAGTTATTAGCAAAAAGGGTTAGCATCAGGGAAGAGACAAAAGAAACATCCAAAGGTATAAAAGACGAGGAGAAAAGGAAAGCAAAGGGAAAGGAAAAATTGTACAAAGATGACAAGACAGAAGAAAAGGAAAAAATATCAGACAAGGAGACAACAGACTTCATTAAGCTCGTTCGCAAGAGTAAGCATAATGTTGTAGACCAACTGAACAAACAACCGGCTCAGATCAGTATTTTGATCTTTTATAGAAATCAAAGGAACATCAAGAAGTATTACTGAGAATTCTAGAAAAGTCACATGTACCTGCAACCACTTCACCAGCACAGTTGGAACAGACAGTAGGTCAGATCATAGCCTCCAACCCTATTATCTTCACAGAGAGTGAATTCGTGTCAGAAGGGCAAGGGCACGTGGAACCGTTAAACATCATGGTCATGTGCAAGGGCATGATGGTTGTCAGGGTACTGATTGATAATGGCTCAATGCTTAATGTTTGTCCTCTTGAAACCTTTCGAAAACTCAATGCTGATTGGTCACATGTCAAGCCCAACAATAAAGTTGTCCAAGGCTTTGACAGTTCAAGAAGAGACTCTTTGGGAGAGGTAAACCTACCAATTACTATAGGTCCTTGCATTTTTGAGGTAACATTCGAGGTCATGAAAATACCGACAACCTTCAACTTACTGCTGGGCAAGCCATGGATCCATATTGTTGGGTAGTGCCTTCCTCTTTGCACCAAATAGTCAAATTTATCATGGGGCAAAACATGATTTCTGTACTAGTAGAAAACCTAATTTCAGCTGGGAGAGCTCCGGACGTTCCCTTTATCGACATTTAGATGACAAAGGACAAGACACTCTACCACTCCTATCAGTTTGTTGTTGTTAATCATGTCGAAAATGGGAAAGAAAAGGAGAAAACAGAGTTATTAAGGCAAATCTGGTTATCGGACGACTTTTGAAAAAAATAGGTTACCAACCCAGACAAGGGTTGGGACTAGGAGGAAAAAGGAAAGCCACATCAGTTGAAGCAAAAAAGCACACTCCTTATTTCGGTCTGGGGTTTAGGCTCACGAAAAAGGATATATCAGATATGAACGACAAAAAGAAGGAACTTTGGTTAGCCAGAAAATAAAACTGTGAACCAAATGTCTGGAATCTGGGCAAGGTCCGTCATATAAATGTCAGCTTTCCAAAATCTCAAGTCAGACCAGACAGTTTATCAGAACCACTGCCAACAAAATCAGTAAGGAAGTCGAGAATGGTAAATTTCAAACCTGTGCACATTCAAGAAGACTCAGTTGTTGAGTCCCAACCATCATTCGTAAAAGGTATTGATATCCTATTCAATGGGGATTCCAACGAAAGTCTATCAAGGACTATCCAAGAACTTATAAAAGTGGGAATCACCACGAACCAAGAGAAAGATTCACCCTTCCTTACTGGCATCGACTGGGCATCAGTCATCATCCCACCAAGTTTAGGAGGAACTATGTCCCACTCTGACAACAATCAATCGGAGATCATGGTCATCTCCAAACCACCGACTAAACCACCAAACAAGTCACTTTCACATCCCATTCGTCCCCTCAGAGAAGGGAAAGTTCTAAACAATTGGGAGGAATTCCCTTTGACCCTCGAGGCTATCGTGGCCTCCAAAAAATCACCGTTAAACGAATCTAGTTTGCCCAAGGATCATAACGAGCCCTCGTCCTTGGGTAAAGACTGTTTTAAGGGCTCCCTATCTTTACTAATGAATTTGCATGATTGTTCTTCTTATTTCAAATATCCAGAAAATCACAAAAAAATAAATATTACTCAAAAATCAAAAAAATCAAAAATTTCTCAAAAGACAAAAAAATAAAAAACCTTTCAAAATTGCAAAAAAATAGATATTTTCCAAAAATCAAAAAAAGTGTTTTCAAAGGATTTATCTCAATCAAATGAGTACCCAGATAAGACAGAATTTGAAAGGGACGAGTATGATTTCGATCTTGAACTCGACTTCGACCTCATGAGGATCGAAGAAGAATCTGAGGACGAAATGGAATACCTACCTAAAGAAATCAAAGACTTGATAGAACGTCACGAGAAAGGTGTTCAGCCAAACATTGAAGATACAGATTCAATCAATCTTGGTACCAGAGGACCCACGAATTATCAAGATCGAAGCCTTACTGACACAGCAACAAAAGGAAGAAATGATCAAACTCTTACAAGATTATTAAGATGTTTTCGCATGGTCATACAGGGATATGTATGGGTTGGACATAGATCTGGTTGTCCACAAGCTACCAATTGCTACCAGAAGCAAGCCAATAAAAAAAAACTGAAAAGATTGAAGTCAGAGTAGACCCTCAAGGTCAAAGATGAGGTCATGAAGCAATTCAAAATAGGATTTCTCGCAGTTTCTACATACCCCGAGTGGTTGGCTAACGTCATCCCAGTACCTAAGAAAGATGGAAAGGTACACATGTGTGTTGACCACCGAAATTTGAACAAGGCCATCCTAAGGATGATTTCCCACTACCACACATCAATACTCTAATCGACAGTACAGCAGGGCACGACATGTTCTCGTTCATGGACGACTTCTCGGGCTATAACCAGATAAAAATGGCAGAAGAAGACCAGGAAAAAACTGCATTTATTACACCATGGGTACCTTCCACTACAAAATCATGCCATTTGGGTTGAAAAACGCATGAGCGACTTATCAACAGGGAATGATCGCGTTATTCCACGATATGATTCATAAGGAGATGAAAGTCTATGTGGACGACATGATCGCTAAGTCCGATATAAATGAGGATTATTTGGTAAATCTCAAGAAACTGTTCGACAGGCTAAGGAAGTACAGCTTAAAGCTCAATCCAGCAAAATGTATATTTGGGGCAACATCGGGCAAGTTACTGGGTTTCATCGTCAGTAGAAGAGGCATCGAGATAGATCTGGCAAAAACTAAATATATCATCGAAATGAAGACACTTGTTTCAGAGAGAGATATTCGGAGTTTTCTGGGAAGGATACAGTACATTAGTCGATTCATTGCTCAACTCATGCCTATCTGTGAGCCAGTCTTCAAGCTACTCAAAAAAGATACGCAAAAAAAGTGGAACAAAGACTGTTAGGAAGCATTCGATAAGATCAAACAATATCTGCTCAATCCACCAGTCATAGTCCCCCTTACTCCAAGGTGACATTTGTTAATGTACATCTCAGTTCAAGAAACGTCTATGGGGTGCGTACTAAGGCAACATAATGAATCAGGATGGAAAGAACATATCATCTACTATCTCAGCAAGAAATTTACCGAATATGAAGCAAAATATTCAACACTTGAGAAGACTTGCTGTGCATTAGTCTGGGCATTTCAACGACTGCATCACTATTTGCTCAGTTACTCGACTATGTTAATCGCCAGGATGGACCCCCTGAAGTATTTATTTGAGAAACCAGCATTAACAGGTCGCACAGCGAAATGACACTATTATTATCTGAGTTTGACATCACCTATGTCACTCAAAAGGCCATAAAAGGCAAGCCATTGCAGATCATTTAGCCGAACACCTATTGTCCAATTACAAGCCATTAAAGACAAACTTCCCCGATGAAGCCATATTACTCACTGAGGTTGAGGACGCTGATGAGGAACCAGGCTGGAAAATGTACTTCGACGGAGCAGCAAATCAGAAAGGAAACGGAATAGGGGCAATTTTGATCAAGCCAGGTAGGTCCCACGTGCCAATTACTATCAGATTGAAGTTCTAATGTTCTAATAATGAGGCAGAATACGAAGCATGCATAATAGGGTTGAAAGTAGCACTAGATCTCGAGGTAAATGAAATCGTTATCTTCAGAGATTCAAGCCTAGTAATCTATTAGACAACTGGAGAATGGAATACTCGAGAGCAAAGATTGGTCCCTTATCACAAGTATCTCAAGGAATTAAGCTCATGCTTTGACAAGATTTCATTCACATATATGTCGAGAGCTAAGAATCAATCCGCAGATGCACTAGCTACGCTTGCTTCCATGATTAGCATTTAAGAAGACTTAGTCATTGACCCCATTGAGATTGGAATTCAAGACGAACCGACTTACTGTCTACTTGTCGACGTAGAAGAATCTAAAGAAAAACCATAGTATTTAGACATCAAAGTATATCTCGAAGATCAAACCCTCCCCTCAGATGCAACGCCAAATGATCGAAGGACCATTCAGAAATTAGCAAGGCAATTCTTCCTCAACAATGGTATTCTATATAAGAAATCGCACCATGAGGTCTTACTTAGGTGTGTGGCAGAAATAGAAGTAAAATGACTAATTGAAACTGTACATGGTGGACTCTGTGGACCCCACATGAACAATCACATGTTAGTCAAGAAGATTATGAGAATGGGATATTATTGGTTGATAACAATAGAGAGTGACTGCTATTAACATGTCCGCAAATGCCATCTATGTCAGATTTATGCCAACAAGATCAATGCTCCACCATCAGAATTGCATAATATGACCACCCCTTGGCCCTTCTCACTCTGGGGCATGGACGTCATCGGGTAGATTTTGCTAAAAGCTGCAAACGGGCATCGCTTCATCCTAGTTGCTATTGACTACTTCACTAAGTGGGTAGAAGCCGCATCATATGCCAATGTCACAAAAAGCAACGTCCTGAAGTTTGTCAAGAACAATATTATTTGCAGATATGAGCTTCCTAGGGGACTAGTGACTAATAATACCAAAAACTTTAAGAACAAGGATATGATTAAGATGTGCGAAGACTTCAAAATCACTCATCACAACTTTATACCCTACAGACCTAAGATGAACGGAGCAGTCGAGACAACCAACAAAAACATCAAGAAAATCATCGAGAAGATGATAGTTATGTACAAAGATTGGCACAACATGTTGTCTTTTACATTTCACCCCTATCGAATCTCATTCAGGACTTCGACTAGGACAACTCCGTATTCATTGTTATATGGAATGGAAGCAGTTTTACCCGTCGAGGTTGAGATTCCCTTCCTCCGAATCTTAAAAGAAGTAGAGTTTGATGAAGCTGAATGGGTCTAAGCTCGGTTTGACCAGTTAAATCTGATTGAATAAAAATGCCTTGCAACTATGTGCCACGGACAGATCTATCAGTGACGAATAGCTCGTGCCTACAACCAAAAAGTCAAGCCTAGAAATTTCTCACCAGGAGATCTTGTTTTGAAAAAGATTCTACCAATCCAAGAAGACGTTAGAGGAAAGTTTCGACCAAACTATGAAGGACCATTTATCGTACAAAAAGTAATGACAGGAGAAGCTTTGATCCTGATAGAAATGGACGGTCAAGTCTTCCCGCAACCGATCAATGCTGACACTGTTAAGAAGTACTACGCCTGAGATAACAAAATGCCATTTTTGTTATCCTGAACAAATTATCTAACCCTAGTCAACCTTTTTGAGTCATCACGTTCATTTCTTAACCTAGGACGGGAGCAAGTCAACAATTATAAAAAAAAGGGTGACAAAAGAAACAAATACTCCTGGCCCGCATGAGGATAAATTGTGAACGACTAGAAAAAAAAGAAAAAATCAAAAACTCGGACACTTGATCTGAGCTCGACCCAAATCTCCAACCTAAACAAGTTCAAGAGACGTTGGGAGAAGACATAGATCACCTTTTCGAAACAAAAAAGACGAGTCCCATGTCTAAACCACTCTAAATAAATTTAGACCTTAAATTTTTTTTTAATCCTTCCACTACCATAAGCCTAAGCCAACATTCCGTCCTACTAAAAGTCCTTTCTAATTAGGGAATGTTCCAGGCCAACACAGTGACAATGGCAGCACCAATGATCTTGCGACTTGGTCCGATCATCAAATCTTATTAGTTATTTGAAGACTCGAGAGGGGAATCCAGGTCGGATATTCGAAAAAAAAGTACTTGAAGCGTAGAATAGCAGATCTCATGACTCAACTTAAGTTGCCAAACCACGAATAGTCGTCAGCAAACTCGATAGGAGAATCTAGATCTATTACTCAAGAAAGAGTGCCACTACAAGAGTAGAGTTGCAGATTTCGCAGCTCAACTTGAGTCACCAAGCCACAAAGACATAGAGACTCCAAGCAAGAACTATAATATAAAAATCTAAAAAAATACAAGCATAGTTTGAAAGGGCATAGTGAAAACCTGAAAGGGCTCTATGAGTAATAGAATTAGACTATGGCAAGATCAAAGCCACCGGTACGATGAAAACCCCAACAAGGGCATCGTTGAGCAAAAATGTGGAAATCAGGTCTGGTGAAAATCATAATTGGCACCAGGGGCAATAAGGGAAAACTAAACAAAAAAAAACAAAAAAAAAACTTCTGACCCGCAAGAGTATAAACTATGAACGACGAAATCTTTTTAAATCCCAAGTTCCAAACAGATAATAGTTTTCCAATACTAGGGCACTGGGGATGACTCTAAAGGAACTAAAAGAGCAATTGACGTTTATATCCTCTATGGTTAGCAAAAACATCAAGATCGTCATAACCAAAGATTTTATAAACTCTGAATTTATCGTACTCATTTGATAAAGACATTTCGTAAAATTTCAAAAAGAAAAGCTACTATTTTAGTCGATGATAAAAAATCTAGGACTTATTAAAACTTCAAGTTTTCAAAGTATTAGATACACCTGAGGCCAGGTAAGTTAAAAAACCTATTTTCTTTTTATTTCAAAAGCTTCACATTACATTTTTTGCTAACATAAAAATTAAAAAAATTAGAAAATTAAAAAAAATAAAAATTAAAAAATTAAAAAATTAAAAAATAAGGTACTATCATTACTACCTCGGCATCCGAAACATCACAACTCATCAGGTAAGATGCAAAGGAGGGAACCTGAGCAAGCCTCTCCTGCAGATCATCAATCTCAGCCCTCAAAATGGAAAATTTATCTTTCCTCAAAGACTTAAGATGAGCTATCCGGGTCTTCAATTAGTTTTCAAAACGTCGCCAAAGCATCTCAATCCGCTTATGAGATACCCTCATCTCTTCCATTCGAACATGGTGGTCGAAGAAATGACCCAGACCAACCTCCTGTTATTGTGCTAAGTGCAACTACTTCCTTCTGACTTCCTACTCCACCAAAGAAAGTCTTGGATTCCTTTCGGAATGAAGATTCTCGTAATGAGTAGGATATCCTTTCTAACAGTGGTGTTGTTTAATGGCCAAGATCCTGGTAACTATGTGTCTCTACTACGAGTAAATACTCTAAAGTCCAACCGGAACGACATGCTGACATTACAAGAGAGTAGCACCAATGTAACGAGTTCGTTCGTAGCTTATGTTCCTGTTGATATTGTTGCAATGAATGTGTTCTAAATGGAGGTGACCCAAACTATGTAGCCCTCTCGCTTTCAGGTTTCGCTAAACTTTCAAATTGGCCAACAATTCATAGAGGTGGAATTACTGAGGTTGGGTCTGGGGGATCTCTCCTGACTGTTGCATTTCAGATCTTGGTTGATTCAACTTCAACAACAAAACTCCTTTGGATCTGTGGCAACTGTTAACAACCTTATCGCTTGCACCGTTGAAAAGATCAAAGGCATCATTACAAGGGACAATACATGAATTGAAAGGATTAACTTATGGTAAAAATAAAGTAAAATCAACAAAAGAAGATAATGAAGAATGGATTTTAGGTTGAAAAAAAAAATAAAAAAAAATAAAAAAATAAAAAATAAAAAATTGAGAAAATACAAAAAAAAATCATCAAAAGAATTTTAAAAATCCTTTCGAGTTACACTCGACTCCGATTTGTTAAAACACGATAAAAAAAATATCTGAATTTCAAAACTTATCAAACTTTCATCAAATCCGAGATCTCACACAAGCTCCGCGCCATCAAGATTAAGGAATTAATAAGGCAAGGCTCTATTAGATCCCGCGCTTGAGTATCCATTTTTTACAAAAGTCATCAATTCAACCGATAATTTGAAGTTGTGTTTCAGCAAAGTTTTTTTTCCCGTACAAATAGGAGTTTAGTCTATTCTTTACAGTTCTTTACACGTAATTCTTACAAAGAAGGGCAGATTTAGACACCCTAATTTGAAAGAACCCTTACTCGAAAGGGCCCAAAAATATTGATTTTCCAAATAAATGGGCCAACGAGCCTTAAGGGCCCAAGTCATTGAAAAGTGACATTTTGATCGAACCAAGGCCCCTAAGACCTCCTAATAGTTTATGAGGCCTACCAAAAGGACTCGGCCTACCCTATGCTTTCCCAATATTCGTCGCTCTGCTTCCAAAACCAAAAATGCCAAATTTTCAATAAAGTTCGCCAATGGGCCTAAAAAGCTCGATTTGCTAACACGTGACATTTTGATTAATCCAATAATTTCAGAACCTCAAAAAAATGGATAAAATTAAAATAAGACTTGGGAAACCTATCACTTCCTCTATTCTCACCACTCCATCTCCAAATACGAAAAGACCTAAGCCCATCTAAGGCTCATGAACCCGTAAGTCACCTAAAATGTATTGCTCGCATTATCCCCTAATCTAAATCCAATCCCATATCATCTAAAAACCTAAAACGTATATACCCTCCCAAATCCAATTTAAAATGATCCCAATCAATTCCTAAAACCCAAAACCTATCCTAAAACCCAAGTCCAAAGCCCCAAAGTCCAAACTCATATCCAATTCATATCTAACTCACAACCCTAACCCATAAACCACAACCCACATCATCCAATCACTCTTTTATCATCAAAAGGTGACATGTGTCATCACTCTCTTTTATCAAACCACCCACTCCATTACCTTTCTCTAAAAAATTAACTACCCACATCACCTTTTCTCTAAAAAATCACATCAACCATACCTCCCCTAACCTACCCTCATAATTTCCTAACCCCAATTCTTTCAAATCAAACACCTCCAACCAACACCTCCCCCTAACCTACCATCATCATACCTTCCCCTAATCTACCATCATCATTCTTTATAAACCCATCTCTACAACATAAACCTACACCCATCTTCTCAAATCAAACACTCATTATCTCCCATCAATTCATCTAAACCTCTAATCCCCACACATCTTGCCACATGTGACCATCTTTCTCATCCTTCCAAAATCTAATTAAAACCCACTCCCCTTAACTCACCAAACACTCAACCATTATCTTACACCCCCCATTCTCTTAAATCAAATACCACTCAATTAATCAACCACCCTCTTAAACACCCATCATCTCACCTCACCAAACACTCCACCCAAATGATTTGGGTAAGATCTAAACCATTTGGATCAAAACACAACCCATTTACCTCCATTATATAACTACCCCTCTCCCAACTCTTAATTTCATACCCCCCGCCATTAAAAGATATGCCATTCTCTACTCTCTCACACTTTACCCCATTATATCCCCAAAGTATCCTCCCAACACCTATAAATACCCTTTTTTTCTTCTAAAAATGGGGATCAAGTCTCACATAAAAAAATACTTCACTCAATCTATTCTCTACTCATCTCTTCTCTATTTTCATTCTAATCTTCTAAAAGGAAAAATATACTCTCATATTTTACTAAGGACCTTAGAAGATATTGAAGAAGAAAAAGAGAAGAAAGAAAAGAAAGGTTGAAGCTTCAAGGTGGGTCAAAGCAAATCCCCTCTTCCTCTCTACCCTCTCCATCTTCCTCTTCTATTATCCCCCTCTTCTCTTTATTTTTATTTTAGAAGGACTTAAGATGCAATAATCCCCCTCCCTTATCTCCGGTAGATCGAACTTTGGTCCAGTCGAAAGTATAAGGGTTGTAATCCATTTAAAAAAAAATCAATTTTAATCCCTCAACTGTTTTGAGGAAATTGGTGTTCAGGTTCTTCTCAACTCATGAGAATAAACCTATAACCATAGCTAATATTTTTCAAATCACACTTAGCTCCCGAGGTAAATGATTCAAAGGATCATCTCCTTCAATGGGAGGATTCTATAATCAAACCGAAAGCAAATCCCTACCAAGGGTACAAGATATTGACATGTGGCATTTCATTTTTGTTTTGCATTTTCAATTTAAAATGACCGAGTTGAGTTGAGATTACCACCACATGGTAGGGAGAAAAGGGTGCCTAACACATTTCCTTTTCTCCAATCGAGTCATTTACCCCGATCTCGAAGTTGATCGGTACTTTATCCATCGTGAGTCATTAAAATGTCAAAATGTCACTTTTTCTGAAAAATGTACATTGGGTGACCATTCACACCCACTTACAATATGAATGATAGTGACTTCAAACCTTAGTAGATGTGGCCATGGTAATCGTGAAATCATGTATCTACAGTAGCAAAGGAGGTGTGAAAGTTGGGGGTAGAGAAAGGTGGTTGTGTTAAACCGTGAAGAAGAGGACCGAGAGAGATGGCTATGTCGTATGGTAAGGGAGGTGGAAATAGAGAAGGGGATAGCAATGGTGCTGTTAGGAAAGGTGCAGAAAGAAGGGGCAGCAATGGTGCATTCGATTGTTGCGGAACGTAATAGAAAGGTGAGGGCTGTTTTGCATGGGCATGAAGGCTGAGAATTGGAGGGTTAATGGAGTGGGCTGTGTTATAGGGCAGTGGAGAGGATGAAGTGCAGCAGAGAAGGAGTACGTTCAGCCACCCTTCTCTGTTATTCTTTTTTCTCTTTTTTTCCTTCTCTTTCTTTGCTGTCCAATAGAGACTGCAGATGTGCAAAGGGTGAAAAAGAAGATAGAGAGGGGGAGAGGTGTAAGGCAGAGAGAGAGAGAGAGAGACGACGTGCGTGGGAGAGAATCCAGCCAGCCCCCCAGAATGAGAGAATGTTTTCTCTTTAAATAGAAACCAAGTTTTTATTTTTGGTTTATTCTTTGAAAATATTGTTTATTTTTTCTCTTGTTTTTACACGTCTTTCCCTTCTTTGTTGTTTTGATTTCTTTTTGGTGAATGATGGTGAGACGATTCTACACTACTCGTACCACGATGGTGGTCTTTTGTTGTCAAGTTACGGTTGGTCGATTTAATTTTCATTTTATCGATTGGTTAATTTTTTGTTTTGAGTTTTTGTTGGTTGATTACTTTTTTAATTTTAAGTTTTATTAGTTGATTAGTTTTTTTTTTGGGTTAATTTGATTTTAATTTTTAATTTGAATTTTAATTGTCCATTAGATTTTATTTGGTCGATTTGATTGGTTAAATGATCTTTAGTTTGTTTTTTTCTATTAAATTGTGTTGCTTGAGTAAATTTTAATTGTTTGATTTTAATTTTAATTATTTGATTTTAATTTTGATTGTTTAGTTAATTATTTGGATTTGAATTGTTTAGTTTTAATTTTTTGGATTTTTTTAAATTTTTTATTTTTAGTTTATTTTTTTACTTTGAATTTTTTAATTTTAATTGTTTGAATTTTTTAATTGAAATTATTTAATTTTTTATTTGGATTTGAATTGTTTAGTTTTAAATTGGATTTTTAACTGGATTTTAATTTTTATTACATTTTCCTAAGGATCTTTAAGTTGAATTTGAATGTTGAAGGGTATTTCGGTTATTTTTATGATTTTTCCTAACTTTATCTGTTTTCGTTGATTTGGGTCCCGTTAGACTCGAAATCACATTCTGAGTGCGATGGAGGTATTTTCGAAGTCTTTCGGAGGTCCGAAATTTATGAAGGGTAGTTTCACCATTTTGTCTATTTTTGCAAATTTTTAAGAATTCTGGCATGAGGTTTCTTTCAGTCCCAACGTGATTATTTCTATGTTTCAAAGTCGTATTTTCCTAGCATAGCGAGATCTCTAAGTTATCGAACCGCGTATCAAACCTAAAGCGTATGTGCTTAATAAATCGAGTGTAAGGCGTAGCGATCCTAAGCGTACGTAAATTTCTATGTCGAGTCCTAACGAGTAAGAGAGATGAAAAGATTAGAAATGGGAAGGATCAAGGACAGTACTTACAAGCCTTCAAGTTCTTTACGCTCATCATTAGGAATTCACGGTACCCGGGTAACGAATTGTCGAATTAGGCAGATGCAAAAATGAGGTGTCTACAAGATGATTTCTTAAGTTGCCTACTTACCCCAGTTTGTTCGGGATCAGACCAAACATAGTTCGAAAAAATGTGTGATCCAAAGAATTTAAAAAAAAATCGTTAGAGTCAATGAGTTGACTCGGCCTCTTTGGATTTTAATAAAAATTGAATTAAACTATTTAAAAATCTTTTTTTTTGAAATCTTAAATGAAAATTTCGAGCTCACCGAGTAAAGAAAAATTATTTTATTTTATTTTCAAAAATCTTTTTTTATTCTTGAATTGAGTTTATTCGATTAAAATTAAAAAAACTTGCCTTAAAGACCCGATTGTTGGAATTCATTCAAAATCATCGAAGACTGATTGAGAGTGTGAAAACCAAAGTCGATGAGGGTTTACAATGGGCTTTAAACCGAATGGGATGGGACCTTTTATGTGTTGAAAACCAAGTCGATAATGGGGCCTTTAATGGCTTGATGGTTGCGTTGGATAAAAAGAAAGGATGATGTGAGGGCCGAGGGGTTGTTTTATGTTTGTCGTCAAAGAAGAGAAAAATAGTAAAAGAGAGAAATCGAGAGAAGCGTTAAGAGAGTGAGATGGTGCAATTGTTAGAGGAAGAGAGATATGAGATGGGGGATATGATGGTGATGAAAAGGTGCTGTGGTTGGTTTCTAGGCAGCAAAGCCATGCGGTGAGTCGTGTAAGGAGGTTGACCAAAAAGGTGTTGTGGGGTTAGTTTATAGGCAGCATAACTGTGAGGTGAGTAGAGTAAGGAAGGTGGCCGAAAAGGTACTATGGATCTGGGTCATTTTAACGATTTCAAACAAGGGAGGATGATGGGTCTAGATCGGTTGAATGGAGAGTGCAAACAAGGGAGGTCAATGAGTCTAGTTGCGTTGAATGAAAGAAGATAGAAGGTGAATGGCTCAGTTTGAAGAGGTTTAATGACTACAAAAGGTTGAGATGAGAGGTAAAGTTGGTGCATTAATGGTGATGGAGGGTCGGGGAAGACAATGAATAATATTTTCCTTTCTTTCTTTTTTTTTCTTTTATTTCTTTTTTTTTTGGCCGATGGATTGTTGCTACGGAATGCTTGTTGTCGAATTGTTTAAGTTAACACGTGGGAGGGTTTTATAAGAGGAAATAAAGGAATATTGACAGGGCTAGAGTCCCCTTGGGACTCCCTTTCTCTTGCTTACACTCTATTGGCCAAATGTGTGAGGATAGGAGATTGAGTGCTAGAGGGACTTTTTCTCTTTGTATTTCCTTCCTTTGGGTTAAAAATGTATGTGAAAGGTGAAGTTTCTAAAGGCTAGAAACGTGGGAATTTCTTTTCAATAGGGACACATGGGCAATGATCCCATGCATCGTATGTCTACACCTTTCCTTTTGATTAGCTTATTTTGGTGATGTTTTCAATTTTTTTTTCAAAATTCGATTGGCCTGACGGGTAGATTAAAGGGGATTGATTGAGGTTCGAGGTTTGTATTGATTGATCATTTAATGGGTTTAAAAATTGATTTAAAAAATGAATTGGTCGTATTCAAGATTTGATATTTTTTGGTAATCAAATATCAATTTCAATATTTTTTAAGTTTAAAATCGATTAGATCGATTGAGAACTTAATTTGTATGTACTAGTTTAAATAGATTAATTTCAATCAAAATTTTTAATTAAGGTTAACATTTGATCGTCATTTTATGGAAAGGGATTCGTTATTTCATGGAAAAATTTGTCATTTCATGTAAAAATTTGTAGTCTCCTTAAGCGTAAGATTTCTAAATTCTCAATGTACGTGACTGTTGTCGAAAGACTTATTTTTAGTCCAAAAAATCACGTTTTCCTAAGAATTAAGGTTTCTAAGTAAAAATCAAACATTTAAGGGCATTTTGATTGTTTTTGTAATTTTTCTTAATTTTTTTTGTTTTTATCGATTCTAGTCTTATTAGATTTAAAATCACATTCGAGAGTAATGACACTACTTTCGATATATTTCAAAGGTGTGGGATCCATGAAAGGTATTTTTGTTATTTATCAATTTTTTTAAATTTTGCTGAATTATTTCATTAGTGGCGATGTGATTATTTCTAAATATAAATATCGTATTACCCTAATGTTGCGAGGTCTCTGATCATTAAAATGTGCAGTGATCCTAGGCGTACGTATGCTTTATGTCAAATATAAATATAGATGATCCTAAGTGTATGTAATTTCTAAATTGTGCATTCAAAGAGAAAAGAGAATAGGATAAGACTAAAAAAGAAAAATAAATAACTTCTTACAAATTTTAGACGTTTCCCATGTTATTAAGCGTTCATCATTAGGGACACTACGTAGAAAATTTCAAATTCTACAGCATAATTTGCGTGCGGCAAGCTGTAAAATTTTCGTCAGTTGAATTTGTTGGTTTCACGCCGATGAAGTGGGTTTATTTTCTTTTAAATAAAAAATAAAATAAATTTCTTAAATAAACTACCATGCCAACAAAAGGAGAAAGGGAAGAACATAAACACAAATATCGAAACTCTAACTACAAAACAAAGAGAAGAAGCCCTAACCTACAAAACGCAGGTTTCTTTCTAGACCTCACACCTCTCTTGATCTCACTTTGATGGAGTTGTAATGGTCTCTATCTCTTGATCTCACATGTCTCTCTCTTATTTTCGCTTGTAATTTCTTTCTAGAATTTCTTCAGCCTCTAGTTTTGACAACCAAGATGAAGATTTTGTTCCTTTTTGAAGCCTAACTCGTAATTGTTTTGTACTTAATCATCATAGGAAAATGATGAAGAAGAAGATGGAGGTGTTTGAACATTTGAATATGCAATTTATGAAATAAAAATTGAACCAGAATTCGATTTGATGAAATCGATGCTTCGATCGAGTTATGATGCTTTGAAGAAAATTTATTTGAAGGTTGATAAAGAAAAGAATTTGGAGGTGGAGATGGTTAATAAGACAATGAAGCTTGATTTTGTGGAAGGAGATAGGAATGAAGAAAGGGAGATTAGCAGGTTCAAAAATTTTTGGTGGTATTTTTGAAATATCACAAGAAGATCAATTCTGGAAGTTGATCGATCCCCAATCCATCTCACCCAATTCACAACCTCCTTCTCGAAACCCCTTCGATCTCAAGGAGAACGAGTTTGGTTTTAGGTTGTTCCCTTGTATCAATTTTATTGATAAATTAGGATTTGTGGTGTTATTTGATTTAAAAAGCTAGGGTTTCTAACCTACAAATCAAGTTAAGTCATTCTACTATGGAAGTTGATTGGCATTGACATTGTAGAGTTGCCAAAAATTTGATGCCCTTTATGATCTTTGTTTGAGTGAAAGTTTTTTTATGTTTGTTTTAGTTATTGAGCTTAGGAAACCTAAAAAGACTGAAAAAAATCTAAACGGGAAGAAGCTTCAATTGGTCTAAATTCATATTGACAAGAGATATAGATACAAGTAATGAGTTCTATGAAAATGTACCTCATGATGTAGCTATTACATGTATTAACCAAGAATTTAAGTCAATTTCAACTGAGAAAAAAATTATAAAAAGGACTGTTGGCAGCTAATTAACACATGGGTTGGTGCAAATTAACTGAATGATTCGATTTGTTGTTTAATTGCTACTCGGGCATAGATTTGTTTTTAAGGGATTCATGTGAATGATTATGTTGTTTATTTGCAACTTAGAGCATATATATATATATATATATATTGTTTAATTGCTACTCATGGCATATATTTGTTTTTGTTGTTTTAAGGATTCTTATTAATGATTATGTTGTTTAATTGCTACTCAGGGCATATATTTGGCCAATTGTTGGATAATTCACATATTATTCTTTATTTTTTATAGCTCTCTTGTTAATGTAAAACTTTATTTTTATGCTCAATTTAGGTTGGAGTATTGGGTCTGCAAGAGTTTGATAGTGTACGTAAAAGAATGTCAGTTGTTATTAGATTTCTTAACAATGCTGTAAAGGTTCTCTGATGAAAAACACGGATAATTAAATATTCAATTTTTGCCAAAAGACGCTGAAATGTTAGAATCCCCACTTTATCCATGCCAACTCCTGGATTTTTTTGTTGTATGTTGGTAATTACTTTTGAGTTCTAATCAATTGTACTGATGCATCGTGGCTCTGTTTTGTAGTAGGGCTATTACTTATCTTGTTGTTAACTTTTTGTATGTAGGTTGTTGGGAAAGTATTGCCTTCACTGAATGGGAAATTGCAAACTTGGGAAATGACTTTCCATGTCCCTACCATGGACGTCTCAATGGTGGATCTCATTGTGAGGCAGGAAAAGGCGGCCACTTATGAGAAGATTAAGGTTGTTATCAAGTAGGCATAAAAAATTATTTCCTTCACGAAGTCCTTCATGAATTAGTTCAGAGGATTTCTATGAAGTAGGTGTTCAAATCCTACAAAAAAAAAGATAGATGTTTGGTAAAAAAAAATAGATGGATGGTGGTTGTAGGTCTGTTTTCTTATTGCTTGTAAAGAATAGTTTAAGGTTTTGTGACTTGTTTGCATTCATATGCACTTGCATCTACCAAATTGTTTTGTTTGGGGTACATTTTCTTTGTTATGATTTTTTTTATTTTATACATCATTTTTGGGTTCTCAAGGAGGAGTCTAATGGTAATTGGAAGGGTATCCCGGGTTGCATCGAAGACAATGTGGTGTCCAACAACTTTGTGGGTGACAGCCTATAAGGACACTTGGTTTACAAAAAATGTATTTTGATATCAACTTGGTTTATATTGAATACTACCAATTTGCAAGACAACCATCTAACAGGGGAAAGCTCCTCCACTATAGAGGAGGGGCTTGGGTTAGGAAGCCTACCTTGAAATAGGACACCCTGATTTTTTGTTGACTCAACTATCCCTCCATATCATAATGAAAAAATAGAGTGAGAAGCTACCAAGTACACTTGCAATATATTTCTTCTATCGTTCATGGTCAATTATCACTATTAAATATTTATCCAGTCAAAGGTTCATTAGAATTTATTTCTTCTCAATAACATGAGATGAATTCTTTTGGTTTTATGATTGTACATTATGCATGAATTAATGTTGCATACTAGATACCATGCTCACCTATTCTAAAACCCTTGGATGCCAAGGCATCTCTCACATTGTGTTGTACTTTTATTGCTCTGTTTTTGTTCTCATTGATCAATGCTTCATTGATTGCAAGCAGCATGCACCAAGGGACCTCCTCTTAAATATAAGCAGTTTATTCATCTGTTCCAGTGTAGATAGATGAGGATTTAGATTCCTTGGACTTGGGAAAGTGTTGTGCAAATGCATTAAATGTTTACAAACATAATAACTAGCAAAAGAAAAATAGAGGAATGATTAGTTACTGGTTACAACCATAATATTTCCAAATAGAACAGTATGGACACTCAACCTTATTGATAAGGACATGCACTAGGACCCGGGCCATCCAACTATTGGACATAGACTAGAAAATCTGGTGTTCCAAAATTCAAACTAACAAATGGTCCTATTAGATGCCACCGGATTCAGGGAGAGGTGTTAGTAATCGCTAGTATGCTAGTACTCCTAGAGTGGGACTTGTTTGATCACATACCCATAAAGTATGGGAACACTGCCAAACATTTTGGGTGACTTACATCAAATAGTTATCTCTATAAGGAACACAAACCAAGAATGTTCTTGTATGGATTGCTATCTTCCTCCCAAGAAAACATGGAGAAATGTGCATTAGAATCTTTACAAGAAATTCTCAATACTTGGGTTGAAACTAGAGGACCCTAATCCTAAAAGTAGTATCTATTATATTTTCCTATAACACTAAGTAATATAATAGAGCAATTATGAGTAAGATAATCTCGCATATTATAATGCAATTTTAATATAATGGGTTCAAAATCAGCCTTCAATATTTTTCTTTGTTGTGTTGAGAATTCGTCAACATCCTTTTGGTGGGTAAGGTGAGCTTATACCTACAACCGACTATTTGTTAGCTTGAAGTATCGATGTTAAAATAGTTCAACCCTTTAATGTGATTCTGTAATTCCCTACACAATTCATGTACTTATTCACTTATTTGGCAGTTTGGTGCTGCTCTTCCATAGGCATTGGTGTTGCTCTTCCATCTGCAAGGGTTAGTGTTCAGTAGATTGTAACTTGAGAAAAACCTTTTAATTAGGAAGATTCGAGTTTGAATATACATGATATAATATCATATTGAGGATTTTGATATTGTGGCATAGAATAAAATTTAGCTTTATCTTTTTGAGACACACCTGTGTTAGATTTCCAGCATTGTATCTTTCTTTTTTTTTGCTTTTTGTAATTATGTTCTAATGTGATAGAGTGTTAGCTAGTTATGGTCAATAAATATGGATAACTAATTTATATTCACAGTACTACTACTACTCAAGACGTATCGACATCTAGAAGGGAAGATAAATGGAGACACTTAGATTTATTAATTTTTTTCTTCCAGAAAACTTAATTGAAAGGTGGTTATTCTTGATTATGGCTATGTGGAAGTAGAGGTGGTCACAAAGGCCGGTTGTTCTGCATCTATTCTTCCCCTACTTGGAAATTCCTAGTTCGAAATGTTAGAACTCAATATCGTGTGGCCTAATTGACCTACACATTGAGTATTTAACTTGCACGAGGATTCTATACAATTAACGACGTCAATAATTAAGCATAAATCCCAATGTAATTAGAATTAGAAATAATCTTTCGGTTTTAGTAGGAAACCTTGATGGATAGGAATCCTACTAAAAGAGGATATCTAGGCCGTCTATTTCCATATATTTAAGTGGATTGTCATCCCATAATAGAAGAGAGACACGTATACACATAAGGTTCTGAATCATGGTGACACTAAGTGGAGAATTTCAAATTTGACAACATAATTCACTTGTTATGAGCCGTCAAATTTTTGAAAGTTCAATTTGTGGGCTTCAGGCCAATGAATTTTTTTAATAAAAATAAAATAATTTCTTATATAAACTACCATGCTAACAAATGGAGAAAGGAGAAGAATAGAAACACAGAGATCAAAACTAACCTACAAAACGTTAGTGTGTAATCTATAAATATGAAATTTACTACATTTTATATTCCCTTAGTAACTTGCACTTGTTTTGCTTTCCTGCTCATGCTTTTCTATTACATTAATGTAGGTAGAGTTTGAGTCGTATGTTTTCTAACCTTTTCTCATAGTGAAAATCATGGTACATTTTTTCAAGGTGCTAATCTAAAGAACCCCAAGGTAAATTTCAGGATGCCTAGATGGAAGAACAAATGGATAGACTATTATTATCCATGAAGGCATTCCAACAATTGCTTCTTAGGCTAGATTTTGGAATACTTTCTTTGGAATTTTTTTTTTTCATCATCCTCTACTGCAGCGCATTGCACTTCAACGCATCAATCTAGTAATATCTTGAATTAGGCCATGGTTTAAAATCATTTTGGTGGAACTATTTGCATAATCAACCATTTTTTTTTTTTTCAATCAATCTTTGATTCTTAACTTGGGAAATTAAGTTCATTTGATTGGTATGGTTTTTGGATATAACTTATTCAAAGGATTTATTTGTCAAAAATTGTACAAGAACTTCTTGTCACAAATTTTGAACTTAATGTGATTTATTTGTGTTGGGTGACGTTTTTACAGCCAAGGAGGAAAATGTCACACTTGGACCCACTATAGGAGAAGGGGAGCATGTTTTTGGTGTGGCCCACATTTTTGCATCATTTAATGACACATTTATTGTAAGTGTTGCGCATTCTCTCTTTAATTTTTTTGGGTGTCCAGTTCAAGTCCTAATAGCTCAATCACAAATGAGTAATCTATTTGAACTGCAGCATGTGACTAGTTTGTCAGGAAGAGAAACCCTTGTTCGCATTACTGGTATGTATTTATCTTTTATCTCGATGTTATTTGGTTGGATGCCACCTCTGTTTGGAACTTGAAAATAAGGTGTAGCAAATTTTGTGATGATTTTAGTTGGGAAAGTAGTTATTGGTTGTAGTTAGAAGGGCTGGAACTTAATGTGATTTTGAACTAAAATAATTTGCGATCCATTTGTTGTTAGAAGGGCTTAATTTCGATAACTAATTTCCGTGTGTGGCTTGAGTTCTAGCCACAACAAATTTGTTAGATTTATAAGTTTCTATGATTGACAATATCTAGGAAGATATAGTGAATTGTTTGTTGAATATGAGAATAAATCCCATACAAATAAACCACCACCATATAAAGACGATTTCCTTTAAGGAGCTCACTTTCTTGATGCAAGTCAAGATTCCTTAAAACCAAGACCTCATCATCCTCGGTTTTCCTTTCTTATACTTCTTATTGTTTCATAAATATACTTTTACCTTATTTAGATGAGACATCCCATTCATCTACCTCTATGGAATAAACCATTGTCATGAGTTCACACTTTGATTTATCTATCAATGAATGGTTTCTGCAGATTCTGACTTGAGTGGGTTTGGGACAATTAATGGGCCCCCATAACTGTTTCAGTAGGACTTTTCTCTCTTTAGGTTTTAAATTCAAGAGAACTACCAAGTTAATTCCCATACTAAGCCACATCAAGATATTTTTCCTGAGATCTATCTCTAACCTTAATTTGATGTGTAGGGGAGTAACTTTAATGGGTGACGAAACAAGAGAATAATCCTTTTTTTCCTTCATACCTTCTAGTATAAGGAAGCTATTATTCAAGTTCAAATTTGTATTTTGAGGAGACCTTAGACTCACAAATTGTAGGTGTTGAAGTAGTTGTGAATGCTATTGTATAGGTGTTGAAGTAGTGAATTCTTTGGAAGTTGGTTTGTCTTTTCTTATTTATGTTTCTTGCCTGTTCTTTTTTCAACATGCAGTGACATTAGGCAAATGCATTGGCATTAGACAATAAAATTAGGAATCGGCATTAACATTAAGGCGTGTAATGTGGATCCTAGGTGCCAGTCAATATCTATGGTTTGTCTCTCAAATACAACTTCATTGTGTTACTAACTAGGGTGTGTAATGTGCATTTCAACCGAGATCAGGTGATCGAAGCAACCACGAAGTTGGGATGCCAATTGAAACTCTCTCTCTAGATTTCTATTTGTTAGAATTAGGACTTTATACGAGTCTAATATTAATTGTAGACAATTGTTGAAGTAGTTTGAATGTGTTATAATGCTGTGTAAGGTTTGAGGAAATAACTTTAGCCATACTTTTGCAATGTTTGATGGTGTGTTTTAATTTTATTTAGGGTGTGGTAAATAATTTAAGAGATGGGATGTAAGAAGTAAAAGTTGGAGTGCTAATAACAACTTTAATTTTTTTTCACAGGTGAAATTATAATTGGACTGTCTAGAGCCGTTGTATTTCGGTGAATTTATGTTAGTTTTCAGCAGTGAGTTTAGGTTTTAATTTGACAGCTTCAAGCCGTCAAAAAGTAAATTTGACAGGCTAATTTGAGGGTTGGTCTGTCAAATTTTATAAAATTTGATGGTCTTAGACAGTCAAATATAACCTTTTTTGACATAGTGGGACCCACAATAACCGGGTTACGAGTTTTCAGATCAAACGAACGCAAAAATAGGGTGTTTATAGATGCTTCTCTTTGACAAAGGGTGTAAGAAAACTATATGACAAATCTATTTGATAGTTAATGCATCATCTGAATGTCAAAGTTAGTAACATTCTATTTTGCAGCTTGGTTCGGCAATTTGTCAAGATGTCTGGATCCTCAAGGATAAAAGTTATTGAATTGAATCTAAAAATCATCAAATTGAGCATAAAAGAGTCCCACTTCATTTTCTTTGGGCAAATGGTATTGGACAAAGTATTCTACTCCACCTATACGATAGTAATAAATCGAAGTTAATCAAATGAAAATGAGGCTTCGAAAATTTCTTTGAAACTTGTAGGCTTCTAGCCAATTAACATCTTAACTTTCTTTGAACCCTAGGGATTTTATATTGGCTCTCAAGAGAGATAGATCCTAACTCATGTTAACCTTATCATTTGGTGTGGAGATAATATGACTAAAAATCTCACGATCAAAGACCAAAAATGTCGTTTTAAAAGGGAATCTCATAAAATGGAGTGCACGTTTCCTTAAGAAATGCGCTTAGTGTAAAAGGGAAATGTTAAACTCTTAGACTAAGAATGATCTTTTGAGGAGATTAAAGGCAAAGAAATTTTAGATTACAAAAAGTTAAATAAAGACCAACTTATATCCCTGGTATTAAAGTGAAGATTTTTGAGTCAGGCTAAAAAATTGGAGCAACAAGTATTTCCTTTTGAAATTCATTAATGATTCCTCTTGCCCCTTCAGTTCATTCAAATGAAGTGAAAATGTTCAAATGCTCATAAATGAAAAGTTTGGTTATCCGAATTTTCTACTTTGCTTGAGGTAGGCATTTATCCAAGTTGCTAATGGATGGTTACTTGAAATTAACAGATGCTTTATTGGACTTTGAAGCTTTGAGATTCTTGTCACTTGTATATATCGTTATCTCAAGTTTTCAGCCTAGTGAGGTGATAACTTTTAATTGCTCGGATTTTTTCTTAGGTCGCTCTTTTGAATTTTCAACCTAATGAGCTCTTTAGTTTTTCTTTGATCTAACATTTACTTCGACCGCCTTTTTTGAGTTTTTAGTCTAGTGAGTTTTTATTTTTATTTTATTTTATTTTATTTTCTTTTATATCCTTTTGGATGTTAGGGATATTATCTGAATGTCAAGAGGCACTATTTGTTTTATGCTTTTGAAAGATATTATATTTAGGGTGAATCATTACCTTCTTCAACCTTTACTTATGATACCGAGGAGGGATTTTATAGGTGGGCTTAGGACAAGGGTTTTAGAAAAATAGGATATATGGCTCAAAAACCCAAATGACCCTTGTATGGCATTTCTCTTGAATTTCTCACTTCTTCTATTGCTCTTGTTGGAGGGATATTTTTAATTTTTTTTTATGTGTGGTTAGGCCTGAAGTGACTTTTGAGGTTGCCTGCGTACCCCAAATTTTGTTTTTTTAGGATTAGACTAAAATGTAGTTCACTCAAATTTTTTTTTTTTTTTTTTTCTTTTCATTTTTCTTTGTAATGTGGTCAGGCTTGAAATTAATTCTCAGGTTGCCTACGTATCCCAAATTTTTGGGATTAGATCAAATTGTAGTCAATCACATTCTTCCCTAAGTTAGATGATCAAACTAAGAAATCACTTTTTTTTTATTTTCTATTTTTTTGAAACCTACAAAGGGTTGAAAAAGGAGTTGTGATTTAGGTATCGAGGAAATTGGTTCGGTCGAAGATGGTCTCCTCAGATGTAATATCACTTGATCTGGTCAAGATTTGTCAATTCTATTGTGATCTTTAAGTCTAACTACTTTATCGAGCAATACCTCCTTAATGTTGTAAGGACTACCCTAGTTGGGTTTGAACTTCTCGTGAGGATCGAAGATGAGTGCCCTATTATCCTTCAGAACCAGATCTACAACTTTCATGCCTCAAATTTTTACCTTTTTGTCAAATGCACATGTGACCTGTTTCTGATAACTTTTTTATGATAGAGAGCCCCGAATCACTTTTGTTCAATCAGTTTCATTTCTTCGTAGCGATGACGGACCTAGTCCGCTTCTGATAATTGACTTTCCATCAATATCTCGAGAGAAAGAATCTCTGTCTCGACTGGCAAAACTACTTCCATGCTGTAGACTAGAGAGTATAGAGTAGGTCTCGAGGTGCAATATGCCATGAGGACAAGAGGTAATTTCTCAGGTCAGTCACGGTGTGTTTGACATATTTTTCTACTAATAGTCATAAGATTCTTATTGGCCGCTTCAACTACTCAGACATTGCCTCATACTCCGTTTCATTGTTTTATGCTCTGAATCCTAGTCTAATTGTTTTTTTTTTAATCTTAGATCTGTCAGGAGTGATCAGTACCACCCCTATTCCTGATCCTTCTAGGTTTGAAGACCCATCCACGTAGACACTCCATCCTAGATAGTTGTTTACTTCTTGCCCCTCTTATGTATTTTCAAGCTCTTCTACCAACAAATCTTCTCTTTCCTCAACCGGAAATTCTACTAAGAAATCTGCTACTACTTTACCTTTTAACGAAACTTTAGGCTTGTATTTTAGTCCAAATTCTACTAGCTGTACAACCCACTTTTTCATTCTGCCTAATCACTCCATCCTTCCTAGGACAGACTTCAAGGGATATTCTATGATAACCTGTACTCGGTGCGCCTAAAAGTATGCTCTCAAATGTAAACCTATGTAAACTAAAGCTAGTCCCATTTTCTTGATTTTGGAAAAACGTGTTTCTACATCGGTGAAGGTCTTGCTAAAGAAGGGCTGCTCTATCGATGTTCTAGCCCTGACCAAGATTGAACTAAACGCACATTCAGAAATTGTTATTTACAGTCTAAGTTCCTTTCCAACATTTGGAATGAGAGTATAGGTGGTTGGCACAGGTACTTCTTCAGCTCTGTGAATGCTCGCTCATATTCCTCAATCCACTCAAACTTGGTATTTTTTCGCTATAGTTGGTATAGAGGCCTGCATTTATCTAAAGATGTGGATATGAATCTGTTAAGAGCTACGACCCTTCCTACCAACTTCTGGATTTGTTTTTACATTTTTGGAGAAGGCATATCTAGAAGTGCTCTGATATGTTCTAGGCTAGCTTCTATACCTCTTTTCGTAACCAGGTAGTCTAAAAAATTTCTTGAAGTTAATGTTGTAGACACTCAAATTTGATCGAGCCCTCGACGCAAAATGCTCAAAAAATTGTAAAAATTGGAATGGACACCGAGGCCTAAACCTACAAAAATCCAATGTATTTTGTCATTCTTTTTCAATAAGAGGCCCAAGGCTACTCATGTGGCCTATGGACCCAAATTCATCACCACCCTTCTATATTCTTCAACTCAACCCAACATAAGTCCAAACCCATTCTTATTCTACCCATTACCTAAGCCCACTTAACTCAACCCAAATTCTTTCCTATTTAACCCACAACCTAAGCCCAACCCAGCACTATACCTACCCAATTCATCACCTAAGCCCATTCTTATTCAATTCATCACTTAAGCCCAATCATACCCAACCAATCTCAATCCAAGTCCAACATCACAACCAATCACCCAAGATCATCAAGGTGGGACACATGTCACCATCTCAACTCACCTCCCTCATTCCACTGTCTATCCCATCATTTTTTCTCTAAACATCATCTACCCACACCTCCAACTTATACCTTCCCCTAACCTACCCTCATCATTCCCTACAAACCTCCATTCTCTCAAATCAAACACTTCCAACCTATACCTCCCCATAACCTACCCTCATCATTCCCTACAAACCTCAATTATCTCAAATCAAATACCTCCCCCTAACCTATTCTCACCATTCCCTATAAATCCCTATTATCTCAAATCAAACACTCATCTCCTCCCATCAACTCATCCAAACTTCTAATCTCCACACATTTGACATATGTCACCATCTCCCTCACCCTCCCAAAAACCTAATTAATTACCTTTTTACACAAACCATTCTCTTAAACCAAACACCACTCCCCTTTTACCTTACCAGTTAATTACGCTCTTACACAATCCCATCCTCTCAACCACTCTTATTAATTTTCTTTCACCTAACATTCAACCCAAATGGGTTGAGAGATCCAATCCATTTGGGTTACAAATAACCCATTTAACCCCCTACCCTAAATACCCTTCAATCTCCTTCAAATTACACCCACTTCTTTCTCAAACTCATAACCATTCTACCCATTCTCTTCACTTCCCTCATCTTACCCTTAAAAATATCTCCCAAACTCTATAAAACCCATTCATTTTCAACTCTCACCACCTAATGAAATTTTGAGAAAAATACTCTCTAAAAAATTCTCTACTCTCAACTCACCTCACTATTCTCAACTATCTCTTTCAAGCAAATCAAGGAAGGTAAAAAAAGACTCATCCTTTGAAGGTCAAAGAAAGTCAACCCAAGATCAAGGTGGGTTTGGACAAGGATCACTTCTTTCTCTCTTCCCAACATCTCCTCTTCTACTCTCTCCCTTCTCTACACTTATGCACACCCCACAAATGACTTGAATCATCGAAGAGGCCCCTTTTTTCAATAAGGGTGCCCTCAATGGTTTGAACCAAAATCCAAGTCCCTCTTCTTCGAGAGTACATGTCGGGTTTTTTCAAAATTTTTTTTTCTCTATTTTAAAAATAGACCGAATCCGAGGTTACCACCAACGGTGGATGGAGTAAGGTGCCTAACACCTTCCTTACTCCATAAAATGGACCCCTTACCCTGAATCAAAAGTTGGACCAAATGAGCCATATCCGTACGAGAGTCATCAAATGCCAAAAAATATGATTTTTCAAAAGAATGCAATCCGGGTGACCATTCACACCCATTTCAAATATGAATGGTGGCGACTCCAAAATCCCCCAAAGTGGTTGATATATTCAAAAATGAATAAATCATGTGTCCACAGCTTGGCGACTCCACTAGGGAGCACACTAGTGGGTTCGACCCTCTTCTTTGATTTGGTCATTATTTAAACAAAACAAATGTTTGTTTTCATTTATTTATTTTTTCGTTTATCTACTAACGTTTGCTTTGTTTCTTTTATGTTTCAAGTTTCATGTGAAAATGAATGTAATATTTATTTATTTATGCTTTGTGTTTTATTTTTATTTTGGGACCAATGATGTAAGGATGGATACATTTTTTCAAAAAATGCACATGCACGTGCGCGTGCGTTTCATATCCCAATGCACAAACCACCCCCTCCCTTGTTAATATTCTAACCCCGAATGCCGGTACTCTCAAGCCCCCGAGATCGTTATTTTGGGTGGCGGGTAGGATAACATCAACTTCATTCACCAACCTAAGACGTGGACACTCCGGTGTACATCGCGATTTGAAGAATGGGTATCCGAAAAACTACCCATAAACCTGTATGCATCGAAGCGTAATTAATATACTTAGGACACTAAAGTCTTCAAAATCGAATGTGTATCCATCTCATGCTCACATGTTGTAATTTCATTTTTAACCCATAAAGGCAAGTTGTATAGATTTTAGGCTATTTTCTTTTGTTTTTCTTTGTATATCCCCCAAGGTAAAAGGGGAAATTTGCTTTTCATTTATGTTTGCATCATAAAAAAAAAAATTGTAGCCTAAGCCAAAAATCAGAGGTAATGTGCCTAAAAACAAAAAAAAATTTAAAAAAATTAATTTTTTTTTTCCAAAAATTAATGTTCTGGTCCGTATTTAAAGCACGGACCAGCATAAAAGTGTTAGGTCTGTGTATTAAATACTGACACTAATTTTTTTTTCTTTGCTCGTTTTGTTCCTTATGTCAGTCCTGACAACTTTTATTCTTAGAATTTATTTTTATTTTGGGTTTTGAGGCTTAAAATTGATTAAATATATCACTTTTATCGTTAAACTTAGGGCCGACCGCTCGCTACGTTTTGTTTGATCCAAACAAAATTCGCCTACACTTTATCGATCAAAGTTGGTCTCGCCTAATGTGGTACACTATCGACCTCGCCCACAATCAAATTCATAATCATCCATCACCTATGATTAATCAAAATTGGGTTCACAACTCGTAACCACCTCAAATCGGGTCCACGACTCGAATCCAACTCAAATCGGGTCCACGGCCCGAATCCTACTCAAATCAGGTCCACGACCCCGTATCCACTTCAAATATGGATCCACGACCCATATCCACTCCAAATGGGTCCACGACCCATACCCACTTCAAAAATGGGTTCACGACCCATATCCACTTCCAATTGGGTTCACGACCCATATCCACCTCAAATGGGTTCACGACCCATACCCACTTCAAAAATGGGTTCACGATTCATATCCACTTCCAATTGGGTTCACGACCCATATCCACCTCAAATGGGTCCACGACCCATATTCATCTCCAAATGGGTCTACGACCCATACCCACTTCAAAAATGGGTCCACGACCCATATCCATGTCCAAATGGGTCGTGTCCAATTGGGTCCACGACCCACATCCACCTCAAATTGGTCAACGACCCATATACATGTTCAATTGGGTCAACGACCCATATCCACTCCAAATGGGTCCACGACCCATATCCATGTCAAACAAGGTCTATGACCCATATCCATTTCAAACTGGGCCTACGAACCATATTCATCTCAAATGGGTCTACGACTAATATCCATTTCAGGTCGGGTTCACAACCCATACTTAATCTAAATCGGATCTATCCTTCAATTTCAACTATGTCTATGATCTATATGCGATCCATCAAGATTAACAATCGGGCGATCAATTTAAATGAATCCATTTATTTTTTCAACAAATCAGATTTTATAAAATAAAAAAATAATAAAAATAAAAAATAAAAAATTCAAGCATTAATTGCAATTCTTGATCAAAGTCGGTGCCTAAGAACGATTTTGCCCTGTTGATACGAGGGGGATAGACTACGTCTATTCAAGGAATTGAGGTGATTTAAAAGTGCCATTATGCATCGCCTCTTCCCTAGAGATCTAACTGTCCGATCTTGATTTCAGATAATTGGATTGAGAGCTAACAAGAAAGATGTTTTTCCAACTCAACGTGTGTCAATGATCTACTTTTTCAAACCTTACCAACTCCGGGTCGATACCAACTCCATGCTAATGTAAATTTAAAAAACAAAAAAAAAAAAATCTTTACTAACTCCATGTCGATGCCAGCTCCATGCTGATGTAATTTCTTTTTAAAATACTTTACCGACTTTATGTCAATGCTAGCTCCATGCTGATGTAATGTCTTTTTAACATATTTTATCGACTCCGTGTCAATGCTAGCTCCGTGTTGATGTAATTTCTTTTTAAATGTTTTACCGACTTTGTGTCGATGCCAGCTCCGTGCTGATGTAATTTCCTTTTCAAAATGCTTTATCGACTCTATGTCGATGCCAGCTTCGTATTGATGTAATTTCTTTTCAAAATGTTTTACCGACTCCGTGTCGATACTAGCTCTGTGCTGATGTAATTTTTTTTTCAAAATATTTTATCGACTCTGTGTTAATGCTAACTCCATGCTGATGTAATTTCTTTTCAAAATATTTTATCGACTTCGTGCCGATGCCAGCTCCGTGCTGATGTAATTTCTTTTTCAAATATTTTACCGACTCCGTGTCGATGCTAGCTCCGTGCTGACGTAATTTCTTTTTAAAATGCTTTACCGACTCTGTGTCAATGCCAGCTCCGTGTTGATGTAATTTCTTTTCAAAATGCTTTATCGACTTCGTGTCGATGCCAGTTTCGTGCTTATGTAAATTCTTTCTAAATTGTTTTGTCGACTCCGTGTTAATGCCAGTTCCGTGCTGAGGTAATTTCTGATGTAATTCTTTTTTTTTCAAACAATCTAGTTCCGTGCTAACGAACCACGTTTTTAAATTTACTTAACTAAAATTTCCTTTTGGGTGCAATTCCTAATAATTACCGGACTTAATAAAACATCATGCATTTTCTTTTTTTGCAAATAAGTTAGTAAAGTTTGGTCTTCTGTACCCATAGGTGGCCAAATGAAAGAAGTACAAACACCCTAAGAAGCTTCCGTATTTCCTTCGATTTTCATCAACTATTAGCAACTCAGAGGACCCACAACCTATGACGAATGAACTGGCTGAGGCTAATGCAATGATAGAAAGGCTATTAGAAATAATGAAAAGGCAGGAAAGAATGTTGATGGCCGTTTTGAGTAGCACTGACTTTCTACAAGTGCAAGCCGCTCAACACCAAGCGTCTGGGTCAAATCCTGAACTCCCTAAGCAACCACAACCAGATCAATAAACCACGCCACCTCTTATTGAAAGCGCCTTCGATCCACGGGGTGTACAGATCCACTTTTGATTTTTGAGGTTTGGTTGGGAGTCGCTACCTAGTTATTATGGTCTAGGAACCGAATATTGATTCTACAATAGATAAGATATTGATCTACACGGAGAATAAGTCTGGGGATCAGGTTATGGGGTTGGAAGGTGTCAGGCACCAACCTCGCCCGGCAAATGTTGGTCTTTACTTTTTCCCAAATAACACTACATTGCAAAACAAACCTAAAAATTAATAAAGAAGAAATAAAAATAAATACCTGGCGGATTACGACGATTCCTTCAATACTGGCGAAGAGTATCCTTGTTATTCCTCTGTCACTGGATCTGTTTTTGATCTCCAAGTTGAAGTATTTTTCTCCTAGATCTGTTATTTTCTATATTTTTTGAAGGGTTTCTAGATGTTTTAGGAAGGTTTCTAAGAGTTTTTTGAGCAAAACTAAGGTTTGGATGATAGGTAGAGGGTTAGAACTTCAAAATTAGGGTTTGGGGAAGGTTAGATAGACTTTTTGACCTACTTTTTCTAGGGTTTATTTTGACCTGCGAGATTGAGTTGTGGAGGCTCTTATTTATAGATTTTTTTTAAAGAATTAGGGTATGACTAGTGAAAGCGCCCTCGATCCGTGAGGTGTGTAGATCTACTATTGATTTTTTGTGGGTTTGGGAGTCGCCACCTAGTTATTACGGTCTAGGAACTGAACATTGACTCTAAATAGACAAAAACAACTAATCTACGAATAAAAAGAAATTATGGTCCGGGGATCACGTTACAGGGTTGGAAGGTGTTATGCATCAATCCCGTCCGGTATACGCCGGTCTCTATTATTCCGCAAAAAAGGATTACATTGCTAAAAGACCTAAAACCAATAAAAAAAATAAGAAGTATACCTAGATGATCGTAACGATTTGTTCCCTTAAAACTGGTGGAGAGATTCCTCATGTGAGATTCCTTGTATTGTTTCCATCACTGGATTTGCTTTTGATCTCCAAGTTGAGGTATCTAGATCTGAGTGTTTTCTGTATTTTTTAAGGGTTTCTAGATGTTTTTGAAAGGTTTCTGAGTATTTTTTGAGTAAAAGCTGGAATTTGAATGATAGGTAGGGAGTTAGGACTTCAAAATTAGGGTTTGGAGAAGACTAGGGGGACTTTTTGACCTACTTTTTCTAGTGTTTATTTTGACCTGCGAAATTAGATTGTGGAGTATCTATATTTATAGAGTTTTTTGGATAGAGTTGGTGTTTAATTAGGTTTCTTTTAGATAAGGTGAATTAGGATTTTTACTTAAGTCTTATTTGATTGACTAGGTTTCTTTAGATTAGGGTTTTAATTAGGGTTTTGACTTAAGTCTTATTAGATTGATTAGGTTTCTTTAGATTAGGGCTTTAATTCTTACGTACAATGAAAGAATATATTTTTGATTTTTGAAGAACCCCTTAATTATATTTTAATTCTTTAGGCCCCCAGATGGAGAGGTCTTTTAATAAATATCAGGGGCTCTACTTAAATAAGTAGGCAACCATCAACAATTTTGCCTGAGGGTTTGATTGATTAATTTTTTTGGTTTAGATTTTTAAATTAATTTTATTAAAGTTTCACTTTACGTAAATTAATGTTTTATTTATTAATTTTAAAATTTTAAATTATTAAAATAAAAAAAATTACTATTTTACCCCGAAGAGGACTTTTGTGTTGAGAAGTCATTTTTCGATGTTTTGAAATATTTTAGAAATGACTTTTCGTAAGGAATTCGATGAGATTATCGGTTTGTGTTACTTATGAATTTTTTAGCATGAAATGACTGTCAACCCTTATGAGGGCATTTTCGTAATTTTATTGAATTTGGTGAAAATTGGCGAAATGGTTTATTTGATTTCATTTTGTTGTTTTATATGTTCGAATGAGTTTTCCTAAGCGTAATGTGGGCTCTAAGAATGTTTTGATGTTAGAGGTATTTTGATAATTTGATCATTTTTTAGTGATTTTATCGTAAAGCTTCTTTTTATCTGAAAATGATGATTTTTATATTTTTTGGGTCATATTTTTCTAGCGTAGTGTGGTTTTTACAGTTTGTTAGTTTGAGATACCTCATCCAAATTTCTGAAATATATCTAGTAACAAAATAAAGTATTGGAATATTCATCCATCATTAGGAACCGTTGCAATCGGGTTGACGAGTTGATTAATTAGGTGAGTGCAAAAATGGGGTGTCTACAGATGCCCCTCTTTGGTAGAGGGTTAAAACAAACTAGATAGAAAATCTATTTTGGTAGTGTAGACACCCAAATTTGAGCGGGCCCTCGACGCAAAGTGCCCCAAAAATAGCAAAAATCGGAATGGGCTCCCAAGCCCAAACCTACCAAAAATCCAATAAATTTTGTCATCTTATTTTTAATAAACGGCCCAAGGCCTTTCACGTGGCCCACGGACCAAATCCCTTACCATCCTTCTAAACCCAACTCAACTCAATCCAACATAAGTCCAAATCCATTATCCAAGCCTTTCAACTCGACCCAAATCCGTTCCTATTCAACCAACAACCTAAGCCCAACCAAAAATCAAACACCCATCCTTTCATATCAACTCATCTCAACCCCTCACTTTCACCCACTTTTACACATGTCATCATCTCCCTCACCCTCCCAAAATATCATCAACCACCTCATTAAATCATCCATTCTCTTAAACCAAACACCATTTATCACACTACTACCTAAACTCACTTCACTTCACCAAACACTCAACCCAATGGGTTGGATTGGATCCAAACCATTTGGGTCAAAACTCACCCATTTAACCTTCTTACACAAATACCCCTCAAACCCCATCAATTTACACATACCCTTCTCTTAAACCCCACACCATTCTACCACTTCTCATTATTTCATCCAACTCTACCCCTCAAAATAACTCACAACCTCTATAAAAACCCCATCACTCTCAACTCTCAATCCTAATGAAAAATCCCACATCCAACCCTCCAAAAGATAAAAAAGAAATCACTCTCTCAACCTTTCTTTCTTAACCAATTCTACTACATCTACTCTCAACTCATCTCAATTTTCAACATTCTCTCAAATAAGTCAAGCAAAGAAAAATAAGACTCATCAAAGAAAGTTAAAGGAAGTCAAGGAAGGAACAAGGTGGGTTTGACAAAAGGACACCCCCCAACTTCCCTCTTCTACTCACCCCTTTCCTACACAATTGCATACATCACTATGGTTTAAATCACCAAGGGGCCCCTTCTTCATAAGGGTGCCCTCAATGATTTGATCCAACATCGAAGCCCCTCACACTTGAGGGCACACATCAAATGTTTTTTTTTTAAATTTCATTTTCTTTATTTCAAAAGGCCGAATCCGAGGTTACCACGCTACGTGGATGGAGTAGGGTGCCTAACACCTTCCCTACTCCATAAATGGACCCCCTTACCTTTGAATCAAGGTTGGACCAAACATGCACTATCTAACGAGAGTCATCAAAAATGTCAAAATGACGTGTTTTTCAAAAGATACGACTTCGGGTGACCATTCACACCCATTTTTGAATTTGAATGGTGGTGACTCCAAAACACCCCAAAGTGGAGGAATGTTTTCAAAATATTGAAAATCCCGTGTCCACAGCTTGGCGACTCCACTGGGGAAACCCCACTAGTGGGTCCGATCCTCTTCCTTGATTCGGTTAATTTTTTTTTTTTTTTTTTTTTAAATTTTGTTTTCTTTTTGTGTTGTTTCTTTTGGTTTATCTACTAACGCGTTTGCTTTGTTTCTTTTTTTTTATTTTACAAGTTTCATATGGGATGGTTGTAATATTTATTTACATATGCTTTTGTTTTATTTTTATTTTGGAACAAAGAATGTAAGGATGGATACGATTCAAAAAATGCACGCACATGCACATGCGATTCACACCCCTATGCATAAGCCACCCCCTCCTCTTTAAATTTCTAACCCCGGATGCCGGTACTCTCAAGCCCCCGAGATCGCTATTTTGGGTGGCTGGGAGGAGAACATCCACCCCATTTACCAACCTAAGATGTGTGCACTTCGGTGTCCATCAAGGTTTGAAGAATGGGTAGCCGAAAAACCACCTACAAACCGCATGCATCGAAGCGTAATTAATAGACAAAGGACACTAAGACTTGCAAAATCAATTCCGTATCCATCCCATGTTCATATGTCTTGTATTTTTTTTTTTAAGCCCACGAAGGCAAGTTGTATAGATTTTAGGATATTTTTCTTTTGTTCTCGTGTATATGTCCCCCTAGGTAAAAGGGGGAAATCTGTTTTTTTTTATATTATCATGTGCATCATCAAAAAAAAAAAAGAGTGAGATTTTTGTGGCCCAAGCCAAAAAACAGAGGCTATGTGCCTCAAAACCCAGAAATTCCGGGCCAAAATGGGATGAGGATAAAAAACAGAGCAAAGTTGGAAGGCCATAAAAGGTTCTGGTCCGTGCTTGAAGCACCGACTCAAGAAATATTGTCAAGTCCGTGCTTAGAAAACGGACTAGGCAAATTTTCTTAGGTCCGTGCATGAAGCACGGACCAGTAAATTTTTTTTTTTTTGATGTTCTGGTCCGTACTTGAAGCACGGACCAGCCAAAAAGTGTTACGTCCGTGCATGAAAAACGGATTCAAAAAAAAAAAAAAAAATTTTTATGTTCTGGTCCGTACTTGAAGCACGGACCAGCCAAAAAGTGTTAGGTCCGTGCATGAAAAACGGACCCAAAAAAAAAAAAAAAAAATTTTGATGTTCTGGTCTGTACTTGAAGCACGGACTAGCCAAAAAGTGTTAGGTCCGTGCATGAAAAACGGACCAAAAAAATTTTTTTTTTTTTTTGCTCATTTTGTTCCTTACGTCAGTCTTAACAACTTTTCTTCTTGAAGTTTTTTTTTATTTTGAGTTTTAAAGCTTGAAAATGATCAAATGATTCACTTTACTAGAAAACTCAGGGCCTACTACTCATAATCGATCCTACTCAAAACGGATTTTGCCCGACGTGGCTCGCTATCGATCTTGGTCATAATTAAACCCGTCCTTCACTGAGTGTTCACCTCAAAGTGGGTCCACGACCCAGATCCACTGCGTTTGGGTCCACGACCCAGACCCATTCCAAATTGGGTCCACGACCTAGATCCATTTCTTTGAGTTTTAAAGCTTGAAAATGATCAAATGATTCACTTTATTAGAAAACTCAGGGCCTACTACTCATAATCGATCCTACTCAAAACGGATTTTGCCCGACGTGGCTCGCTATCGATCTTGGTCATAATTAAACCCGTCCTTCACTGAGTGTTCACCTCAAAGTGGGTCCACGACCCAGATCCACTGCGTTTGGGTCCACGACCCAGACCCATTCCAAATTGGGTCCACGACCTAGATCCATTTCCAACCGGGTTCACGACCCAGATCCAACTAAACTGGGTCCCCGACCCAGATCCAATTCCAAATTGGGTCCCCGACCTAGATCCATTTCCAATTGGTCCCTGACCCAGATCCATTTCAAACTGGGTCCACGACCCAGATCCAACTAAAACTGGTGGGTCCTGGGCGACCCAGATCCATTTCCAACTAGGTCCACGACCCAGATCCATTTCAAACTGGGTCCACGACCCAAATCCAACTAAACTGGGTCCCCGACCCAGATCCATTTTCAACTGGGTCCACGACCCAGATCCATTTCCAACTGGCTCCACGACCCAGATCCAACCAAACTGGGCCCCGACCCAGATCCATGCCAACTGGGTCCACGACCCAGATCCAACCAAACTGGGTCCACAACCCAGATCTACTTCAACTGGGTCCACGACCCAGATCCAATCCAACTGGGTCCATGACCCAGATCCATTTCAGCTGGGCACGACCCAGATCCACTTCAACTGGGTCCACGACCCAGATCCATGTCAACTGGGCACGACCCAGATCCAATCCAACTAGGTCCACGACCCAGATCCATTTCAACTAATTCCGACCTAGATCTATTTCAACCAGATCTATGACCCGTATCGAATTAACAAAGATAACAACCGATCAATCAATTCAAATACATGCAACTTTCTCAACAAAAAAAAAAAAAGGATTTCGGAAAGTACCAATTGCAGTCCTTGATCAAAGTCGGTGCCTAGAAAGATCTTACCCTGTTGATACGAGGGGGATAGACTACGTCTATTCAGGGAACAAGGTGATTTAAGAGTGCCATTGTGCGCCGCCTCTTCCTTGGAGATCGGCCTGGCCGGCGATGATTTCATAGAACTGAATTGGAGGCTACCACAAACATGGGTTTTTCCAACTTGATTTATTTCAGAAACTACCATTTTAAAATACTTTACCGACTCCGTGTCGATACCAGCTCCGTGCTGATGAAATTTATTTTTCAAAACGATTTACCGACTTCGTGTCGATGCCAGCTCCGTGCTGATGAAATTTTCTTTCAAAATGTTTTACCGACTCCGTGTCGATGCCAGCTCCGTGCTGATGAAATCTCTTTTTCAAAATAATTTACCGACTCCGTGTCGATGCCAGCTCCGTGCTGATGTAACTAATTTTTCAGAATACTTTACCGACTCCGTGTCGATGCCAGCTCCGTGCTGATGAAATTCCTTTTCAAAACGATTTACCGACTCCGTGTCGATGCTAGTTCCGTGCTGATGAAATTTTCTTTCAAAATGTTTTACCGACTCCGTGTCGATGCCAGCTCCGTGCTGATGAAATCTTCTTTTCAAAATACTTTACTGACTCCGTGTCGATGCCAGCTCCGTGCTGAGGTAATCTCTTTTCAAAATACTTTACCGACTCCGTGTCGATGCCAGCTCCGTGCTGAGGTAATTTCTTTTAAAATGTTTTACCGACTCCGTGTCGATGCCAGTTCCGTGCTGATGTAATTTCTTTTAAAAATGTTTTACCGACTCCGTGTCGATGCCAGCTCCGTGTTGATGTAATTTCTTTTAAAAATGTTTTACCGACTCCGTGTCGATGCCAGCTCCGTGCTGATGTAATTTCTTTTTCCAAAATGTTCTCCCGACTCCGTGTCGATGCCAGCTCCGTGCTGATGTAATTTCTTTTCAACTGTTTTACCGACTCCGTGTCGATGCCAGCTCCGTGCTGATGTAATTTCTTTTAAAGTGCTTTACCGACTCCGTGTCGATGCCAGCTCCGTGCTGATGTAACTTTCAAAATACTTTACCGACTCCGTGTCGATGCCAGCTCTGGCTGATGTAATTCTTTTTTTCTTCCAAACGATCCAGCTCCGCGCTGACAAACCACGTTTTTAAGTTCACCTAACTAAATTTCTCTTTTGAGTAGCATCCCTAATAATTACCGGACTTAATAAAACATCATGCATTTTCCTTTTTTGTAAGTAAGATGGTAATGCTTGGTTTTCTGTACTCACAGGTGGCCAAACGAAAGAAGTACAAACATCTTGAGAAGCCTCCGTATTTCCTTCGATCTTCATCAAGTATGAGTAACTCAGAAGACCCACAACCTGCCATGAGTGAACTAGTTGAGGCTAATGCGATGATAGCAAAGTTGTTAGAAACAACGAAAAGGCAGGAACAAATCTTGACGGCTGTTTTGAGTAGTACTAATTTTCTGCAAACACAGGCAGCTCAGCACCAAGCATCTGGGTCAAACCCTGAACTCCCTGAACAAACACGACTAGATCAACAGACCACCCCACCTCCTGCTGTACCAGTATACCAGGGCCCTCCACTCTACATCCCACAAAATCAACCACCTCCGGTGGTGATCCCAGACGATGAGTGTAACTTCAGGGTTCCTGAAGCCAAAAGTTTTACCGATGACAAAATGGCCCAACAAATCGAGTCTCTCCAGGAAGAAATGAGACGAATGAAGGGTACAAATATTTTAGGAGGGACAAGATTTAAGGACCTTTGCTTTTACCCTAACGCACAGCTGCCGGCTAAGTTCAAGTGTTCAGAATTTGAAAAGTACAACGGGGTTGGGTGTCCTTTGTCGCACCTCAAATTGTATTGTGGATCGATGTGCCAGTATGGCGAAGACGACAGATTGCTGGTACAGTTATTTCAGAGAAGTTTAA
Organism: Akebia trifoliata; assembly: GCF_017979445.1. Classification (NCBI taxonomy): domain Eukaryota; kingdom Viridiplantae; phylum Streptophyta; class Magnoliopsida; order Ranunculales; family Lardizabalaceae; genus Akebia; species Akebia trifoliata. The sequence goes on from NC_141385.1 coordinate 24,565,750, forward strand.
CAGGGCCGGCACTCAAATGGTTCTCAGGATTGGACCACTCACTTATCAAGAATTGGCAGGACTTGGCTGAAATGTTCTGGCACAACTACAGGTTTAATACAGATGTTGGTTTGGATAGAAATGACATGGCACGAATGACGAGGAAACACAAAGAAACAGTGAAAGAGTATGCCCAGAGGCGGCGAGAGTCAGCTTCCCAAGTACGACCAGCCATGATAGAACAAGAGATGAACACCACGTTCATCTCTACATTGGGGCATTCTTTCTACACCCATCTGGTAGGGCATACCACGGGCACTTTCTCCAATTTGGTTCAAGTGGCAGACCGGGTCGAGGACGGGATCCGAACTGGTCTAATATTTGAGTTCACAGCCCTAAGCGCAGCAGCAGAGACATCGGCACTGAAGAAACCAATGCCATTAGTCAAGAAAAAAGATGAGCCTCAAGTCAACAATGTACAACCTAGCCAACCTATCTTTATTCAGGCACCAGTTCAAAGGCCACAAGCACCACAAGCCCCTTGGACACCAGTACCTCGAGCAGCCTGGGCTCCGGCGCCGCAAAATCCATTCCGGATGGTTCCTCTACAAGCTATGCCAGCACAGCCAGTGCAACAGTATGGGCATAATCAACAAGCAAGACCGAACAGGGTTAATAGAGTGTTCACCAAGTTACCAATGACGTTGTCAGAACTACTTCCCACATTATTACAGGGAGAGTATCTCACTAAGAGACCACCGAACCCAGAAGCTTCTAAAGGAGTGGGGTACAATCCCAACCTCTTCTGTGAGTTTCATATGGGTGCACCAGGGCACTCAACTGATCAGTGTTGGCAGCTCAAACACCAAGTGCAGAATCTGATTGATCGAAAAGCCATCATATTGGACAGTCCAGTAAACCAAGCGCCACAACAAAATATCAATCAGAATCCTCTACCTACCCATAATAGAGGAGGAAATGGACCTACAGTGAACATGATTATGAGAGAGGAATCCGATTTCAACCCTTCTGTGTTAATAGCTCCTATAGGGTCGAAGGCTAGAGTCCACCTAACCAAGAAGCCGGCAGTACCAATAGTCAACGCTCTCCCCCGATACACTGACAACCCCACCTCATTACCACTACAGATGTCTAGCATGACCCTCTATCCCAATAACCAATCTACAAGTTCCATTGCTCGACCTCCGCTCATCATTCCATACACATCTCCCAACCCTCAAAACTCATCTTCTCGCCCACCTCTTCACATACCATATGCTTCATTCTCGCGACCACCACTAGTCATTCCTTATACCCCTTTAAATCCTACTCAAACTATTACCACACCTTCATCAAAATCATTACCCCTCATCCTCCATGTAAAACCTGAATCACCCCCAATCACAATACACTCTCCCAAACCCTTCCCATATAGTTCTAATCAGGCGGTCCCATGGAGCTATGAAACAAGTATTGTTACCTCAAAAGGGGTAGAAACAATGGAAAAGGCTATGGTAGCAGACATTAGTCACGTGACCAAGACTGAGGCACTGGGAAGGACAGTGAGAGTCGAAGAAAAAATGGAAGAAGTGGTAGAAGAGGATGCAGAAAAGAGGAAAGAAGAGGGAAATGACAAAATGATTGAGGAAGACAGGTTAGGGCAAGGAAAAGAACCTAAAGTGACAGACCAAGAGGCTGCAGACTTCATCAAACTCATCCGCAAAAATGAGTTCAATACGGTGGAACAGCTAAACAAGACCCCAGCACAGATTAGTATCTTGGGTCTCCTGTAAAACTCAGAGGAACATCAGCAGGCACTGTTGAAAGTCTTGGGCAAGTCACACGTACCGACAACCATTTCACCTGCACAATTAGAACAGACAGTGGGACAAATCATGGCTCCCAACCAGATTGTCTTCACGGAAAGTGAACTTATCCAAGAAGGACGTGGACACATCGAGCCACTAAACATTATGGTTATGTGCAAAGGTATGATAGTCGCCAGGGTACTAATCGATAACGGCTCGGCCCTCAATGTCTGTCCTTTAGAGACCTTTCACAAGTTGAATGCGGATTGGTCTCATGTCAAGTCTAACAACAAAGTAGTTCGAGGATTCGATAGCTCAAGAAGAGACTCTCTTGGAGAAATCGATTTGCCGGTCACTATTGGCCCTTGTACTTTTGAGGTCATGGACATACCAGCAACGTTCAATCTTCTACTAGGAAGGCCATGGATTCATATTGCAGGGGCAGTACCGTCTTCTTTACACCAAAGGGTCAAGTTCATAATGGGACAAAACATGATATCAGTTCTAGCAGAGAACTTAATCCCAGCAGGCCGAACTCCAGATGTACCTTTCATAGACATAGAGATGACAAAGGACAAAGCAATGTACCACTCGTACCAATTCACGATCGTCAACCAAGTCGAAAAGGGAAAAGAGAAAGCAAAAGCAGAGTTGTCAAAGACAAACTTGATGATTGGACGGGTAATGAAGGAAACTGGCTACCGACCCAAGCAGGGTTTAGGACCGGGTGGAAAAAGCAGAACCACTCCAATTATCGCAAGCAAGCATACTCCTTACTTCGGTCTCGGTTTCAAGCCTACAAAAAAGGACATTGTCGATATGAACGACAAAAAGAAGGAACTTCGGTTAGCAAGACGACAAAATCGAGAGCCAAATGTCTGGAATCTGGGTAAGGTTCCCCACATCAGTGTCAATTTTCCTAGGTCGCAGGCCAGACCCAATAGTCTATCAGAACCACCGCCAACAAAACCAATAAGGAAGTCGAGAATGGTAAGTTTCAAACCTATGCACGTTCAAGAAGACTCAATCGTCGAGTCCCAATCATCCTTCATAGAAGGCATTGACATTTTGTTCAATGGGGATTCCGAGGAAAGTCCATCGGAGATCGCTCCAAAATCCATCAAAGTAGAAATCATTACCAGCCAAGGGAATGAATCACCTTTTCCCACCGGCATTGACTGGGCATCAGTCGTCATCCCACCGAGTTTGGGAGGGACTGTGCCTCAACCTGACAACAACAAAGATCAATTGGAGATCATGGTTATCTCCGAATCACCAATCGAATCATCCAACAAATCACTTTCACATCTCATTCGTCCCCTTAGAGAAGGGGAGACTCTGAACAATTGGGAGGAATTCCCCCTAACCCTTGAGGCTACCATAGCCTCCAAAAAAAAAAACGCCGTTAGGCGACATTAGTTTGTCCGAGGATCATAACGAGCCCTCGTCCTCGGGTAAAGACTGTTTTGAGGGCTCCCTATCTTTACTAATGCATGATTGTTCTTCTTATTTCAGATGTTTGGAAAATAGTACTCAAAAACCAAAAAAATCAAAAATTCTTCAAAAATCAAAAAAATCAAAAAGTCTTCAAAAAACAAAAAAATCAAAAAGCTTTCAAAATCTCAAAAAAATTGATATATTCCAAAAATCCAAAAAAGAGTTTTCTCAGAATTTAAGGGGTTTGTCTCAATCGGATGGACCTTTGGACAGAACAGAATATGAAAAGGACGAGTATGACTTCGAACTCGAACTCGAGTTAGATCTCATGGGAATTGAGGAAGAGTCTGAGGACGAAGTGGAATACCCTCCTAAAGAAATCAAGGACCTGTTAGAACGACATGAAAAAGGTGTTCAGCCAAACATTGTGGATACAGACTCGGTCAATCTCGGCACTGAAGATAACCCACGTGTTGTGAAAATCGGAGCCTTGTTAACCCCTCAGCAAAAAGAAGAAATGTTTAAGCTATTGCGTAATTATCAAGACATCTTCGCCTGGTCCTACAAAGATATGCCTGGCTTAGACACAGATCTCGTTGTTCACAAACTACCGATCGCTCCTGGGAGCAAGCCGATCAAGCAAAAATTGAGAAGACTCAAGCCAGAATGGACACTCAAAGTCAAAGACGAAGTGATGAAACAGTTCCAAGCAGGATTTCTCGCGGTCTCCACGTACCCTGAATGGCTAGCCAATGTCGTTCCGGTACCAAAGAAGGACGGGAAAGTAAGAATGTGTGTCGACTATCGGGATTTGAACAAAGCCAGTCCTAAGGACGATTTTCTATTACCTCACATCGACACTCTAGTCGATAGCACAGCGGGGCATGGTATGTTCTCATTCATGGATGGTTTCTCTGGATACAATCAGATAAAAATGACAGAAGAAGACCAAGAGAAGACAGCATTCATTACACCCTGGGGTACTTTTCATTACAAAGTCATGCCATTCGGGCTTAAAAATGCAGGGGCAACCTATCAACGTGCAATGACGGCTTTATTCCACGATATGATCCACAAGGAAATGGAAGTCTATGTAGATGATATGATCGCTAAATCAGGCATAGAAGAAGATCATCTGATAAATCTCAAGAAACTGTTCGACAGGCTAAGAAAGTACAGCTTAAGGCTCAATCCAGCAAAATGTGTCTTCGGGGCAACATCAGGCAAACTATTGGGTTTCATTGTCAGTAGAAGAGGCATTGAGATAGATTCAGCAAGACCAAGTACATTCTTGAAATGAAAGCACCGGTATCAGAAAAGGATGTCCGAGTATTTCTGGGTATAATACAATATATCAGCAGATTCATCGCACAACTCACGCCTATCTGTGAACCAGTATTTAAGCTACTCAGAAAAGATATGCTGAAAGCATGGAATCAGGATTGTCAAGAAGCCTTCGACAAGATAAAAAAATATTTGCTCAATCCACCAGTTTTGGTTCCTCCTACGCCAGGACGACCCTTACTGATGTATATCTCGGTGCAAGAAACGTCTATGGGCTGTGTACTAGGGCAACACGATGAGTCAGGTAGAAAAGAGCAAGCCATTTACTATCTCAGCAAGAAATTTACTGATTATGAGGCGAAGTATTCGGCACTTGAGAAGACTTGCTGCGCACTGGTATGGGCATCTCAACGACTACGACACTACCTCCTTAGCTACTCGACCATGCTCATTGCTCGAATGGACCCGCTCAAGTATCTCTTCGAAAAACCAGCACTGACAGGTCGTACTGCAAAATGGCAATTACTATTATCTGAGTTTGACATCACCTATGTCACTCAAAAGGCCAAAAGGGCAAGCCATCGCCGACTACTTAGCCGAGCATCCATTGCCTGATTATGAACCATTGAAGACAAACTTTCCTGACGAAGCCATATTGCTCACTGAGATTGAAGACGATGACGAAGAACCGGGTTGGAAAATGTACTTTGACGGGGCAGCAAATCAGAAGGGAAACGGAATAGGGGCAGTCTTGATCAAACCAGATGGGTCCCACGTGCCAATTGCAATCAGACTAAAGTTCCAATGTTCTAACAACGAGGCTGAATACGAAGCGTGCATAGCAGGGTTGAAAGCAGCACTGGATCTCGAGGTAGATGAGATCGATGTTTTCGGAGACTCGAGCCTAGTAGTTTATCAGACAACTGGAGAATGGAAGACCTGAGAGCAGAGATTGATTCCTTACCACGAGTACCTCGAAGAGTTAAGCTCAAGCTTCAACAGGATTTCATTCACATATATGCCGAGAGCTAAGAATCAATTTGCTGATGCACTAGCTACGCTTGCTTCTATGATTAGTATCTCGAAAGACTTAGTCATTGATCCTATTGAGATAGGGATTCAAGATGAGCCAGCTTACTGCCTACCCGTCGAAGTTGAAGAATCTGAAGAAAAGCCTTGGTACTCAGACATCAAAGCCTATCTCGAAGACCGAACTCTCCCATCAGATGCCACGTCTAATGATCGAAGGACTATTCAGAAGTTGGCAGGCCAATTCTTCCTGAGCAATGGCATTCTGTACAAGAAATCACATCATGAAGTCTTACTCCGATGTGTGGCAGAAATAGAAGCAAAACGACTTATCGAAACCGTGCATGGTGGAGTCTGCAGACCTCACATGAATGGTCACATGCTTGCTAAGAAGATCATGAGAATGGGATATTACTGGACAACAATGGAAAGTGATTGCTATCAACATGTCCGTAAATGCCATCTCTGCCAGATTTATGCCAATAAGATCAACGCGCCACCTTCAGAGTTGCACAATATGACTACTCCTTGGCCCTTCTCACTCTGGGGCATGGACGTTATTGGACAGATTTCGTCAAAAGCTTCAAATGGGCACCGCTTCATCCTGGTCGCTATCGATTACTTTACAAAATGGGTAGAAGCAGCTTCTTATGCAAATGTCACCAAGAGCACTGTTCTGAAGTTTGTTAAGAACAATATCATCTGCCGTTACGAACTTCCCAGCGGATTGGTAACAGACAACGCTAAGAACTTCAAAAACAAGGACATGATCAAGATGTGCGAAGACTTCCAGATCACTCATCACAACTCTGTACCTTATAGGCCTAAAATGAACGGAGCAGTTGAGGCTGCCAATAAGAATATCAAAAGAATCATCGAAAAGATGGCAGTCACTTACAAGGATTGGCACGACATGTTGCCTTTCGCCCTTCATGCTTACCGGACTTCATTTCGAACCTCAACTGGGGCAACTCCGTATTCATTGGTATATGGAATGGAAGCAGTCTTACCCGTCGAGGTTGAGATTCCCTCCCTCCGGATCTTAAAAGAAGCAGAGTTAGATGAAACAGAATGGGTCCAAGCTCGATTTGATCAACTAAATCTGATTGAAGAGAAGCGCCTTGCAGCCATTTGCCACGGACAGATTTATCAAAGACGAATCGCACGGGCTTACAACAAGAAAGTCAAACCCCGGAATTTCTCACCAGGAGACCTTGTCTTGAAAAAGATTTTACCTATACAAGAAGATGCTAGGGGAAAATTCAGACCAAACTACGAGGGACCATTCATTGTGCAGAAGGTGATGACGGGAGGAGCTTTGATCCTTATAGAGATGGACGGACAAGTTTTCCCTCAACCGATCAATGCTGACACCGTTAAGAAGTACTACGCCTAAGATTTGACCCTGAGATGACGAAAGGCCATCTTTGCTATCCCAAACAAACTATCTAACCCTAGTCAACCCCTTTGAGCCTTCACGTTCATTTCTCAACTAAGACTGGGGGAAGTCAACGACAAAAAAAAAAAAAAAAAAAAAAAAAGACAAAAGAAAAGAAAGTCAGAAAGTCAAAACATCAAGTACTCCTGGCCCGCATGAGGATAAACTGTGAACGGCTAAAAATACAAAAAAATCAAAAAAATCAAAAAACTCGGACACTTGATCTGAGCTCGACCCAAATCTCCAGTCTAAACAAGTTCGAGAGACGTTGGGAGGAAACATAGATCACATTTTCGAAACAAAAATAGACGAACCCCATGTCTAGCCCACTTTAGATGAATTAAGACCCAGACCTTAACCTCTTTTGTACCTTTCCACTACACTTAGCCTTAGCCAACACTTCGTCCCACCAAAAGTCTTTTCGGATCAGGGAATGTTCTAAGGCATCATAACGACGGTGGTAGCATAAATGATCTTGTAACTTGATCCGGACCTCAAGTCTTACTAGTCGTTGGAAGATTCGAGAGGGGAGTCCAGGTCGAAAATTCGAAAAAAAAAGAGTACTCGAGGTGTAGAGTAATCGATCTCGCGGCTCAACTTGAGTTGTCGAGCCACGAACAGTCGTCAACAAACTCGAGAGGGGAATCTAGATCTGTTACTCAAGAAAGAGTGCCACTACAAGAGTAGAGTCGCCGATCTCGCAGCTCAACTTGAGTCACCAAGCCACAAAGACACAGAGGCTCCAAACAAGATTTGCAATGTAAAAATCCAAAAAAATACAAGCATAGTCTGAAAGGGCATAGTGAAAACCTGAAAGGGCGCTATGAGTAAAAGAATCAGACTATGGCAAGATCAAAACCACCGGCACGATGAAAACCCAAAAAGGCGTCGATGCGCAAAAATGTGGAAACCGAGTCTGGTTAAAACCGTAACTGGCACCAGGGGCATTAAGGGAACAAAAAAAAAACAAAACAAAACAAAAAAAAAGGCAACTCCTGGCCCGCATGAGTATAAACTGTGAACGGCGAAAATTTTCCAAAATCCTAAGTCCCATTGCTCGATCGATATTCACCCAGTACTGGGGCACTGGGGATGACTCTAAACAGAGCCTGAGAACTGCTGACATCTATATCCTCAGTAGTTGGCAAAAACACCAATATCATTGAGATAACAAAGGTTTTTCGGAAATCTTCATATTTTGGATCTACAATATTTATTCGACAAAGACAAACCACCAAAAATTAAATATTTTCAAAATTACTATTTTGGCCAGTGATGAAAAATTTAGGACTTACTCAAACTGCATGTTTTTCAAAGAAATAGATACACCTGAGGCCAAGCAAATAAAAAACCTATTTTCTTTTGAAAAAAAAAAAAAAAAAACAAATCTCTCTTCCAAGGCATGGATTCGAGCAGCTTGCCTCATCACCACTACCTCAGCATCCAAAGCATCATGACTCACCAGGTAAGACGCGAAGGCATCAGAACAGGGACCCTAAGCAAGCCTCTCCTGAGATCACTCTCCGGGCCCATTGAGGGGAACCATTGTGGGTACATAACCTTGATCATGCTTATGAGATTCTAAGTGAAGATGAGTACATGCAAACATTTCTGAGGGGAATTGGGCCAAAACCATTTGGATTGAAGTCAGAAGCTCCTCGAGAAACTGTCGTTGTTATCATAAATCATATTAACCTTGTTGAGATCCTTATGGATGTGAATTAGTGGCCCACCGTGTTTTCTAGCATTGTTTCAAGAGCAATGACTCTTGAGGTCGTATCAACAGGCTAGCAGAAAATTATAATGGAGCCCTTCAAGTGATGACAACAGAATTTCAAAGTCCCTCCACATCTGTTTTCGACTTGAAAGAGTTTCTTTGTAAGGTATTGTAAACAACATGCCGAAGGGATTAGCTTGTGTTCCAACAGCAAAACTCTCTCTTGGATCAGTAACAACTGTTCACAACCATATTGCTTGTGCTCCAACAACAAAATTTTCTCTTGGATCAGTGACAGCTATTAACAATCATATTGCTTGAGCTCCAACAACAAAACTCTCTCTTGGATCAGTGACAGCTGTTAATAATCATATTGCTTGAGCTCCAACAACAAAACTTTCTCTTGGATCAGTGACAACTGTTAACAATCATATTGCTTGAGCTCCAACAACAAAACTCTCTTTTGGACTAGTGACAGCTGTTAACAACCATATTGCATGTGGTCCAACAACAGTAAAACTCTCTCTTGGACCAGTGACAGCTGTTAACAACCATATTGCATGCTGTTAACAACCATATTGCATGTGGTCCAACAACAGCAAAACTCTCTCTTGGACCAGTGACAGCTGTTAACAACCATATTGCATGTGGTCCAACAACAGCAAAACTCTCTCTTGGACCAGTGACAGCTGTTAACAACCATATTGCATGTGGTCCAGCGACATCAAAACTCTCTCTTGGATCAATGACAACTGTTAACAACCATATTGCATGTGGTCCAACAACAGCAAAACGCTCTCTTGGACCAGTGACAGCTGCTAACAACCATATTGCATGTGGTCCAGCGACAGCAAAACTCTTTCTTGGATCAGTGACAGCTGTTAACAACTATATTGCTTGTGCACCAACGGCAAAACTCTCTCTTGGATCTGTGGCAACTGTTAACAATCCTATTGCTTGCACCATTGAGAATCAAATGCATCATTACAAAAAAAAAATCAAAAATCAATAAAAAAAATTAAAAAAATCTCGAAAAAATCAAAAAAATCGAAAAACAGCATTTTTGCAAAAGCTCAACTCATTTGTCCAAGACTTGTTAGAAAACTCCCGTTTAAAAGTTTTTATCTAAACTACCACAAATCCGAGACCTCACACGAGCTCCGCGCCACGAGGTCGAGGAAATCAAAAGGCTCACCCTGTCAAACCCTGTGCTTGGGTAGCCACTTCTTACCATCAAATTCATCAAATCAAATCAGTAATTTCAAAACTTGTCTGAGCAAAATCCTCGGGCCCGTACAAATCAGGGTTTCGTCTATTCTTTGCAGTTCTTTGCACGCAAATCCTGCAAAGAGGGGCAGTTGTAGACACCCAAATTTGAGCGGGCCCTCGACGCAAAGTGCCCCAAAAATAGCAAAAATCGGAATGGGCTCCCAAGCCCCTAGTTTGATACGAAACATTGCACTAAAGATAGTTGAACATAATTTTTTTTTTTTTAAATGCCCCTAGGGTAAGGGGGAAAACTACACGCTAAAAAAAAGGAAGTACCCTTTGTTATAAAGGTTTGAAATATTTGATTACCACAAACACAATAAATATTCAACTTTTAATTTTGACTTTTCATAGTGACGATATTGAGGCAGGCTCAAGAGAACAAAATATTTCCTTTAAGATTCATTGTAGAATCTACCATTTTTCGTCTTGGCTCATTTAGGAAAGCAAAAAATTTTTAGATCAATCATAGACAATACTCGTAACTTCTGAGTCCTTGCTTGGTTTAAGATGGGTACTGAAATGTGGTCATTCGGACTTCTGGTATTTCTGCTCGGACCGCCTTTTAACTTTTCAACTCAACATAGATTTTCTTTTATTTTTTGATTGCTCTAATTTTTGCCTAGATTACCTTTTCAGGTTTTCGATCTAGCGAGCTTGCTCTTTTGCTTAGATCGCCTTTTTAGATTTTCGATCTAGCGAGCTTACAATTTTTTAACTTTGCTTTGATTGTTGCTAATTTTGTCTTTTTGGATTTTCAACATTGCGAGCTTGCCTTAATTTTTGCTTAGGTCGCCCTTTCGGATTTTCAACCTACTAGGTTTTTTTCTCTACTATAATTGTTGCCAAAGCCATCTTTTTGGATTTTCAACCTTGCGAGCTTGCTTTAATTTTTGCCTAAGTCGCATTTTTGGATTTTCAACCTAAAAGTTTTTTTTTCTCTTTTTCTTTTTTTTTGAACTTCTAGAGTTACTCTCTGATCATGCTTTGCTACCTTCCTTGACTTTTTCACACGGCACTTAGGAGGATTTTCATAGGTAAGCTTAGGACTGGGCATAAAAAACAAAGGAATTTTGAGGCTCAAAAATCCAAATGCCCCTTGTGTGACATTTCTTTTATTTTTCTTTGAAATTTCTTCTCCATTTTGAAGATATTTATTTTTTTTTTTCGAATTTTTTTTGTGGGAAAATCTATTTTTTTATTTTGATGTGGTCGGGCCTGAAGTAACTTCTCAGGTTGCCTACGTACCCTAGAATGTTGGGATCAGACCAAAATGTACAAGTTTTCCCTCCCCTAGGTTGGGTAATCGGGCTGAGGAAGAAAAGGGCATTTTAAAAAAAAAGTCTGATGGTTAAATCCTTGACTTATAAGTGGCGAACTTTGATTTTCTTGTCAAACGCACGAGTGACTCTTCTCTGATAAGTTTAGAGTTGGTACAGAACTTCTAGGTTATTTTTTTTCAATCTGATTTAATTCTTCGTACCGATAACGGACCTAGTATGTTTTTAACAATTGACTTTCCATCAATACCTTGAGATATGGGATTCCCTTTCAACTGGTAAGACTGTTTCTGTACCTCCATAGTGTGAATGGTAGCTTCTCTGACCAGTACTGCCGCGATTGACACATTTTCTTAATGATTGTTTTGAGACTCTTATTAGCTGCTTCAACCACTCCATTAGTTTAAGGACGGTAGGAAGATGATTTGTCATGCTGGATCTTGAACTTTAAACGCAGAGTGATATCTAGTGTAACCTATCATCAGAAACTAATTTCAAAGGGACCTATTTCGACTTAAGATATTTGCTTGGATGAATTTTGCAACTCGAAAGATAGTGGAGATAGCATTGATACATTTTGTAACATCTTCTTTGATCTCATTGATATTTTCATTTTATGGAGGAATATCTATTACGTGTCGGATAACATTCAAACTTGCACCTAACATATCCTCATAGGGTCACGTGAACAAGTCTTTTGAAATTTCTGAGTAAATTCATTATCCCATTGTGTTCCTCTAGGGATTAAGATGGTTTCTATTTGAATTTCTTGAGAATTTTTTGCTTTGAGGTTAATAACAACCATTATTTTCTCGTTCAGGAAACAAATCTATCCTTGAAGTCAGATTATTAGTGAATCCGTTAATGCGCTCGAGGTATTCAAAAATTTCCTTTATTCAAATGGGGCGACAGACGCCGTTCTAGACTTGGCAAACTAACTCGACTCAACAGGAAAATAGTAGATTTGATCGAAAGAAGACATGACCTTGCTGGAAAAAAGGGACTCGAACTAACCCAAATGACTCATGAAAACTTAAGACAACTACCCACAACGGGCTTGATTAGGACTGAGGACTGAGACATTGCTTATAATCGACATGACTGAGGCATTGTGATCTTTAGGGAATAACTGTGTAATTTTGAAAGATCTTGGAGTCATTTCTGACGATTCACTTGGTGTTGACGTTCATTCTAATTGACCAGACTTATGACCCTAACAAAATGGTGAACGATTGAACTTAGGTACAATGATAACCTTATCAAAAGTAAATTCTAGTGTTACCCCCTTGACAACATTTTAATAAATCTTGAGATTTTATTGAATTCTGTGCATCAATCTATTAAACAATTCATTCATGCAATGATTATTCAGAAGGAAATTAATTTTATTGCATTCTAGAAAATTATTGACAAATAATGTTTTCATTGAATAAAAGCTTTTACAAATCTGATTATTTTTTGCGATCATTTTCTTTTCGGAAAAATATATTTTAATAATTTTCCAAGGTCCATGCAAATAATAGATTTTTTGTAAATCATTATTCCTTCCTTTTCTTTTATTTTGGAAAACATTTTCCTTCTTTCAAAATGAGTTGGGACCCGAATTAGAAAAGGGTTTGAATACCACTTTGATTTATCGTAATTGTTGGATCGAGTTGGACTAGGTCATTATGAATCATTGCCCATTTAAAATGGATTTTTTATTGGATTGGTGCACCCTGTGATATGGTAACCTTGAATCAGATTAAACAAAAAGTTTGGTTATCTTGAAGATAAAACTGTAAATTCCTGATATCAACATTTGTAATGTCCACTTCCGAAAAGTAATTCTGGAATACCCACGATAAGTTCGAGTCGTGGCCTATAAGAGAGCTTTCTAGACTCTAGGTTTACTATGAACAATGCATTTTATCTGGCCACCCTTGCCCAAGTACACCTATATATCTCTCGAGCGTATTCAATCGGACGATACGTGGTGACTTGGTTTGATATAGCATATAGGTGATAATCTAAGACTCCAACTCAAATCTCTGAAGTCAAAAGCAGTTAGTTTAATCTCCAGTTGAGAGGTGGCGCATGATGCTAAGCAAGGGCACTCTTAAGTCACCTCTCGTCTAGAATAAAAGTAGTCTATCCCCCTTGTACCGTAGTACATCGAGGCAAGATCTCACTTAGGCATTGGTTTTGACTAAGAAGTGTAATTGATGAATTTAGATTATCTTTGATATACCGTATAGGTACGAGTCTAGGGTTGTAGCTTTCATAAATGGCTTAGCATCCCGCGAGGGGACCAACCACGTACTAGTACTACGTTGACAATCGGGGCATGTAACTGTGCGTCTTACAATAGGTCAAAGGCTCAGGTCGCTCCAGTCTGGGTGGATCGATATACCTTTTAGAGTCACCTGATCAGACAGTACTGATGCCCTAGTTTAATATACCCTAAGGCACGTGACTGGAATTATGGTTTTCATGAATGTCGTCGTATTTCCGAAAAGACCGGGCCTTGCACTAGTGCCACGTTAGCTATATGGGACATGCAAGCGTGTAAAGCGATAAACGTGCTAGTGGTGTGTGCAAAATAGGGTGGGGTGTGCCCGGGGCCTTTTTCAAACTAATGGGCCCATGGGCCTGATCATACTATCACCACATGAATACCATATTTAACCAAAACAAATGCCAAACCAATCACATCATTAAGATCAAAATAGCATATGAAACATATATCTCAATCAAGATTATGGCACGTTAGATAAGTAATCAATACAAGGACAAATAATTGGTTCCAATCATTGGAACGAGCATATAATATCTGGTCCAAATCAAAGAGATTTTTTTTTTTTTTAATGTATATGGCTCAATCAAAAATTATTTTGGGTGACCCTAAACATGTCGATATTCTAAAGAATATTAGATTAAGAATGGAATGACAATCGTTGAGATAAGCGGTTATGATGATCTTTAAACAAATTGAAAGAAAAAAAAATTAGAAAACAAATCGATTTTTATTTTACCAAGCAACACACAAAAAACATCGGTTTTTTTTTTAAAAACGAAAGGAAACTTAAAATATATATATACTTTTTAAAAAACTATTAAAAATTAAAATAAAAAAAAAACACACCCAACAAAATATTTTGCCATACCAATCTGTTGACTATCAAAGAAAGAATTTACGAATATCGATGGTGTGTTGGTGTAACAATAGAAAAGCTTCATCTTCTTATTAGCCACACATCATGCTGTTAGTAATCCCTTGCTTAAAAAAATTATATGTTTTTTTTTTTTTTGGAACTCAATCTGGCTCGATGATTTTAACACAACTGCAAAACGATGGTTCTGTTCTATCAAGATTGGATACAACCCGAACCAAATCTATGAATTTCCTCCTTCAATTCGTCTAAAACCCAATTCATTTAAAAGGGATCCGAGAACAAAATAATCTCATTAATCAGTCGGGTCATCTTCAGTTTACAATGCCGTGTCCACACAATCTGTGTTGTTATTACAGCACTCAATCTGAAATCAAATCGAGAGAAAAAAAATACTTCGATTTATAACGTGGATTAGCGTTCAGTCTGTGCTGCCATTGCAGCACCCAATTTGAGGTCAGATCGAGTAAAATAAATTTAAATATTTAAAGTAGACAAACCAATTTTCCTAAATGATCTTTGATGATACAAAGATTGGGATCAATAATTTATTCGGTTTCTCTTTTTTTTTTAAATAGATAAGATCGAGAAGGGAAACAAAACACCAAAGATATGTCGAGTTCATCATCGAAATAAAATCTGAAACAGTGGGTTTGAATTCATTGGTCCAGATTGAGAAAAAAAAACTTACCTATTCAACAAAAAAATTATTTTTCTTTTTGATCTTAACAGATTCAACCAAAGTTTCTTATCGTTCATCAGGGGCTTCGAATGGGTGGATCTGAACTTAGATCTTCTTTGATTTTGATCCTCAAAATCCCATCTTAACAACGTGATAACCTTAAGAATTAAGGGTTTTCAGCCAAACCAAACCAACAACTTCTAAGTTTTGCTTCGACAGAAAGAAAAATGATCGATCTCTAGTAGTTTTCTTTAATATCAAATAGGTTTTAAGAGAAACCGATGGGATTAATTGGGAAATCAGACTGATGGTCTCTGTTGGAGAAGATGAAGTCAGACATAAAATTTAAGAAGATGGTGTGAAAATAAAAAAAAATGATTTTATTCATGGCACACCAATCATACAGCACGTTGTTGTTGTTAGTAGACGTTAATAAAAAAAAAAATTGTTTTGATATATTTTCTTGCTACAAACAGTCAGATCAATATTTTAAACCTATAATAAAAAAAATTTCTTTAAAAAAAAGAAATGTTGTCAAAAGAAAAAATTAACGCACCTTAAAACAATTTTTTTTGGTACTGTCAAAGGACAGATCCATACATATTTAAAAGAATTCTTTCGTTATCAAAAACAGATTGACATACATCTATATAAAAAAAATAGAAATAATTTTTTTTTAATTTTTTTTATAGGATAAATCAACACACAAAAATAAAAAAAATAAAAATCCATGAGCCAATAATCATTACTTCATCCTCAATAAAGCCATCCCCTTGAAATCTTGCATTATTTAAGGTCACCCTAAGCGACCCTTAATTGAGCCATATAAAACAATATGCCAAATCAAGGTACTTAAAATCGAACCAAATGATATTAATAGCGGATAATATAAACCCAAAAATATAAAATAAACCAAATAATAAAAATGGGTCAACAACCATTTTTTTCCATACTATTATCCTCTTGACATCCTGCATTATTTAGGGTCATTCCGAATGATCATAGATTGAACCATAAAAAATGTGCCAAAACAAAGTATTTAGAATCGAAACAACTAATCAATAATTGAGCCAAAAAGAATGATAAAAAATAAAATAAAATAAACAGATAAATAAATAACTAAAAATAAAAAGAAACTAGGTCCTACTGGTGCTTCCCATACTTGGGACTTTTCAAGTCTAATCCTCAACAGTCCCCACTGGAGTCGCCACTGAAAGCGCCCTCGATCCGTGGGGTGTGCGGATCCGCTTTTGATTTTTTTGGGGGTTTGGGAGTCGCCACATAGTTATTACGGTCTAGGAATAGAGCATTGACTTTAAATAGATAAAAACAATTAATCTACGAATAAAAAGAAACTATGGTCCGGGGATTACGTTACGGGGTTAGAAGGTGTTAGGCACCAACCCCGCCCGACAAACGCTGGTCTTTACTATTTTCTAAAAAAAGATTACATTGCTAAAAGACCTAAAACCAATAAAAAATTAAGAAGTATTGTAAAACCCAGAATTTTTGATTCGTATCTCGAGGAAAAATAAATAGTGAAATTTTGAGAAAATATTGAAAGTAGGACTTAGGGGTAAAACTTTAGGATGTTTCTGATCGTTTTTAATGGAATCTGACCTCACCATTGGATTCAAAATGATTGAAAAACATATTTTAGCCTGTAAGCACGCTCAAATGCGAGTCCGAATATAAAAGTTACAAAATCCTCGATTACCGGGTCGGACCAGGCTAAAATAGTAAATTTTTGCTAGAGTAAGAATTATTAAGATTCGATTATACCATTGATTCATAACAAAAAAATTATTAAATATGGACCACACCACTAGATTCGGAACGAAAAATTAGGCGAAATAGAGTATTCATTTGTCAGTTTTGGAGTAAGGATGGTCAAATTATCGTCGATCAAAACAATTGAAAAAATACCGATTTTGTCCCAAATTTTATATAAAAAATTTTAATAATTTTTTTTTATCAATTCGTCTTCTCCAACCCGTCCAACAGCCAACGAATTTATAAAAAAAAAAATTATTTTTTTTAAAAACTTCAAACGTAGATCCCTTGCAAACGGCTCGCCATTGACGATCGACGCAGAAAGGAGAAACGTACGCAGCTTCGACATCTACAAAACCCACCCAAATTTCTTCCATTTTCTCATCTTTTTCACCCCGTATCGTCAAAAATCAGTCGTACGTATATATGGGGATTTCGAAACTTCAACCTCGGATTTCATCTGTTTCGGGGTCAAACCGTCCTCCGCCGCAGAAGGGAGAAATGACGACCACATCGAGATCTTCGAAATCACCGGGCAGGTTTCAAAAATCAGTCACCTCGAAGTATGAGTTATCTCGATTTTCACGACGTTCGCCTCGATTTCTGCGCACACATGTTTCAATTCCTTCACATAGAGATTGTAAGGAACTCTCAATTTCTATTAGTAATCGTAGATTGTGAAAATTGCAATTAGGATTTTATCAGAAAAATTTGGATGTATTTCCAAAATATAGAATTCTTTTGTTATTTAAAAAATTCACGCCAGAAATTGCATGTTTGATATGTTTAATAGTATTTTTAACAAATTATACATGGGTATGGTATTTTAACGGGTTATTTCCATAAATTGGGTCTTGTGCACCACTCAGACCCCATTTTGATATAAAATTTGTATTCTTTTTCAATGTTATTGATAAAAAATAAATTGTATAGTTTGAAAATGTGATTTAATATTCAATGAACTCATATTGAGTTGATGAATATCAGAAATGGATATTTTATTGAAGAGATTGAAAACTGTAAAAATCGGAAAAAGGAAAAAGGGTATGAAACGGTAAAATGTCAGAATCACACCCGAGGGGTGATGTTTGCATTTTACATTGTTGTGTTGTGTGTAGGTTGGTAAATGGGTATCCAGAGATAATATTACTGGTTGCATGTTTATTTACTTTTTGTTAGTGCGAGGCACTGTTTACGTTTTCGTTTTGTTATTTATTTTAGGTCGGGTAGCCATACTTGCATGGTAGAAAACTGGATATCCATTCTCAACCTTGTATTGTTAATTTTCTTTTGTTTTCAAATGAAAATATTATATATATGTAGCTATTTTGTGAGCTGTTAAAGAGTTTGTGAATGCTTGAAGGGATAGTGCGTCATATCATCCGGAGTGGTGTACTATCTTGGGATGTACGGTAGGGGCCACCAAGCTCATTCGTGGTATGGGTTACGTATGAGAGTGGAGTCACAACTGGAATCCGGGATATTCCTCTCTATTTTTACTAGTGAACTTGTAATGTAAAAGTGGTCGTATACGAATGGTTTGTATATTTGGGAATCACATGCACTCCTGATAGGCATAGACGAAGATGATTAGTTAGTGATCACTAACAATATATAGTAGTCGAACGTTCCGATACATCGAAAAGAGACCCATTGCTTACGGTCATGTCAAACAGCCAGCCTGAGCCGGATAAATGGTCAACCAAGCGTGGTAAGTGCAGCAACCGGTCACAAAATCAGGAATTAAAATTCAGAGAAGAATTGTAACATCATGTCCCGACTGGGAGCGATCCAGTCGTGAATCCCAACTCTCTAATTCCAATACTCCACCATTGTGTATTATGTATATGTTGTCTTATTTTGATATATAAAATGAAATGCATGTTTAATGTTTCCATTTGATCAATTATATTTGTATACAAAGAAAATGTTATAGTGAGTACTGTTGATTGATGTAATGTCAGTTTTAAAATATTTAATTGCTCATCCCTGGCTATATGTACCAGTTAATCGTAGTTTCTTCTGTAAAACTTTACATATTTTAAAATGATTCAGTATGTTTATTTGTTTATGTTAGGAGAGGTTATTGGCAGAAATTGTTTGATTCCCTATTGGGTAACCATTGTTACTCACCCTTTCCTTCTCCATTGTTTTTAGTTTCAGATCAGAAGTTTAGCGAGGCAGGTGTAGAAAACGATTGAGAATCATCTGGTGGGTCAGATAGACAACCAGAGTCTGTCAGTTGGTAAGTACTAGGGCTATATCCCCTAGTGGTGTCTGTTCGTCTTGAGGTATTTTGGATTCTGTATTGAGTGTTAGGAATTTTGTTAGAGTGAGGAATCTCTATATAATCCTGTATATAAATTTTCTTCTTTCGCACTCTGATTTATCGTACGTTGTTAAATGTATATAGGTTTCCGCTAGTATTATATTTTGTATGTATATATGCAGGATTGTATATCGTTTATCAGGTGCAGGTTGAACGCTTTGGAATGTTAACATAAACAGAGGAGACCATGCCAAAATTTCGAGGTGCCACCTAGTACCCCGAGTTTTGACATGGGATTTTGTGTTAGTGTTTGGCGGGGCGCCCAGATGGTATCAGAGCATAGTATTAGATCCGTATGAGATACTGATCTGCTATGTTTTGGAGAGTGGGCTGATACCACAAATATTAGATCGGTAATAATAGATTGTCATTAGGAATTGGGTATTCGAGCTCATTAGTAGTTCCGTATTGAAATTACGAGTTCTTCCGTGTCTAGAAGTTTATAGAGCCTTGTAAGCCTAAGATAGGATTCTAATTTTATTATTTAGTAATGGAAATGGAGTCCATTACTAAGTTCTAAGCTATGATAACAATTCATAGTTACGTATGAACAATTTTGGCCTTATTCTAATAAGTGTCTTGTTACGAATAAACCCAAGTAAGATGAGTGGATGAGGCAGAGGTCGAAATGCAATAGAGACGAGTAGATTCTGGATCAAACTACTGGCCCGACAGCATAACTAATGTCATTCATGGGACAGATGGATGAGTCTCATGTCAATGTCAGAGAGGAAATATGAATAATACAACCACCATCACCTCGAAGCCAAATAGAAATACGGCAATTAGTATCAAATAAGAGACAAACAATTATGAAACTAGGAAATTCATAGGAAAAATAACCATACATAAGGAGTGAGATTATAAATATACCAACTCAATAGATGGAAGAATTTTATAAGAAACAACATATACTACTAAATCAGCTGAAAAAAAAGAGTTGTGATATATTACGAATGTGGTAAATTGGGATATAAAGGAGAACAATGTTCGGGTCGATATCAATCGATTAAAGATGCGTGTCTCAAAAAGATACTAGACAAACTAATTGAAGGAACAATAAGGCCACCAGATTTAAATAAAGTTGATAACGTATTCATACCATCCCGAACAGACAAGACTAGTGATCGGAAGTGAGAGATGGTACAAGACTTACCACGATTGCAAGGCGTACCACTAAATCCAAGAAATGAGGAAGCGCTGGACTTCTTCGCAAAAGGAAAATACTATTTCACCTCCGGGACCACTTCACAGGTCGTGCCTTTAAAGAATAAGAGAATTCCCCAGTCCAAAAGACAAGTAAATCTAGAGATGTGGTAGTAGAATTTTCAACGATTACGTCTACTGAGATTTGAAAGTTTTTTTTTTCGATCCGATTGAGGTCAATGAGTGGATTTTGAAGACCTAAGAGATTTTGAGTATCATGTAGTGCTCGAGAGATCAGTGGGTGACAGTAACTACTTTTTAGTTGGATGGATATGCTAGTCATTAGTAACGTTTTGAAAGGAATGTATTGGGAAATGGATCGTTTGAGTGGGTAAACTTCAAAAAGATGTTTTTTTGATAAATTTATATCTAAGACTGCTCGAGAAATCAAGCACAAGGAATTTTTGAGATTAGTGTAAGTCATCTATCGATTATAGACTATCAGATGATGTTCACTAGGTTGTCACGATATGCGCTCGAACTTATCTTGACAGATCTGTAAAAGGCCGTAGACTCTTTAGAGGATTATAACCCTATCTAAGGGCCAGGAGGTCAATGATTGAGACTACCAATTATAGAGATACAATGAGTCGAGCTTAAAGGGTAGAGAAAGGGGAAATGGAATTACAAATATCCCGGGGACATATTAGTCAATCCCAGACGTCTCTTCCTTCCAGATCAGATCCAGCCAAGAGACCGATGTATTCAAGATCGAGTACTTCTTGACCCGCATATCCGCAGTACCGAACTACCACTCCACTATTAAGTTACAGGGTTTCTTCATCACCGAGTCATAGAATAATTGAGACTCCAATGATGCCACTAGGGCCAAAGGAACCAAGAAGGCAGGTTCAGAGCCTACAGACCCCAGTCCACCAACTGCCCGCTTCACAGAGATCTACGAAGACAAGATTAACATGTACGCGTGTGGGCAGGTGGAACACATATTATTTACTCCAACAGCTACAAAAGGCTAACTACAACTAATAGTTAATAGGCTAAAGTGCAGATAAGACAAAAAACAACTAAACAGCTACTAGTATAGAACAAGAACTACTGCTTCCTAAGAGACGAGAACTCATTACTCAGGCTTATTAGCTTAGTTAGTGCATAGTATCAGTATGCAACGTAAAGGAAAGCCGTAGTGACACTAGTAGATAAAAGTAAGAAATGTCAAGCTCTACGTTAGTTATTAGATTAGATAGAGAGCGATAAAACGATTGAAAGCAGGCCATGTAAAGTATAGTGTCATTATGTTTTGTCAGTTTCGTCTCAACTAGTTAACTCCAACTGATTTCTAGTTGTAGTTCCATCAGGTGCTGTTCAATTGGTACGCTAGTTTTTATATCAATAGTCTAGTCAATTACTCCATATATTACACTAGTAGATAAGCAGGTGTTTCTTGTATATCCTTCATGTCGAGAGCTACTTCATCGAATATCAACACAGGGAGTTGCGTATCTTTCTTTTCGATTGAAGATGGTTTAACTTTGGGGGACCTAACGACTGAACTATTAGATGAAGCAGCTCTTGCTTTACGACTTCTTGAATCGATTCTCCTCCTTTAAAAAGATAGATCATCCTTTTCCTTTCATCTTTCTATCCTCGATGTTGGCTCACTTCAAGACTTCGATTGTGACTTCTTTTCACTCCTCGAAACGGAAAGCGCTATAAGTAAAGATTATGACTCCGTAGAAACAGCGACTACCACTTACCTGTGCCCACATCCATCCTAAAGAGAGAAGGTCTGCAATCAATACATACCCTTCTTATAAGGTAAGGTTCATTTGTTTATACGAGCAATTTTTAGACGAGAAGGAAAAAAAAAAAAAACACGCGTGGTCCGGTTAAATATTGATTATTCATAGGCGAGTCACAAAATGCCCTTGGTTATATGGTAAAACTATGCATTGAGGAGTAATATTCATGCAAGTAAGGGTAAAACATAATAAACGGTGTAATTGATGAAAGAAATAAAGATAAAAATGGAGAAGATGTGAAAAGATTGTTGTTGATAGACATTGGTGGGGAAGTGATACAAGGTGAATTGATTGTTATCTTAGGGTTATACAAATAATGGATTAGTTGGAGTATAAGTTTGAATTAGAGTGATTAATTAATGAATGTGTTGGGTTGACGGAGTATAGGAGACATAAGTCTACGAGTTATAAATCAGATCGGTTTGCGACTAAGAATAGATGGTAATCGGAAATAAGTGTTGTTTATTATACATGTTGTGTTAGTGGAATCGCGACAAAGCTCGATAAGGTATGATTTTAATTTCGAGGATGAAATTTTTATTAAGGGAGGGAGAATGTAAAATCCCAAATTTCTGATTCGTATCTCGAGGAAAATAAATAGTGAAATTTTGAGAAAATCTTGAAAATGGGACTTAGGGGTAAAACTTTAGGATATTTCTGATCATTTTTAATGGAATCTGACCTTACCATTAGATTCAAAAGGATTGAAAAACATACTTTAGCCTGTAAGCACGGTCAAATGCGAGTCCGAATATAAAAGTTACAAAATCCTTAATTACCGGGTCGGACCAGGCTAAAATAGTAACTTTTTGCTAGAGCAAGAATTATTAAGATTCGATTACATCATTGATTCATAACAAAAAAATTATTAAATATAGACTATTTATATGTCATTTTTATAGATTAAGAAGTCGAATTATCGTCAAAAACGAAAACGACGTCAAGTTTAGGGGTCTCCTCAGGTTAAAAATGTAAATTTTTGTTGGAGATAGAATTTATAGAAATTGACCACACCATTTGATCCGGAACGAAAAATTAGGCGAAATAGAGTATTCATTTGTCAGTTTTGGAGTAAGGATGGTCAAATTATTGTTGATCAAAACAATTAACAAAATACCGATTTTGTCCCAAATTTTATATAAAAAAATTTTAATAATTTTTTTATCAATTCGTCTTCTCCAACCCGTCCAACAGCCAACGAATTTATAAAATTTTTTTTTGTTTTTTCTTAAAAACTTCAAACATAGATCCCTCGCAAACAGCTCGCCGTCGACGACCAACGCAGAAGGGATAAACGTCCGCAGCCTCGACATCTACAAAATCCACCCAAATTCCTTATATTTTCTCGTCTTTTTCACTCTGTATCGTCAAAAATCAACCGTACGTATATACAGGAATTTCGAAACTTCGTCCTCGGATTTCATCCATTTCGGGGTCAAATCGTCCTTCGCCGCAGAAGGGAGAAAGGACGACCAATTCGAGATCTTCGAAACCACAGGGCCGGTTTCGAAAATCAGTCGCCTCGAAGTATGAGTTACCTTAATTTTCGTACCATTCCCCTTGATTTCAGCGCACGTGTTTCAATTCCTTCGCATAGAGATTGTAAGGAACTCTCAATTTCTATTAGTAATCGTAAATTGTGAAAATTGTAATTAAGATTTTATCAGAAAAATTTAGATGTATTTTCCAAAATATAGAATTCTTTTCTTATTTAAAAAATTCACACCAAAAATTGCATGTTTGATATGTTTAATTGTATTTTTAACAAATTATACATGGGTAGGGTTTTTAACGGGTTATTTCCATAAATTGGGTCTTGTGCACCGCTCAGACCCCATTTTGATATAAAATTTGTATTCTTTTTCAATGTTATTGATAAAAAATAAATTGTATAGTTTGAAAATATGATTTAATATTCAATGAACTTATATTGAGTTGATGAATATCAGAAATGGATATTTTATTGAAGAGATTGAAAACTGTAAAAATCGAAAAAAAGGAAAAGGGAATGAAACGGTAAAATGTCAGAATCACACCCGAGGGGTGATGTTTGCATTTTACATTGTTGTGTTGTGTGTAGGTTGGGGAACGGGTATCCAGGGATAATATTACTGGTTGCATGTTTATTTACTTTCTGTTAGTGCGAGGCGCTGTTTACGTTTTCGTTTTGTTATTTATTTTAGGCCGGGTGGCCACACTTGCATGGTAGGAAACTGGATATCCATTCTCAACCTTGTATTGTTAATTTTTCTTTTGTTTTCAAATGAAAATATTATATATATGTAACTATTTTGTGAGCTATTAAAGAGTTTGTGAATGCTTGAAGGGATAGTGCGTTATATCATCCGGAGTGGTGTACTATCTTGGGATGTATGGTAGGGGCCACCAAGCTCATACGTGGTATGGGACGCGTATGAGAGTGGAGTCATAACTGGAATCCGGGATATTCCTCTCTATTTTTACCAGTGAACTTGTAATGTAAAGGTGGTCGTATACGAATGGTTTGTATATTTGGGAATCACATACACGCCTGATAGGCATAGACGAAGATGATTAGTCAGTGATCACTAACAATATATAGTAGTCGAACGTTCCGCTACATCGAAAAGAGACCCATTGCTTACAGTCATGTCAAACGGCCAGCCTGAGCCGGATAAATTGTCAACCAAGCGTGGTAAGTGCAGCAACCGGTCACAAAATCAGGAACTAAAAGTCAGAGAAGAATTGTAACATCATGTCCCGACTGGGAGCGATCCAGTCGTGAATCCCAACTCTCTAATTCCAATACTCCACCATTGTGTATTATGTATATGTTGTCTTATTTTGATATATAAAATGAAATGCATGTTTAATGTTTCCATTTGATCAATTATATTTGTATACAAAGAAAATGTTATAGTGAGTACTGTTGATTGATGTAATGTCAGTTTTAAAATATTTAGTTGCTCATCCCTGGCTATATGTACCAATTAATCGTAGTTTCTTCTGTAAAACTTTACATATTTTAAAATGATTCAGTATGTTTATTTGTTTATGTTAGGAGAGGTTATTGGCAGAAATTGTTTGATTCCCTATTGGGTAACCATTGTTACTCACCCTTTCCTTCTCCATTTTTTTTAGTTTCAGATCAGAAGCTTAGCGAGACAGGTGTAGAAAACGATTAAGAATCATCTTGTGGGTCAGATAGACAACCAGAGTCTGTCAGTTGGTAAGTACTGGGGCCTATATCCCCTAGTGGTGTCTGTTCGTCTTGAGGTATTTTGGATTCTGTATTGAGTGTTAGGAATTTTGTTAGAGTGAGGAATCTCTGTATAATCTTGTATATAAATTTTCTTCTTCCGCACTCTGATTTATCGTACGTTATTAAACGTATATAGGCTTCCGCCAGTATTATATTTTGTATGTATATATGCATGATTGTATGTCGTTTATCAGGTGCAGGTTAAACGCCTTGAAATGCTAACATATACAGGGGAGACTATGTCGAAATTTCGAGGTGCCACCTAGTACCCCGAGTTTTGACATGGGATTTTGTGTTAGTGTTTGGCGGGACGCTACAAGTATACCTAAATGATCGCAACGATTTGTTCCCTTAGAAATGGTGGAGAGACTCCTCGTATGAGATTTCCTATATTCTTTTCTATCACTGGATCTGCTTCTGATCTCCAAGTTGAGGTATCTAGATCTGAGTGTTTTCTGTATTTTTTGAAGGGTTTCTGGATGTTTTTGAAGGGTTTCTAGGTGTTTTTTGATTAAAATCCGGGGTTTGGATGATATGTAGGGAGTTAGGGATTTAAAATTAGGGTTTTGAGAAAGCTGTGGAGACTTTTTGACCTACTTTTACTAGGATTTATTTTGACCTGCGAAATTAGGTTGTGGGGCTCTATATTTATAGAGTTTTTTTGGGTAGAGTTGGTGTTTAATTAGGTTTCTTTTAGATAAAGTGAATTAGGGTTTTTACTTAAGTCTTGTTTGATTGACTAGGTTTATTTAGATTAGGGTTTTAATTCTTACGTATAATTAAAGAATATATTTTTGATTTTTGGAGAACCCCCTTAATTATTTTTTAATTATTTAGGCCCCCAGATGGAAGTGTCTTTTAATAAATATTAGGGGGCTCCATTTACATAAGTAGGCAACCATCAATAATTTTACTTGAGGGCTTGTTTGATTAATTTTCTTAGTTTAGATTTTTAAATTAATTTCATTAAGATTTCATTTTACGTTAATTAATGTTTTATTTATTAATTTCAAAATTTTAAATTGTTAAAATCAAAAAATTATTGTTTTGCCCTCGAAGAGGACTTTTGTGTTGAGAAGTCGTTTTTCGATTTTTTGGAATTGACTTTTCGTAGGAAATTCGATGAGATTATCGATTTGTGTCACTTATAAATTTTTTAGCGTGAAATGCTTGTAAACCCTTATGAGGGGCATTTTCGTAATCCTGTCGAATTTGGTGAAAATTGGTAGAATGATTTATTTGATTTCATTTTGTTGTTTTATGCGTTCGAATGAGTTTTCCTAAGCGTAATGTGGGCTCTAAGGATGTTTTGATATTAGGAGTATTTTGGTAATTTGATATTTTTTTAGTGATTTTTATAGTAAAGCTTATTTTTATCTAAAAATGATGATTTCTATGTTTTTTGGGTCATATTTTCCTAACGTAGCATGGTTTCTACAATTTATTAGTTTGAGATACCTCATCTGAATTTCTGAAACATATCTAGTAATAAAATAGAGTATTGGAATATTCATCCATCATTGGGAACCGTAGCAATCGGGTTGATGAGTTGATTAATCAGGTGAGATAAAAAATGGGGTGTTTACAACTAGGTCTCCTTTTAGATAAGATAAGGTTGTTTAATAAAGATTTTGACTTAAGTCTCATTTGACTGACTAGGTTTCTTTAGATTAAGGTTTTAATTAGGATTTTGACTTAAGTCTTATTTGATTGACTAGGTTTCTTTAGATTAGGTTTTTTAATCTTGCGTAGAATGAAAGAATATATTTTTAAGTTTTATGGAAAACTTCCTAATTATATCTTTAATTATTTGGACCCCTAGATAGAAGGGTCTTTTAATAAATATAAAGGGGGCTCCACTTAAATAAGTGGTCAACCATCAACAATTATGCCTGAGGGCTTGATTGATTAACTTTCTTGGTTCAGATTTTTAAATTAATTAAGGTTTCACTTTACGTTAATTAATGTTTTATTTATTAATTTTAAAATTTAAAATTTTTAAAATTGGAAAATTATCGTTTTGCTCCCAAAGAGAACTTTTGCATTTCAAATCATTTTTTGATGTTCTGGGATGTTTTGGAATTGACTTTTCGTAAGGAATTCAATAGGATTATGGGTTTGTGTCATTTACGAATTTTTTGTATGAAACGATTGTGAACCCTATGAGGGGCATTTTCGTAATTTTATCGAATTTGATTAAAATTGGTGAAATGATTTATTTGATTTTACTTTTTTATTTTATGCGTTCGAAAGGATTTTTCTAAGTATAAGGGGGGTTCTAAGGATTTTTTGATGTTAGGAGTATTTTGGTAAGTTGATTATTTTTTAATGATTTTTATCGTAAACCTTCTTTTTGTCTGTAAAATGATGATTTCTATGTTTTTGGGGTTATATTTTCTTAACATAGCGTGGTTTCTATAGTTTTGTTAGTTTGAGATAGCTCATTTGAAATTCTAAAACATATCTAGTAACAAATAAAAAGTATTGAAATATTCATCTATCATTTGGAACTGTCGCAATTAGGTTGACGAGTTGATTAATCAAGCGAGTGCAAAAATAGGATGTTTACAGATGCCCCTCTTTGGCAGAGAATTGAAGCAAATCTATTTTGATAGATAGTACGATATTCGAATGCCAAAGCTAGTAATAGTTCATTTTACAGCCTGATTTAGCAATTCGTCGGGACGTTCAGATCCTTAAGGGTAAAACTCTCCTTGAACTAAAAGTTTGTCAGGTCCTCGAGCCTAAACTTTCGCTGACGATGTCAGATACTTGAATTTTAAAAAATTCTCCTTGACTAATGCAAAAGTACACGTGTGTGCAAAGGTGTGATGCTTACTAAGTATTCTATCGGATTATTGATAATAAACTCTCCTCAATAACTACAAATGTCATGTCCGAGAGATATTCTCTTACTGATGATGATGATTCAAATTGAAATGCTTATATGCAATTAAGACAATCACACAATATTGAACTATGGTAAGTTAGAATAACGATATATGTGATGTAGAAACTGCATTAAATCCTATCGAAATTCTTTTTTGAGTTCGAAAAAATTTGAGTCTCGTTTATCGGACTCGAGCTTCTCGGAGCCACGCTTCTCGGACTAAGGTTTGTAGGAACTTAAAAAATCCTATTCAAGTTAGAGTCTTGTTTCTTGAACTCTGACTAAGGTTTGTAGGCACTTAAAAAAACCCTACTCATTCTATGATTCAAATAAAGCTGGAGTCTCGTTTCTCTGACTCTAGCTAAGGTTTGTAGGTACTTAAAAAAAACCTACTCATTCTATGATTCAAATAAAGTTGGAGTCTCGTTTCTTGAACTCTAGCTAAGGTTTGTAGGCACTTCAAAAAACCTACTCATTTTATGATTCGAATATAGCTGGAGTCTCGTTTTTCGAATACTAGCTAAGGTTTGTAGACACTTCAAAAAACTTACTCATTCTATGATTTAAATAAATCTGGAGTCTCGTTTCTCGAACTCTAGTTAAGGTTTGTAGGCACTTAAAAAATAATGTTAATTCATTCTATGATTCAAATAAAGTAGAAGTCTCGTTTCTTGGACTCTAGCTAAGGTTTGTAGGCACTTCAAAAAAACCTACTCATTCTATGATTCAAATAAAGTTGGAGTCTCGTTTCTTGGACTTTAGCTAAGGTTTGTAGGCACTTAAAAAAAATCTACTCATTTTATGATTCAAATAAAGCTGGAGTCTCATTTCTCGGACTCTAGCTAAGGTTTGTAGGTACTTAAAAAATCATATTAATTCATTTTATGATTCAAATAAAGTTGAAGTCTCGTTTCTTGGACTCTAGCTAAGGTTTGTAGGCACTTCAAAAAAACCTACTCATTCTATGATTCAAATAAAGTTGGAGTCTCGTTTCTTGGACTCTAGCTAAGGTTTGTAGGCACTTCAAAAAACCTACTCATTCTATGATTCGAATAAAGCTGGAGTCTCGTTTTTCGAACACTAGCTAAGGTTTGTAGACACTTCAAAAAACTTACTCATTCTATGATTCAAATAAATCTGGAGTCTCGTTTCTCGAACTCTAGTTAAGGTTTGTAGGCACTTCAAAAAACCTACTCATTCTATAATTAAAAAAAAATCGGAGTCTCGTTTCTCGAACTCGAACTTATTAGAGTCACGCTTCTCGGGTTAAGGTTTGTAGGCACTTAAAAAGATCTACTCATTCTATGATTCAAAAAATGTTGGAGTCTCGTTTCTCGGATTCGAACTTATTGGAGCCATACTTCTCGGGCTAAAATTAGTTAAAGATTCGGTATTATCGAGCTCAAAGTTTGAAAGATCGGGCCTTTATTGGCTTATTATGCCTCTAGATTCATAATTATTACTGGGCTTTGTCAGTATTTTAGACTTTTGAATAAGATTTTCTTTTTGATTATATGATTAAGAATGAAAACTTTAGAATCACAGTTATTCTAAAAAATGCCCCTAGTTTCAAAGTTGGCTTCTAACTGGAACTTGACTATGAAACTGATGAAATGGATTGCATTTGAAAAATATGAACGGGCAACTATGGGCTCTGATATATGATAGACAGAAGAATCGACATTCCCTTAAATTTAAGACTCTTAGGATTATCATATGTGCAATAAGGAATTTGATCAATTTCTTTTGAGAAATGCTTAAGCCGAACTTAAAATCTTGATGATTAATATAATAGAAGATCTTTCTTTTCAAAGTGATTGATGGTTCTACATTTTCCTTTGGCGAATACTTGAACAAGTAAACATACTATTAAATATCCTATAATGTTCAAGATGACTTCTGAGTTTCTTCGACTTCAACACTATCTTCATCAGATGTGAGCTTTCAGCTAAAAATGAATGTTGTCTCTTGAATAATTTTCTACATCCTTTAGTAAACTTCCTACTGGATTTTTCTTCTTGATTGGACATTTCCTCCCATTTGATGATGTCCAAATTTTTGCCTAAATTGCCTCTTCAGGTTTTCAATCTAACGAACTTTGTTTTTCTTCTTTTGATGATGCCTTGATTTTTTCCTAACTCGCCTTTTTAGGTTTTCAACCTAGCAGGCTTTGTATTTTTATGGTTATACCCTAACTTTTGCCTAAATCACCTTTTCGGATTTTTAACTTAGTAGGCTTTTTTTTTCTTCTTGATGATCTTGAATATTCAACTTGACAACTTCTTGGTTCCTTGGACCTTAACCGAGTCAATTAGCATTCGGAGAACTTAATAGGTGGGCTTAGGACATGATTTAGAAAAAAAAAAGGTATAAGGCTCAACTTCTCAAAATTCCCCTAGTTTGATATTCTCTATTTTTCTTTTGATTCTCTTTTAATTTTAATGCCCCTAGCTCGACACTTTTTTTTTGTAAATCTTTTTGACACTTTTTTTATGCCCCTAGTTTGGTATTCTTTTATTTTCTGTCAATTCTTTTGACTCTTTCTTTTAATGCCCTTAGTTTGGCATTACTTTTTTGAACATTTTAATAAGGGATTTTCTTTTTTGATGACACTTTTCTTAAGAAAATACATTTCTTTTTCGTGACTGGACCAGAAGTAACTTCTCAGGTTACCTAAGTACCCCAAATATTTCTATTCTCTTTTAGGATAAGGTCAAAACGTAGTTCATACTAGACTTCCCTCCCGAGGTTGGTTCATGTGGTTTAGAAAGAAGAGGCTATTGATTTTTTAGAAGTTGCGAGTTGCTAAAGAAGGTTATCCTTTTCTTGGTACGACAGGAAAGTGGTTCAACCAAAGAAGGTCTCTTTTGGAGAAATGCTACTTGAATTGGTCAAAGTTTAGGGAACTCGATGCCTTGATTGTTCTGTCGAGTAAAGTATTCTTTTGAGAATGAGTAATCTTCAGTCTTCTTCTACGGAATTAAATATGATTGAGTTCTTTGTATTTGACATTAACTCATTTAACATTTTCAGAACTTCAAAAAATCTTTATTCTTTTGTGAATGAAAACTCTCTTCTCTCGAGTGAAAAACATGATAGATCCCTTCTTACGGATCTTAGCACCTGTAGATACCCTATTTTTGCACACGCCTGATTAATCAACTCGTCGATCGCGACGATTCCCAATGATGGATGAATGTTCCAATGCTTTATTTTTGTTATTAGATATGTTTTAGAAGTTCGGATGAGGTATCTCAAACTAACAAAACTGTAGAAACTACGCTACGCTAGGAAAATATAATCCCAAAAATATAGAAATCATCATTTTGTAGACAAAAAAAAGCTTTACGATAAAAATCACTAAAAAATGATCAAATTACCAAAATACCCCTAACATCAAAACATCCTTAGAGCCCCCCTTACACTTAGAAAAACCCTTTCGAACACATAAAATAACAAAATGAAATCAAATAAACTATTCCGTCAATTTTTACCAAATTTGACAAAATTACGAAAATGCCCCTCATAAGGATCACAATCATTTTATACAAAAAATTTCATAAGTGATATACATCAATAATCCCATCAAATTCCTTACGAAAAATCAATTTCAAAACATCCCAGAATATCAAAAAACGATTTGAAACGAAAAAGTTCTCTATAGGGGCAAAACGATAATTTTGTAATTTTAAAAAAATTTTAAAATTTGAAATTAATAAATAAAAAATTAATTGACGTAAAGTGAAACATTAATAAAATTTAAAAATCTGAACCAAAAAAATTAATCCATCAAGCCCTCAGGTAAAATTATTAATGGTTGTCCATTTATTTAAGTGGAGCCCCCTTAATATTTATTAAAAGACCCTTCCATCTGGGGGTCCAAATAATTAACGATATAATTAATGGGGTTCTTCACAAAACTTAAAAATATGTTCTTTTATTGTACGCAAGATTAAAAAACTTAATTTAAAAGACCAAGTCAATCTCATAAGACTTAAGTCAAAATCCTAATTAAAACCTTAATGTAAAAAAACCTAGTCAATCATATAAGACTTAAGTCAAAATCCTAATTCACCTTATCTAAAAGGAGACCTAGTCAAACCCTAATTCTTCTTAAAAATTTATAAATATAGAGCCTCCACAACCTAATTTCGCATGTCAAAATAAATCCTAGAAAAAGTAGGTCAAAAAGTCTCCCTAGCCTTCTCCAAACTCTAATTTTGAAACCCTAACTCCCTACCTATCATTCAAACCCCAGTTTTTACTCAAAAAACACCTAGAAACCCCTCAAAAACATCTAAAAATCCTCCTAAAAATATAAAAAATACTTTGATCTAAGAAGAAGACACCTCAACTTGGAGATCTGAAGCAGATCCAGTGATAGAGGAAAAGTAAGGAAACTCGTACAAGGACGCTCCCCGCTAGTACTGAGGGAACAAATCGTTGCGATCATTTAGGTATATTTTCTTAGTTTTTTATTTTTTTATTTTTTTTATTTAAGGTCTTTTAGCAATGTAATCCTTTTTTTGGAAAATAGTAGAGACCGGCGTTTGTCGGGCGAGGTTGGTGCCTAACACCTTTTGACCCCGTAACCTGATCCCCGGACCTATTCTCTATGTAGATTAGTATCTTATTTATTGGTAGTGTTAATATTTTGGTTCTTAGACCGTAATAACTAGGTGGCGACTCCCAACCTTAAAAATCAAAAGCGGATCCGCACACCTCCCGGAGCGAGGGCGCTTTCAGCACCTTTGTCAATGGTTTCAACTACATTATTCTTAATCGATAATCTTTGATTTTGAAGTTCACCCTTGACTTTATATCCTCATGAGACTATGCAGGAACGTTATTGAGTTTCTCAAGTAAGTTTATTATTCTCTCATATTCCCCTGAGAATAATGTAGTATCCATTTGCACGTTTTGAGTGTACTCTTTAATCCCAATATTTATCAAGTTTAATTTGTGAGTGAAAGCGCCCTTGATCCGCGGGGTGCGCGGATCTGCTTTTGACCCTTGAGGTATGGGAGTTGCCACCTAGTTATTACGGTCTAGGAACCAAACTGACTCTAAAATGGATAAAAAACTAATCTACTACAGAAAAACTAAATCCGGGGATCACATTACGGGGTTGGAAGGTGTTAGGTACCAACCCCGCCCGGCCAATGCCGGTCTCTACTTATCCCAAATAAGACTACATTGCTAATGACAAAACCTAGATAAAAATATAATAGAAATGTGACCTTCGATATGCAAAGGTTCTATTCCCTCAGATCTGGTGAAACTGCTCCTTGTACCGTACTTCTTGCTTCGTTCTGTCTCCGGATCTGATTTCTGATTTCCGAGGCAAGGTATCTCCTTCTTGGATCTGGATTCTTCAAATTTGTTATGGATTTTGGGGTGTTTTTGAAAGGTTTTTAGGTATTTTTTAGGCTAAAATCAAAGCATGGGTGTTCGGTAAGGAGTTGGGGCTTCAAAATTAGGGTTTTTGGGAGGTTGTGGAGGCTTCTTCACCTACTTTTTCTAGGGTTTTTACTTTGATACGAAAATAGGGTGTGGAGGTTCCTATTTATAAATTTTTTTTGAAGCATTAGGCTTTGATTAGGGTTTCTTTTAGAGTTTTAATTAGGGTTTTGACTTTGGTCTTATGAGATGGACTAAGTTTTTAGGGTTTTAATTTAGGGTTTTGATTTTAGTCTTATGAGATTGACTTGATTAGTTTAGATTAGGGTTTTGATTTAGGGTTTTGACTTTAGTCTTATGAGATTGACTTTAATACTTTGACTTTAGTCTTTCTTGGTTGGTTTTTAATATCTTGACTTTAGTCTTACTTGATTGACTTTAATGTTTCACTTTACATTATTTAATGATTTGTTTATTAATTTTGAAATTTTTAATTATTAAAATTGTAAAATTATCGTTTTACCGTCGGAAAGGATGTTTTACGTTTTAAGTCATTTTTCAATGTTTCAGGATGTTTTGGAATCAGTATTTCGTAAGGAATTCAATGGGAATGTTGGTTTTTGTTATTTATGAAATTTTTTGTGTGAAATGATCGTGAATTTTATGAGGGGTATTTTCGTAATTTTGTCGAATTCTGTGAAAATTGGCGAAATGATTTATTTGATTTCTATTTGTTATTTTATGTGTTTGAATGAGTTTTCCTAATCGTAACGTAGGTTCTAGGGTTATTTTGATGTTAGGAGTATTTTGATAATTTGGTCATTTTTAGTGGTTTTTATCGTGAAGCTTCTTTTTGATTTGCGAGATGATGATTTTTATGTTTCTGGAGTCGTATTTTCCTAGCGTAGCATGGTTTCTAAAGTTTTTTCAGTTCGAGATACTTCATCCGGATTTCTGAAACATATCTGGTAACAAAAAAAATATTGGAATAGACATCTATCATTGGGAACCGTTGCGATCGGATTGACGAGTTGATTAATCAGGTGAGTGCAAAAATGGGGTGTCTACAGATGCCCCTCTTTGGCAGAGGTTGAAGCAAACTAGATAGCAAATCTATTTTCGTAGATAGTGTGATATCTAAATGTCAAAGCTAGTGACAGTTCATTTTGCAGTCTGATTTAACAATTCGTCGGGGTGATCGGATCCTTGAGGGTAAAATTCTCTACGAACTAAAAAAAAATGTCAGGTCTTTGAGCGCGAGCTCTCACTGGCAGTGTCAGATCCTTGAATTTTAGAAAATTCTCCTTGACTGATGTAACAACTGTGCAAGTGTGTGGACTTAAAATCTGAGATAGATTTCAAAGAATTTGAGTAAAACCTGAGCACAAAATGAATATAAATTGAGCTAAGCTTAGCATAAACCGAGTATAATTCCGAGAAACCCTCGGCGGTATCTGAGCATAGTTTCGAGAAAACCCTCGGCGGCATCTGAGCATAATTCCGAGAAAACCCTTGATGGCATCTAAGCATAATTCCGAGAAAACCTCGGCGGTAACTGAGCATAATTCCGAGAAAATCCTCGGTGGCATCTGAGCACAATTCCGAGAAAAACCTCGGCGGCATCTGAGCATATTGGAGAAAACCCTCGGCGGCATCTGAGCATAGTTCCGAGAAAACCCTCGGCGGCATCTGAGCATAATTCCAAGAAAATCCTTGGCGGTATCTAAGCATAGTTCCAAGAAAAATCCTTGGCGGCAACTGAGCATAATTCCAAGAAAACCCTTGGCGGCATCTAAGCATAATTCCGAGAAAACCCTCCGGATCTGAAAAACCCTGGCGGCATCTGAGCATAGTTCCGAGAAAACCCTCGGCGGCATCTGAGCATAATTCCAAGAAAACCCTCGGCGGCATCTGAGCATAATTCCGAGAAAACCCTCGACGGTATCTGAACATAATTCCAAGAAAACCCTTGGCGGCATCTGAGCATAATTCCGAGAAAACCCTCGGCGGCATCTGAGCATAATTCCAAGAAAACCCTTGGCGGTATCTGAGCATATCTGAGCAGAGTTCCGAGAAAATCCTCGACGGCATCTGAGCATAATTCCAAGAAAACCCTTAGCGGTATCTGAGCATAGTTCCAAGAAAACCCTTGGCGGCATCTGAGCATAATTCCTAGAAAACCCTCGGCGGCATCTGAGCATAATTCCAATAAAACCTTTGGCGGTATTTGAGCATAGTTCCAAGAAAAGCCTTGGTGGCATCTGAGCATAATTCCGTGAAAGCCCTCGGCGGCATCTGAGCATAATTCCAAGAAAATCCTTGGCGGTATCTGAGCATAGTTCTAAAAAAAACCCTTGGCGACATCTGAGCATAGTTCCGAGAAAACCCTCGGCGACATCTGAGTATAATTTAAAGAAAATCCTTGGCGGTATCTAAGCATAGTTCCAAGAAAACCCTTGGCGGCATCTGAGCATAATTCAGAGAAAACCCTCGGTCGTAACTGACTGAGTAAAACTAAGAATGAAGGAACAGATCTGGGAAAGAAATGATTGAAAATGAAATCTGGAAAAGAGGGGTTGAATCTGGGAATGAATAGATCTGGGATAGAATGAATGCCCTATCTCCTATTTGAGATCCAAAATGCATTTGTTTGAACCTCAAGCTTTTATCCAAAAGTTTTATGAATTTAAAACCTGAGTTTGAACCTCACGAGTTTTTAGAAAAACTGTTATCAAGAGGGTAACCTTAAGTTTGGGGTTCTCATTATCTTTTAGGATTAACATTTCTCAAAAATAAAATGCCCCTAGTTTGACAATAAACATAACATTGAAAATAATTGAATACATCATGCAAAAATAAAAAAAATGCCCCTAGTATAAGGGGAAACTACATATTAGAGGAAAATGAAAAATGCCCCATGTATGAAGGTTTAAAAAGTTTGATTACCACAAGCGCAATAAAGATCCAACTTTTAATTTTGATTAATTTTAATGAAGGTTTTGAGTCGGCTCAAGAGAACAAAATTATTTCCCTTTTGAGACTCATCATAGAATTCATTCTTCTCTCCCTTGGTTCACTTGAAGAAGTAAGAATTTTCAGATCAATCGTAGACAAGATACTTGTGGCTTCCGAGTTTATGCCTGGTTTAAGCTAAGTATTGACCTTGATTATTCAGACTTCTGATGTTTTAGGTCGGACCGCTCTCAGCTTGGGATTTTCTTCTGTTTTTCTTTGTTGCTCTAACTTTTGCCTAGATCGCTTTTTTAGGTTTTCAATCTATCGAGCTTGCTCTAGCTTTTGCCTAGATCACCTTTTCAGGTTTTTGATTTAGCGAGCTTTTTCTTTTATTTTTTGGTTGCTCTAAGTTTTGCCTAGATTGCCTCTTCAGGTTTTCAATCTAGCGAGCATGCTCTAACTTTTGCGTAGATCGCTTTTTTAGGTTTTCGATCTAGCGAGCTTACAATTTTTTCTCTTTTCTTTGCTCTGATTGTTGTCAAGGTCGTCCTTTCAGATTTTCAACCTTGCGAGCTTGCCTTAATTTTTGCCTAAGCCGCCCTTTTCGGATTTTCAACTTAGCAGGCTTTTTTCTTTTTTTCCTGTCTGAACTTCTGGGATTGCTGTCTGATCATGCTTTGCTATCTTCCTTGACTTTTTGCATGGTACTTAGGAGGACTTTTATGGGTAAGCTTAGGACTAGGTATAAAAAGAAAGGAATTTTGAGGCGCAAAAACCCAAATGCCCCTTGTGTGGCATTTCTTTTTAAATTATTTTCTTTTTCCTTGAATTTTCTTCCCCACTCTGAAAATATTTCTTTTTCTTTTGAATTATTTTCTTTTTAGATTTTTCTTTGTCGGGGAATCTATTTTTTATTTTGATGTGGTCGGGCCTGAAGTAACTTCTCAGATTGCCTACGTACCCCAGAATTTTGGGATCAGACCAAGACGTAGTTCGAATTTTTCACTCCCCTGGATTAGGTGATCGTGCTGAGAAAGAAAAATGTATATATATTTTTTGAAAAAGATTGCAAAGGGCTAAGAAATGAGATATTGAACTGGGTAGTAGAAAAATTGATTCGACCAAAGATAGCCTCCTTAAATGTAGTACCGCTTGATCTGGTCAAAGTTGGTTGACTTTGATAGTTCGATTTCATCATGGTCTTGAAGTCTGACAATTTTTCAGGTAATATTTTTTTATGATGAACAGATCTCCCCAGTTAGGTTTGAACTTCCCTCTGGGGTCAAAAATAAGTGTCTGATTCTCTTTGAGTACCAAATCTCCGACTTGTAAATGACGGGCCTTGATCTTTTTGTCAAACGCACGGGCGACTCTTTTTTGATAAGCCTGCACGTGGTACAAAGCTTTTGGGTTATTTTCTTCAGTCAGGTTCAGTTCTTTGTACTAAGGTCGGACTCAGTTTGTTTTTAACAATTGACTTTCCATCAAGTCCTTGATATACGGGATCTCCATTTCAACTGATGAGACTGTTTCCATATCATACACTAGAGAATAGGGAATGACTCCAGTGGAAGACTGTATTGAAGTGTAATATGTCCCTAGCGCGAATGGTAACTTCTCTGGCCAATCCCGGTGTGATTGACACATTTTCACGATGATTGTCTTGAGATTTTTACTGGCTGCTGCAACTATTCCATCGATTTTAAAAGTCCACACTGATACATTTGGTAATCTCTCCTCTGACTATGTGAGTCTATTCTGATTTGTATATGTGGTGTTCTCACAGGATGGGTATATATTTCATGTTGAACAACACTCCAAATTTAACCGACATATCCTTTAGGACCATGTAAGCAAGTCTTTTGAATTTTCTGAATAAATTCATCATCTCTTTGTGCTCCTCTAGGGATAAGTTAGTTCCAATCTGAATTTCTTGGGAATTATTTTTGTTCCGAGATCAATGACCTTTACTTCCTCAAGCAAGACATTTATTTTCTCATTCAAGAGGGGGTTCCTTATTAGAAGAATTTCTCCTTGAAGCCAGTTATTAGTTTATTCGTTAATGCGTTCGCGGTATTCAAAATTTTTTTTTATCCAATCAAATTCAGAAGGGGCGACAGACACTTCTATAAACTCTATAAACTAACTCGACTTAACAGGAAAAGAGTAGACTCAATTTAAAGAAGATATGACCTTACTGAAAAAAAGGACTCGAGCTAACCCAAATGACTCATGAAAACTCAAGACAACTACCCACACCGGGCTTGATTAGGACTGAGGACTGAGACATTGCTTACAACCGGCATGACTGAGGCATTGTGATCTTCAAAGAACAACTGGGCGATGTTGAGAAATTTTGAGGTCATTTCTCACTGTTGACTTGATATTGACGTTTACTCTAACTGACCGGATTTACAACCCTAGCTAGACGATGGACGATTGAGCTTAGATATAATGATAACCCTTAAACCTCATTGAAGGTGAATTTAATCAATTTCAGGATTACCCTCTTCATAACATTTTAAACGAACCCTGAGATTTTATTGAATTATGTGCACCAATCCATTAAACAATTCATTAATGTAATGATTATTCAGAAAAATAATTTTATTGCATTCTTGAAAAATATTGACAAATAATGTTTTCATTGAATAACAACTTCCACAAACATATTTCAATAATTTTTCATGCAAAAATAGATTTTTTCTAAACCATTTTTTTCTGAAAAATATTTTTCTTCCTTTTCTTTTTTTTAGAAAACTTTTTGGGAAAACATTTCCTTTTGAAAAATCTTATTCTTTCGGAAAATATTTTACTTTTAAAAAGCATTTCTCTTCTGAAAAATATTTTTCTTCTGGAAAACATTTTTTTTCTTTTAAAATGGGTTTAAAATCCGAATCAGAAAAAAGTTTGAATTTCATTTTGGTTCAAATGGCTCGGCCTATAATAATTGTTGGATCGAGATGAACTGGGTCAAGTTTAAAATGGATTTTTTATTGGGTTGGTGTACCCATTTTAATTTCCAAAAACAACATTTTTGATCCTTGGGGACAATCATACATTCTGATCTCATCATTCACATCATTCACATACATTCATCAATCTAAAGGTTCCATTCAATAAACAACTCGGGAACACCCACGATAAGTTCGAGTCGTGACCTACAGGAAAGGTTTCTAGACTCTAAGCTTACTACGTGCAATGCATTTTTACCTGGCCACCCTTGCCCAAGCACACCTATATACATTTCGATACGTGGTGACTTGGTTTGATATACCATATAGGTGATAATCTAAAACCTCAACCCACTTCTCTAAAGTCAAAAATAGCCAGCTTGATCTCCAATTGAGAGGTGGCGCACGATGCTGAGCAAGGGCCCACTTAAATACCTCTCGTCTAGAATAGACGTAGTCTATCCCCCTCGTATAGTAGGGTACAGCGGGGCAAGATCTCGCTTAGGCATTGGTTTTGACCAAGAAGTGCAATTGATATACTTAGATTATCTTTTACATACCTATGGGTACGAGTCAAGAGTTGTAGCTTTCATAAATGGTTTGGCATCCCACGAGGGGACCGACCACGTACTAGTACTACGTTGGCAATCGAGACATGTGACTGTGTGGCTCACAATAGGTAAAAGGCTCAAGTCGCTCCAGCCTGGGTACATCAATACATATCTCAGAATCACCTGATTAGACGGTATTGATGCCCCAGTTTGATATATTCTAAGGTACGTGACTGGAGTTGTGGTTTTTATGAATGACATCGCATCTCCGAAGAGATCGGGCCACGCACTAGTGCCACGTTGGCTATATAGGACGTGTAAGTGTGCAAAACAGTAAACGTGTATATGGTGTGTGCAAAACAGGGTGGGTTGTGCCCAGGGCCTTTTTCAAACACATGGGCCCATGAGCCAGATTATGTCATCACATATGGATATCAAATGAATATTGATCAAGAAAATAATACAAAACCTATCACATCGAAATTAAGATGAAAGCAAACACATCACAAATATATCTGTAGAGATCATGACACATTATATGGGCATATAACACAAATAATAATTAATCTGATCCAACATTAAAAAGGCCCACAAATTTGTTGTCTATGGTCCAATCAAGGGTTACTTTTGGGTGATCCAAAATAAATCAAGATTCCAATAGATGTTACATTGATGATAGAATGACAATGGTTGAGATGAGCTCACTTTCAGGAACATTAATTGTGCTAACATTAGATAAATTTGGATTTTCTGTGAATTAGGAAAATACAATCCGAACTTGCATCGATGATATCTAAGGCTCCGATAGCGAAATCGAGTGAACTCAAGTTCTAAATTAATCTACTCGATGAGATCTACATTTTATTAAAGGTGCCTAGACTTAGTTCTGACTAGAATATTCTGTAAAAACGTTTTAACATTGCTGTCCCAACCTTCATTCAGAAACAATTCTAGATTTACAGATTGAACTTGCATCGATGATATCTAAGGCTTCTGCTAACGAAATTGAGTGAACTCAGATTCTAAATTAATCTACTCGATGAGATCTACATTTTATTAAAGGTTCCCAAACTTAATTCTCACTAGAATATTCTGTAAAAACGTTTTAACATTGCTATCCCAACCTTCATTCAGCAACAATTCCAGATTTACATATTGAACTTGCATCGATGATATCTAAGGCTTCCGATAACGAAATTGAGTGAACTCAGGTTCTAAATTAATCTACTCGATGAGATCTACGTTTTATTAACAGGTTCCTAGACTTAATTCTCACTAGAATTTTTTGTAAAAACATTTTAACATTATTGTCCCAACTTTCATCATTCCATCATTTTCATATGTCAATTTGAATCTTTCATTATTTAGGGGTCATCAAAAAGTGATCCTTAATTGGAAAAAAAATGCAATACCCAAAATCATCTACAATCAAGTCACAAAAATAAATAAACAAAAAAAAATAAATAAATAAAGAAAATAAATCGAACTAAATAATAAAAAAAAACTAGGTCATCTTGGCAATACTCCCATACTTGGGGTTTTTCAAGTTTGATCCTCAATAGTCCCTAGCAGAGTCGCCACTGAAAGCGCCCTCGATCCGCGGGGTGCGTGGATCCACTTTTGATCCTTGAGGTTTGGGAGTCGCCACCTAGTTATTACGGTCTAGGAACCAAACTGACTCTAAAATAGATAAAAAACTAATCTACTACAGAAAAATTGAATCCGGGGATCACATTACGGGGTTGGAAGGTGTTAGGTACCAACCCCGCCCAGCCAATGCCGGTCTCTACTTATCCCAAATAAGACTACATTGTTAATGAAAAACCTAGATAAAAATATAATAGAAATGTTACCTTCGATACGCAAAGGTTCTATTCCCTCAGATCTGGTGAAACTGCTCCTAGTACCGTACTCCTTGCTTCGTTTTGTCTCCGGATCTGATTTCTGATCTCCGAGGCAAGGTATCTCCTTATTGGATTGGGATTCTTTGAATTTATTATGGATTTTGGGGTGTTTTTGAAAGGCTTTTAGGTATTTTTTTAGGCTAAAATCAAAACATGGGTGTTAGGTAAGGAGTTGGGGCTTCAAAATTAAGGTTTTTGGGAGGTTGTGGAGGCTTCTTCACCTACTTTTTCTAGGGTTTTTTCTTTGATACGAAAATAGGGTGTGGAGGCTCCTATTTATAAAATTTTTTAGAAGCATTAGGGTTTGATTAGGATTTCTTTTAGAGTTTTAATTAGGGTTTTGACTTTGGTCTTATGAGATGGACTTAGTATTTAGGGTTTTAATTTAAGGTTTTGACTTTAGTCTTATGAGATTGACTTGATTAGTTTAGATTAGGGTTTTGATTTAGGGTTTTGACTTTAGTCTTATGAGATTGACTTGATTAGTTTAGATTAGGGTTTTGATTTAGGGTTTTGACTTTAGTCTTATGAGATTGACTTTAATACTTTGACTTTAGTCTTTCTTGGTTGGCTTTTAATATCTTGACTTTAGTCTTACTTGATAGACTTTAAGATTGACTTTAGTCTTACTTGATTGACTTTAATATTTCACTTTATATTATTTAATGATTTGTTTATTAATTTCGAAAATTTTAATTATTAAAGTTGTAAAATTACCGTTTTGCCCTCGGAGAGGATTTTTTACGTTTTAAGTCGTTTTTCAATGTTTCAGGATGTTTTGAAATCAGTTTTTCGTAAGGAATTCAATGAGAATGTTGGTTTTTATCATTTATAAAAATTTTTGTATGAAATGGTCGTGAATTTTATGAGGGGTATTTTTGTAATTTTGTCGAATTTTGTGAAAATTGGTGAAATAATTTATTTGATTTCGATTTGTTGTTTTATGTATTTGAATGAGTTTTCCTAATCGTAACGTAGGTTCTAGGGTTATTTTGATGTTAGGGGAATTTTGATAATTTGGTCATTTTTAGTGGTTTTTATCGTGAAGCTTTTTTTTTATTTGCGAGATGATGATTTCTATGTTTCTGGGGTCGTATTTTCCTGGCGTAGCGTGGTTTCTAAAGTTTTGTCAGTTCGAAATACCTCATCCGGATTTCTGAAACATATCTGGTAACAAAAAAAGTATTGGAATAGACATCCATCATTGGGAACCGTTGCGATCGAATTGACGAGTTGATTAATCAGGCGAGTGCAAAAATGGGGTGTCTACAGTGAGCCTTGAGTCATTCCTTATGTTTGATATTATGTTCAAATCGTTATTGCACGCATGATAAGTAAAAGTTTCTTTATTTATTGATAGAAAAAAACATAAACTCTAACTTGATTGAAACTCAAAAATTAAAGAAAGATTAACGTAACTGAAACAACTAACTGAATGACTAACGAAGATTGAATTGAAACTAAAAGAAAACTCAGGGACGCTTATCTACAAAGCGAAGAGGTCCTTCTGGGTAGATGGACATAATAATATGGTGCAAGGGTAAACTACTTGGACTTGACATTGGTACTTTGAAAAATGACTTTTTCACGGTCCC
The DNA here is from genome assembly GCF_017979445.1 of Akebia trifoliata. Taxonomy (NCBI): domain Eukaryota; kingdom Viridiplantae; phylum Streptophyta; class Magnoliopsida; order Ranunculales; family Lardizabalaceae; genus Akebia; species Akebia trifoliata. The sequence goes on from NC_141385.1 coordinate 24,609,383, forward strand.
GGAGTAGTATAGATGACGATTTAGAACGTTTATGAGCACTTAAGATTAACCATTGATTCTGAAGGTTTGACTCTTAACCACATGATTAAAATTTTGAAATTAGCCTAAGTTCGGTGGGAAACATTGAATCCAATTGCACTATAAGTCTATAATGACCAAGAAAGTGAAACAGATTAGTCACGGGTCTACCTCTGATTGGGATTGAACCTCGAATCAGACAAAATAATTTGACCTTAAGATCGAATCTTCTTAGTACAAAATAGTCTGAATCTTTGAAAGTAAAACCAATTGGTCCAATCGGTTTGGTGTTGATCAGTTTGATCCATTTGTTGATTGGGCTAATTGATTTACATTTCACGCATTGGGTCGGACCGATATTCTGGATTTAATTTGAACGGTCTGGACCGATCCGCCCACTTACCTGTTGATTGGATTGAATAAAGCAACCCGAAAACACCCATAGTTAGTTCGGGTCATGACTTATAAGAAGGCTCCTAGACTCTAGGTTTACTACATGTAGTGCAATTTATCTGGCCACCTTGCCTATGTGCACCTATATACCTTTCGAGCATGCTCAATCAGGCAGTACGTGGTGACTTGATTTGATATACCATATAAGTGATAATCTAAGATTCGAACTAAAATCTCTGAAGTCAAAAGCAGCCAGTTTAATCCCCAGTTGAGAGGTGGCGCATAATGCTGAGCAAGGACACTCTTAAATCACTTCTTGTCTAGAATAAACGTGGTCTATCCCCCTTGTACTGTAGTACATCGGGACAGGATCTCGCTTAGGCATTGATTTTAACCAAGAAGTGCATTTGGTGAATTTAGATTAACTTTGATATATTGTATAGGTACGAGTCTAGGGTTAGTGATCGGGACATGTGATTGTGCGATTTATAATAGGATAAAAAGCTTAAGTCGCCCTAGCATGGGTGCATCGATATACCTTTCAATGTCACCTAATCAAACAGTACTGATACCCCAATTTTATAAACCATAAAGGTACGTGACTGGAGTTGTGGTTTTCATGAATGACATCACATCTTCAAAAGAGACCGGGCCACGTACTAGTGCCACGTTAGCTATAAGGGACATGCAAACGTGTAATGCAACAAAATAAACATGCTAGTGGTGCGTGCAAAATAGGGTGGGGTGTGCCCAGGGCATTTTTCAGATAAATAGGCCCATGGGCCATATGAAACCATACAAGCAAGGATAAATATTGATAAAGAAATACAAAAAAATATCCATATCATTCAGTGCAAGATCAAAGCATGCACATCTCATGTATATATCAATTAAGATCATGGTATTTCAGATAATCAATCAACAAAGATAGCACATCCATAATTATGCATCAACAATCTCAAGAACAAACCCCCATTTTTTTAATGAATAAAAAACTCTTTTTTTTGTGGTCCAATCAATGATTGCTTTGGACGACCCATACCAATTCAAAATTTCAAAGAATATTATCGAGGATAAAATGATAGTTGTGGAGAAGGGAAATTTTGATTTTTTTTTTTTTTTAGGAGTATGCTTGGCAAACCTTTGATTGAATTTTTAATATAGATTCCCTTACTTTATGAAGTTTGTTACTCAACAAATTTGTGAGTGAGCTTAGGCTATTTTAACTAATGAAGTAAGATTTGAAACCTTACGAAGGGTATTGAGTTCACGTGGAGCATCACATCGGTATATCGATACAACAACGATCTCGATTTCACGTACAAAGCTTGGATTGAAAAAATAAAATAAGATTTGAAAACAAATTCTCCTTTTTTTCTAAGAAATTTTTTTTTTGGACCCAAGATTTTGAAACCGGATGACTATCGAAATTTTAAAATTAAGAATTTTTCAAAATTTTCCTGTTTTTGCTACCACGTGGTGTGCTCAACACCCCTTAGTGAAAGAAGAAATCATGCAAAGTTAGTAAAGCTAGCCATAACATTCCAAAATTTATTTTAAGTAACAATTCCATAAAGTAAGTAACAACTCCATACAATAATGGAGTGTTTTTTTTTTGTTAAAAAAATAAATAAAAAAGTTCTGCCAAACCCTCTTTTTTTTTTTTTTTGAAAAACAAATTGATTTTAAAACAAAAAGAATTTTATAAAGAGTGTTACAATTCTTTTTCTGATTTTCCAAAGAGTACTGCAATTCTTCTTGTTCAATTTCAGCATCAACAAGTTCATCTTCGGAATCATCCAAAAAAATCTTGTTTCACAATTTTCACGTTTTCCTTTAAATCGCTCATCTCGATCCTAAATGAACAACAATAGCTTGCTTCCAAGATAGAATAAACAAAATAAAAATCTAATAGAGGATCTTAAAGAGATCTTTAATGGCGATTTTGAGGATTCTTAAAGAGATTATGACTCAGATCTGAAGATCGGAATATGACCGCTTTTGATGTTTCCATCAATAAAATGAATGAATCGATGCAACTAAACTAATGAGAGAGAAAGAGAGAGATGAAGTAGGGAGATGTTATTTTCTCTTTTATTTTACTATTTTTTCGTCCTCTTCTTTCTCATTGGAGAATAAGATAGAAATAGAAAAAAATATTTTCACTATTAGCACCCTACACAAATATATTTATATATATATATATCAATTTTTTTCTTGGAATCTTCTCCTCATCACAAACAACATTAAAAAATGCAATGTTTTTTTATTTCTTACCACATCACTCACAAATAATTTATTTGAGAAGAAGATGAAAAATAGAAAATCATTTTCTACTAACGGCACACCACGCACAAAAATATTTTATTTATTTATTTATTTTTTTACAATTTTTTTCTTGGAATTCTCTCCTCATCAAGAACAACATTGAAAAAAGTACTTTTTTTTGTTTCTTAGTGCATCACTCACAAATAATTTATTTTCATAACTCGCCGCCTATGCCTAGTAATGCGCTAAAAAAATTCATCCAAATTAAAAAAAAAAAAAAATCCATAACTCTCATCCCAACCACCTGAAATCGCCTCGACCCCCGCAGCCATCCTCTAAATAGCGGATTAGGGGTCCGATCTACGTATCTCAGGAATGTTTAAAAGAAAAGGGAGTCGCCACCTAGTTTAGGTCTAGGAATCAAAATTAACTCCAAATGGATATGGGTCAGTCTGTGGATCAAAGAGATGGGTAAGGGGTCAGGTTACGGGTTTCGGAAGGTGTTAGGTACCGAACCCGCCTGATCAAGATGATCAGTCTCTACTACGATCCAAAAATATCCTACGGTCAACATTCAAAGATTAAAAATCAAACTAGGGTCTAATCATTATCAAATTGCATCGGATTTACTAAACAACCCCTACGGTTAAAATAATTACATGGATTCTTAAATTTCGCATAATAGAATCCCACGATTGATGAGGTTTATGTGGCACCAAAATTTAGTAAATCGATTCGGTCATATTTGGAGAAAAGTGAAATCAATTAATACCTTGTACACAAAATTAATGAATTGGCTCATTGACGATATTTATCAAAGAAATTTGATTTTTGAATCGTCACGTACACTAAATTAGTGAGTCAATTCATACATTATTAATCAAAGAAATCCGATTTTTTGAATGGCCACGTGTATTAAAATTAGTGAGTCAACCGACACATTTTCAGCCAAAGAAATTCGATTTTTGGATTGCCACGTACATCCTAAAATTAGATTGCCACGTACATCCTAAAATTAGCAAGTTAACTCACAAATTATTAATCAAAGAAATATGATTTTTGGATTGCCACGTGTATTAACATTAGTGAGTCAACTCACATGCCCAATTTCCAATGTCCTCAAAATTAGTGAGTCGACTCACAATTTGTTAATCAAAATAATCTTTGATTATTTTCAAAATCGCTACATGTATTAAATCGGTGAATTAACCCGCATGCACAATTTCTAAAAAAAATCGAACTAAATTTCCAATGTACCAAAAATCAACGAGTCGACTCGCAATTTGTTAATCAAAATAATCTTTGATTATTTTTTAAAATCATCACATGTATTAAATTAGTTATTTAACCCACGTGCCTAATTTATAAAAAAAAATCGATTCAAATTTTCAATGTCCCCAAAATCAGCGAGTCGACTCGCAATTTTTATTATGAAAATCTATTTTTTTATTTTTATCTTTCAGGTACACCATTAATTTTTATTGAATAAATCATCATTAATGAGTTAACCCAATAACGTAATAAATTGACCCGATAAATATCAACACCTAATGAGCCGATCCACCACCTTAATATTAGCGAGTTAATCAATCAATTTATCGACAAAAATGAGCGAATCAATCCACCAATATTTCGAAATCATAAAGATTGTCATTAGTACCACATGTACCCTAAAAATCGACGAATTAATCTGGATGCATAAAAAAATGAAATTGAAAGCGCCCTCGATCCGTGGGGTGCTCGGATCCGCTTTTGACCCTTGAGGTTTGGGAGTCGCCACCTAGTTATTACGGTCTAGGAACCAAACTGACTCTAAAATGGATAAAAATCTAATCTACTACAGAAACTGAATCCGGGGATCACATTACGGGGTTGGAAGGTGTTAGGCACCAATCCCGCCCGACCAATGCCGGTCTCTACTTATCCCAAATAAGACTACATTGTTAATGACAAAACCTAGATAAAAATATAACAGAAATGTTACCTTCGATACTCAAAGGTTCTATTCCCTCAGATCTGGTGAAACTGCTCCTTATACCGTACTCCTTGCTTCGTTCTGTCTCCGGATCTGATTTCTGATCTCCGAGGCAAGGTATCTCCTTCTTGGATCTAGATTCTTCGAATTTGTTATGGATTCTGAGGTGTTTTTGAAAGGCTTTTAGGTATTTTTTAGGCTAAAATCAAAACATGGGTGTTAGGTAAGGAGTTGGGGCTTCAAAATTAAGTTTTTGGGGAGGTTGTGGGGGCTTCTTCACCTACTTTTTCTAAGATTTTTTCTTTGTAATGAAAATAGGGTGTGGAGGCTCCTTCACCTACTTTTTCTAGGATTTTTTCTTTAATACGAAAATAGGGTTGGTGTGGAAGCTCCTTCACCTACTTTTTTTAGGGTTTTTTCTTTGATACGAAAATAGGGTGTGGAGGCTCCTTCACCTACTTTTTTCTAGGATTTTTTCTTTGATATGTGGAGGCTCCTATTTATAAAGTTTTTTAGAAGAATTAGGGTTTGATTAGGGTTTCTTGTAGAGTTTTAATTAGGGTTTTGACTTTGGTCTTATGAGATTGACTTAGTCTTTAGGGTTTTAATTTAAGATTTTGACTTTAGTCTTATGAGATTAACTTGATTAGTTTAGATTAGGGTTTTAATTTAGGGTTTTGACTTTAGTCTTATGAGATTAACTTTAATACTTTGACTTTAGTCTTTCTTGGTTGGCTTTTAATATCTTGACTTTAGTCATACTTGATTGACTTTAAGATTGACTTTAGTCTTATTTGATTGACTTTAATTTTTGAAGAATTCCCTTTTATTATATCTTTAATTCTTTGGACCCCCAAATGGTGGGGTCCTTGAATAAATATTCTGGCAACCATCAACAATTTTGCCTAAAAACCTGATTAATCGATTTTTTGGTCAAAATTTTAAATTGATTTTATTAATGTTTCACTTTACATTATTTAATGGTTTATTTATTAATTTTAAAATTTTTAATTATTATAATTGTAAAATTACCGTTTTACCCTCGGAGAGGATTTTTTACGTTTTAAGTCGTTTTTCAATGTTCCAGGATGTTTTGGAATCAGTTTTTCATAAGGAATTCAATGGGAATGTTGGTCTTTGTCATTTATAAAGTTTTTTGTATGAAATGGTCGTGAACTTTATGAGAGGCATTTTCGTAATTTTATCGAATTTTGTGAAAATTGGCGAAATAATTTATTTAGTTTCGATTTGTTATTTTATGTGTTTGAATGAGTTTTTCTAAGCGTAACGTAGGCTCTAAGGATGTTTTAAGGTTAAGGGTATTTTGATAATTTGGTCATTTTTAGTGATTTTTATCGTGAAACTTCTTTTTGGTCTGTAAGATAATGATTTCTATGTTTCTAGGGTCGTATTTTCCTAGCGTAACGTAGTTTCTAAGTTTTGTCAGTTCGAGATACCTCATCCAAATTTCTGAAATATATCTGGTAATAAAATAAAGCATTGGAATAGACATCCATCATTGGGAACCGTTGCGATCGGGTTGACGAGTTGATTAATCAGGCGAATGCAAAAATGGGGTGTCTACAGAAATCAAGAATCAATAAAAATCAAATAAGAAAGTAAAAAAAAGAAAAAAATATACCTTCACCTAATGACTTTGGAAGCTTGGATTCCTTCAAAAGAACTTCGAAATAGCGTGTAAGTAGTGTCATGATTGGTGAGCTATACACAAGGAAAAGGAAGATAAACAAACGTAGTTGCTGTCCCCACGGTTTATGAGAGATTGAATGTGAGAAAATGGTTACGGAAATAATGTGGGAACGTTGGAACGGTGGCTGTGTGTATGTACTATAACAGAGATGGGTGCAACAAGGTTTAATGACAGACAACCTGATGATGGTGTGGCTATTGGAGAAGAATTTAATGGCATAAAAAAAAACATTATGAATGATGTCTGCTGGAGAAGAGTTTAATGGTGAAAATAAAAAAAATGATGCGTTAAATGGGGCTATTGGAAAAGAAGGTTCAATGGCGGAAGAACATGATGAAGAGTTGCTACAAGTTAATGGAGAAGGTGAGGGGATTGAGGTTGTGTTATGTGACTGTTCTTGGAGAGAAAAATAAATATGATGGAGTAGAATATGGGTAGAGGGGCAAAGAGAGAGGAGGGGTAGAGAGGGGGCTAAAAAGGTGGACGTTCAGCCTTTGTGCGAGTTGAAGCTCTCCCATTTCTTCTTTAAAAAACGTGGGCTGCTATTGCAGGTTTAAGGTTGATGTTTTTCTTTCTTTGCTGCTGATTTTTAGAGAAGGAATAGAAATGGAAGACATGAGAACCAGTTGGAGAAGCAAGGACGTTTGTTTTAATGGAGATGATGGAGAGGGCAACAAAAATAAAAGATTGTGGGGGGGGGGTAGAACGTGAGAGAGATAGAGAAGAAGGTTGTTAGGCTGTGGGTTGAAGAACAAATAAGAGGTACCCTTTTTTCTGTTGCTGTTTTTTCTTTTAATGGCTGCTATTTATGGATAGATTTGGAGGGAAAGAGATGCAATGGTTGCTGTCCATCGTGGGGTTAGTTGCTGTCCAATGTGAACATGGGAGAGGGATGCGTTGGAGTGGAGGGTGATGGAAAGAGTTATGGAGAGAATGAGGGCATTCTCGTTGGAGAAGATGAAGTGGGTGCGCCCACGTTTTTGTTTCTTCCCTTTTTATTATTATTATTTTTTTTTAAATTTTATTTTCACTTTTTTTTTTTTTTGAAGAATGGTGGGTAGTGATCCTGTGCTACTCGTCTTAATGGTAGCCTACTACTGTTGAGTTGTGATTGGTTAATGAATTGATTTTGCTTCCGATTGGTTGATTTAGATTTTTTTTTTATTTTAGTCGACATTTTGATTTAAAATTGAATTTGATGTTTTAAATTACATTTGAATTTGTATTTGATTTTAAATTTTAAATTTCGATTAGAATTTAATTTGAATTTTGATATTAAATTTTGTTGTTGGTTGATTTGATTTTAATTTTTGATTGGTTGATCGTTTGATTTTAATTTTATTTTTACATTTTAATTGATTGGGTGATTTTCAATTTGATTTTAATTTGAGTTTTAATTGTTTAATTTGAATTTAATTTTTAATTTAAATTTTGAACAAGTTGATTAATTTGCATTTTAATTTGAAATTTAAATTGATTTTAATTTTTAATTGGTTGGTTGATTGGATTTCGATTGGTTAAGTTTTGAGTTTTAATTTGATTTTAGATTGGGTTCGATTTTAAGTTTCAAATTTATTGATAGAATTTGAGTTTAATTTTGATAGTTGATTACTTAAAATTTTTATTTTGGTTGATCGAATTTTTTTATTATTATTATTTTTTATTTGAAATTTTTTTTTTGATTGGATTTAATTGTTCAATTTTAATTTTAGTTTGTTTTGATTTTAATTTTATTTGTTTAGATTTTTTAATTTTTAATTTGAATTTTATTTTTAGTTTAGATTGGATTTCGATTTACATTGTCCTAGGGATCAGGATCTCTAAATTGTAGAGTTGGATATTGAGGGGTATTTTGGTCTTTTGACGATTTTTATAGATTTTTCTCGAACTTCTCTGTTTTCATCGATTTGGGTATCGTTAGACTCGAAATCACATTCTGAGTGCAATGGAGGTACTTTCAAGATTTTTCGGAGGTCCGAAGTATATGAGGGGTATTTTCGTCATTTTGATGACTTTTTACAAATTTTTATAAATTTCTCTATTTTCATCGATTTGAGTCCTGTTAGATTCGAAATCACATTCTGAGTGCAATGGAGATACTTTCGAGACTTTTCGGAGATCCAAAATTTATGAAAGGTATTTTCGTTATTTTGATGATTTTTTACGGATTTTTTTGAATTTTATCGTAAGGTTTCTTTCAGTCACTGTGTGAATATTTCTAAGTTCTAAAGTTATATTTTTCTAGTGTAGCGAGGTCTCTAAGTTATCGAATTGTGTAACAAACCTATGTGTACGTGCTTGCTAAGTCAGGTGTAAGATGTAGCGATCCTAAGCGTGCGTAAACTTCTATGTCGAGTCGTAATGAGTAGGGGGATGAAAGGAAACTAGAAATAGAAGAAATCAAGCAGTACTCACAAGCCTTCGAGTTCTTTTAAGTTCATTATTAGGAATCCACAACAATAGGTTGTCGAATTAGGCAAATGCAAAAATGGGGTGTCTACACCACCATTATTCCGTCCTCAATTCATATGTCAATTTCAATCTTTCGTTATTTAGGATCATAAAAAAAGTGACCCTCAATTAGATAAAAAAATAAAAAAATAATATCCAAAATCCAAATAAATGATTCACAATCAAGCCATAAAAAAAAAAAAAAAATCAAACTAAACAATAAAAAAAACTATATCTATTTGGCAATGCATCAATATTTGGGAATTTTCAAGTTTGATCATCAAATTCCCCAATTGAGTCACCACTGAAAGTGCCTTCGATCCGCGGGATGTGCGGATCCACTTTTGATTTTTGAGGTTTGGTTGGGAGTCGTCACCTAGTTATTATGGTCTAGGAACCGAATATTGACTCTACAATAGATAAGATACTGATCTACACGGAGAACAAGTCTGGGGATCAGGTTACGGGGTTGGAAGGTGTTAGGCACCAATCCCGCACGGCAAATGCCGATCTCTACTTTTTTTCAAATAACACTACATTGCAAAACAAACCTAAAAATTAATAAAGAAGAAATAAAAACAATTACCTGGTGGATTATGACGATTCCCTCGCTACTGGCTGAGAGTGTCCTTGTATGAGTTTTCTTGCTATTCCTCCGTCACTGGATTTGTTTCTGATCTTTAAGTTGAAGTATCTTTCTCCTAGATTTAAGTGTTTTCTATATTTATTTGAAGGTTTCTAGGAGTTTTTTTTAGCAAAACTAAGGTTTGGATGATAGGTAGGGGGTTAGGGCTCCAAAATTAGGGTTTGAGGAAGGTTAGAGAAAATTTTTGACTTACTTTTTCTATGATTTATTTTGACTAGCGAGATTGGGTTGTGAAGGCTCCTATTTATAGATTTTTTTGGAAAAATAATGGTTTGACTAGGTCTCCTTTTAGATAAAATAAGGTTGTTTAATTAGGGTTTTGACTTAAATCTTATTTAATTGACTAGGTTTCTTTAGATTAGGTTTTTTAATTTTGCATACAATGAAAGAATATATTTTTAAGTTTTGTGGAGAATCTCCTAATTATATCTTTAATTATTTGGACCCCCAGATGGAAGGGTCTTTTAATAAATATAAAAGGGGCTCCATTTAAATATGTGGGCAACCATCCACAATTTTACTTGATGGCTTGATTGATTAATTTTTTTGGTTCAGATTTTTAAATTAAGTAAGGTTTCACTTTACGTTAATTAATGTTTTATTTATTAATTTTGAAATTTAAAATTTTAAAAATTACCATTTGCCCTTAAAGAGAACTTTTGCGTTTCAAGTCGTTTTTCCATGTTTCGGGATGTTTTAGAATCGATTTTTCATAAAGAATTCAATGGGATTATGAGTTTGTGCTATTTACGAATTTTTTACATGAAACGATTGTGAATCCTATGAGGGGCATTTTCATAATTTTGTCGAATTTGGTGAAAATTGACGAAATGGTTTATTTGGTTTCACTTTGTTATTTCATGCGTTCGAAAGGATTTTTCTAAGCATATGGGGGGCTCTAAGGATGTTTTGATGTTAGGGGTATTTTGATAATTTGATTGTTTTTAGTGATTTTTATCGTAAACCTTCTTTTTGTCAGTAAAATGATGATTTCTATGTTTTTAGGGTTATATTTTCTTAGCGTAGCGTGGTTTCTAATGTTTTGTTACTTTGAGATACCTCATCTGAATTTCTGAAACATATCTAGTAACAAATAAAAAGTATTGGAATATTCATCAATTATTGGGAACTGTCGCAATCTGGTTGACGAGTTGATTAATCAGGCGAGTGCAAAAATGGGGTGTCTACACCTACTATGTCAGTGTCTTAGGGCCCTCCACTTTAGATCCCAATGAATCAACCACCTCCGGTAGTCATCCCAGATAATGAGTGTGACTTTAGGGCTACCGAAGCCAAGAGTGCTACGGACGACAAAATGGCCCAACAAATTGAATCTTTCCAAGAGGAAATGAGACGAATGAAGGGCACAAATACCCTAGGAGGGACCAGGTTCAAAGACTTTTGCTTCTAACCCAACGCATAGTTGCTGGCTAAGTTCAAATGCCCGGAATTTGAGAAATATAATGGTGTTGGGTGCCCTTTGTCGCACCTCAAACTGTATTGTGGATCAATGTGCCAATACGGCGAGGACGATAGATTACTGGTACAGTTGTTTCAGAGAAGTCCGACAGGGCCAGCCCTTAAATGATTCTCGGGATTGGACCACTCACACATAAAAAATTGGCAAGATCTAGCTGAAATGTTCTGGCACAACTACAGGTTCAACACAAATGTGGGGTTGAACTGAAATGATATGGCACGGATGACGAGGAAATAGAAGGAAACGGTGAAGGAATTCGCCCAAAGGTGGCGAGAATCAGCTTCTCAAGTATGACCAGCCATGACTGAGCAAGAAATGAACACTACGTTCATCTCTACATTGGGGCATTCGTTCTACACCCATTTAGTAGGGCATACCAGGGGTACTTTCTCCAATTTGGTTCAAGTGGCAGATCGGGTAGATGATAGGATCTGAACCGGTCTAATATTTGACTTCACAACCCTAAACGCAGCAGTAGGGACATCGGCATTGAAGAAACTAATGCCTTTAGTCAAGAAAAGAGAGGAGACTCAAGTCAACAATGGTCAACCTAGTCAACCTCTCTTTATTCAGGCTCTAGCTCAGAGGCCATAGACACCACAAGTCCCTTGGACACCAGTACCTCGAGTTGCTGGGGCTCCAGCGCTATAAAATCCCTTCTGGATGGTTCCTCCACAAGCCATGCCAACAAAGCCAACACCACAATATAGGCAGAACCAGCAAGTAAGACCTAATCAGGTTAATAAAGTGTTCACCAGGTTACCGATGACGTTGTCAGAGCTACTTCCCACATTACTCCAGGGAGAGTACCTTACTAAGCGACCACCGAACCCGGAAGCTTCTAAAGGATTGGGGCACAATCCCAACCTATTCTGCGAGTTCCATATGAGGGCACCAGGGCACTCCATTGATCAGTGTTGGTAGCTCAAACACCAAGTGCAGAATCTGATTAATCGAAAGGCCATCATATTGGATGGTCTAGCAAACCAAGCTCCACAACAAAACATCAATTAGGACCCTCTACCTACCCATAACAGAGGAGGAAATGGACCTGTAGTGAACATGGTTGTGAAATAGGAATCCGATTTCAACCCATCAGTGCTAATAGCTCCCATAAGGTCAAAAGTCAGAGTCTACCTAACCAAGAAGCCGGTAACACCAACTATTAACACTTTCCCCCGATACACTGACAATTCCACCCCGCTACCTCTCAGGATATTTGGCCTGACCATTTATTCCAATGACCAACCCACAAACTCCACCGTCCGACCTCCACTCATTATTCCATACACATCTCCTAACTCTTAGAACTCATTTTCGCGCCCACTTCTTCACATACCTTACATTTCATCCTCACGACCACCACTAGTCATCCCTTATACACATTCAAATCCCACTCAAACTACTACCACACCACCACCCTTCATCTACCATGTAAAACCTGAACCACCCTCAATCACCATACACTCTCCTAAACCATTCCCTTATAGTTCCAACCAGGCAGTCCTATGTAGCTATGAAATGAGCATCGTCACCTCAATAGGGGTAGAGACGATGAAAAAAAGCCATAGTAGCAACTATTGGTCATATGACCAAAATTGGGACACGCCACAAAACACTGGGAGAGGCAGTGATTGTGGAAGAAAAGAAGGAAGAAGCAAAAAAATATGAGGGAAAGAGGAAGGAGAAAGAGAAAGACAAAATATTTGAGGAAGACACAATAGGGCAATGAAAGGCAGAAAAGAAATAGGAACCTAAAGTGACAGATAAAGAGGCAACATATTTCATCAAACTCATTCACAAGAGTGAGTCCAATATAATTGAATAGCTGAACAAGATTCCAACACAGATTAGCATTTTGGGTCTCCTACAAAATTTAGTGGAGCATCAGCAGGCACTGTTAAAAGTTTGAGGTGAGTCGCATGTACCGGCAACCATTTCACTTGCACAACTAAAACAGACCGTGAGACAAATCATGGTTTCCAACTCAATTGTCTTCACGGAAAGTGAACTTATCCAAGAGGGACGCAGACACATTGAACCACTAAACATCATTATTATGTGTAAAGGCATGATGGTTGCTAGAGTGTTAATTGATAACGGCCCAACCTTAAATGTATGTCCTTTAGAGACCTTCCGCAAGCTGAATGCAGATTGGTCCCACGTAAAGCCTAACAATAAAGTAATCTGAGGATTCGATAGCTCAAGGAGGGACTCTCTCGGGGAAATTGATTTGCCAGTCACTATCAGCCCTTGTACTTTCGAAGTCACCTTTGAAGTCATGGACATACCGGCAACGTTCAATCTTCTGCTAGGGAGGCCATGGATTCATATTGTAGGGGCAATACCGTCTTTTCTACACCAGAGGTTCAAATTCATAATGGGACAAAATATGATATCAGTTCTAGCAAAGAACTTAATCCTAACTGGACGAACCTCGGATGTGCCATTCATAGACGTGGAGATGACAAAAGACAAGGCGATGTACCATTTTTACCAATTCACTACGGTCAACCAGGTTGAAAAAGGGAAAGGAAATGGTAAGAGCAGACCTATCGAAAGCTAACTTGATGATTGGACAAGTAATGAAGGAAGTTGGCTATCGACCCAAGTAGGGTTTAGGGTTGGGAAGAAAAAGCAGAGCTATCCCAATCGTTGCAGGCAAACATACTCCTTATTTTGGTCTCGACTTCAGGCCCACGAAGAAAGACATTGTTGACATGAACGACAAGAAGAAGGAATTTCGGTTAGCAAAACGACAGAACCGAGAGCCAAACGTTTGGAACCTAAGCAAAGTTCCTAATATCAGTGTCAACTTTCCTAGGTCGCAAGCCAGACCTGACAATCTATTTGAACAATTGCCACAAAAACTAGCAAGGAAGCCAAAAATTGTAAGTCTCAAACAAAAATACGTACAGAAAACTCGATTGTTGGGTCTTAGACCTCTTTCGTGGATGGCGTTGACATTCTATTCAACGGGGATTCCAACGAGAATTTAAAAGAGACAATAAGGGAACCTGTGAAAGTGGAACCCACTACAAGCAAAGAAAATAGATCACCTTTCCCCATCGGCATTGACTGGGCATCAGTCATCATCCTACCAAGCTTGGAAGGGACTATGCCTAACTCTGATAAAATTCAACCGGAGATCATGGTCAACTCCGAGTCACTAAAAGAACCACCATCTCACCTCATCTACCCTATCAAAGAAGGGGAGATTCTGAACAATTGGGACGAATTCCCTATTACCCTTGAGGCTGCCATAGCCTAAAAAAATGCCATTAGGTAAAATCAGTTTGCCCAAGGATCATAACGAGCCCTCATCCTCGGGTAAAGACTATTTTGAGGGCTCTTTATCTTTACTAATGAATTTGCATGATTTTTTTTTCTTATTTTAGGTATCCGGAAAATAACACCCAAAAATCAAATAGTCTTCAAAAATCAAAAAAATCAAAAATCCTACAAAACATAAAAAAATCAAAAAAATTTCAAAATCTAAAAAAAATAGATATCTTCCAAAAATCAAAAAAAGAGTTTTCTCAAAATTTAAGGGATTTGTTTCAATCGAATGGACCTTTGGATAGAACAGAATATGAGAAGGATGAGTATGACTTCGATCTCATGGGAATTGAGGAAGAATCGGAAGACGAATTGGAATACCCTCCTAAAGAAATCAAAAAGCTTCTAGAACGATATGAAAAATGTGTTGTGCCAAATATTGAGGATACATACTCAGTTAATCTCGGCACTAAAGATGACCCATGTGTTATAAAAATCGGAGCCTTACTGACACAGCAACAAAAGGGATAAATGATCAAACTCTTACAAGATTATCAAGATGTCTTTGCATGGTCATATAGAGATATGCCTGGATTAGATACAGATCTGGTTGTTCACAAGCTGCCAATTGCTCCCAGAAGTAAGCCAATCAAGTAGAAATTGAGAAGACTGGAGCCATAATGGACGCTCAAAATTAAAGATGAAGTGATGAAACAGTTCCAAGCAGGATTTCTTGCAGTCTCTATGTACCTTGAATGGTTAGCTAACGTCGTCCTAGTACCTAAGAAAGATGGAAAGGTACGCATGTGTGTTGATTATCGAGACTTGAACAAGACCAGTCCTAAGGATGATTTCTTACTACCACACATCGACACTCTAGTTGATAGTACAGTAGGGCACGACATGTTCTCGTTTATGGACGGCTTCTTAGGTTATAATCAGATAAAAATGGCAGAATAAGATCAGGAAAAGACTGCATGCATCACACTATGGGGTACTTTCCACTACAAAGTTATGTTATTTGGGCTGAAGAATGCAGGGGCAACCTATCAACTCTCAATGACGACTTTATTCCATGATATGATACACAAAAAAATTGAGGTTTACGTGGATGACATGCTTTTTAAGTCCAGCTTGGAAGAAGATCATTTGATAAACTTGAGAAAGTTATTCGATCGACTAAGAAAGTACAGTCTGAGGCTCAATCCGACAAAATGCGTCTTCGAGGCAACGTCAGGCAAATTGTTAGGCTTCATCGTCAGTAGAAGAGGCATTGAGATAGATCCAGCAAAAACCAAGTACATTTTCGAAATGAAAGCACCGGTATCAAAAAAAGATGTCAGAGCATTTCTGGGCAGAATATAATATATCAACAGGTTCATCATACAACTTACGCCTATTTACGAACCAGTATTTAAGCTACTCAGAAAGGATGTACCGAAAGTATGGAATGAAGACTGCCAAAAAGCCTTCGACATGATAAAGAAATATCTACTCTATCCTCCAGTCTAGGTTCCTCCTATACTAGGATGACCCTTACTAATGTATATCTCAATGCAAAAAACATCTATGGGTTGTGTACTATGGCAACACGATGAGTCAGGTCGAAAAGAACAAGTTATTTACTACATCAGCAAAAAGTTTACTAATTATGAGGCAAAGTATTTGGCACTCGAGAAGACTTGTTATGTACTGATCTAGGTATCTCAATGATTACGCCATTACCTCCTTAGCTACACAACCATGCTTATCGCTCGAATGGACCCTCTCAAGTATCTCTTCGAGAAGCCAGCAGTAACAGGTCGCATGGCAAAATGGCAATTATTGTTATTTGAGTTTGACATTACCTATGTCACTCAAAAGGCCATCAATAGGCAAACCATCGCTGACAACTTAGCTGAGCATCCCTTACCAGATGAAGCCATCTTGTTGACTGAGGTTGAAGACAACGACGAAGATTAAGGTTGGAAGATGTACTTTGATGGAGCTGCAAACTAGAAAAAAAACGGAATAGGGGCAGTTTTGATCAAACAAGATGGATTTCATATTCCGATCATTATTCGATTGAAATTTCAATGTTCTAATAGTAAGACAGAATACGAAGCATGCATAGTAGGGTTGAAAGCAATATTAGATCTTGAGGTAAATGAAATCGATGTGTTCGGAGATTCAAGATTAGTGGTTTATCAAACGACTGGGGAATGGAAGACCCGAGAGCATAAATTGATCCCTTACGATGAGTATCTCGAAAAGTTAAGCTCAAGCTTTAACAGGATTTCATTCACGTACATGCTGAGAGCTAAGAATCAATTTGTTGATGCACTAGTAACACTTACTTCGGTAATTAGTATTTCAGAAGACCTGGTTATCGACCCCATTAAGATAGAGATTCAAGATGAACCAGCTTATTGTCTACCTTTTGAAGTAGAAGAACCTGAAGAAAAACCCTGGTACTCGAACATCAAGACATACCTCGAAGATTGAACCCTCCCATCAGATGCAACGCCTAATGAACGAAAGACCATTCAAAAGTTGGTAGGCCAATTCTTCCTAAGCAATGACATTCTGTACAAGAAATCACATAATGAGGTCCTACTCCGTTGTGTGGTAGAAATAGAAGCGAAACGACTAATCAAAATCGTACACGGTGGGGTCTACGGACCTCACATGAATGGTCACATGCTTGCTAAGAAGATCATGAGAATGGGATATTACTGGACGACAATGGAAAGTGATTGTTATCAACACGTCCGTAAATGTCATCTTTGCCAGATCTATGTCAATAGGATCAATGCTCCACCTTCAAATTACACAGTATGACTACTCCTTAGCCTTTCTCACTTTGAGGCATAGACGTTATTGGACAGATCTCTCTGAAAGCTTCAAATGGGCACCGCTTCATCCCCAGTTGCTATCGACTACTTTACCAAGTGGGTAGAAATAGCATCCAATGCCAACGTCACGAAAAGTAACGTTCTAAAGTTCGTCAAGAACGACATCATCTGTCGTTACGGACTTTTTAGCGGATTAGTGACTAACAACGCCAAGAACTTCAAAAACAAGAATATGATCAAGATGTGCGAAGACTTCCAGATCACTCATCACAACTCGGTACCTTATAGACCAAAGTTGAATGGAGCCGTCGAGACTACCAACAAGAACATCAAAAGAATCATTGAGAAGATGACAGTCACTTACAAGGATTGGCACGACATATTGCCTTTCGCCCTTCACGCCTATCGGACTTCATTTCGAACCTCAACTTGGGCAACTCTGTACTCATTAGTATATGGAATGGAAGCAGTCTTACCCGTTGAGGTTGAGATTTCATCCCTCCGGATCTTAAAAGAAATAGAGTTGGATGAAATGGATTGGGTCCAAGCTCGCTGTCATAGGCAAATTTACCAATGGCGAATCGCCCGTGCTTACAACAAAAAGGTCAAATCGTGAAATTTCTCACCAAGATACCTTGTTTTGAAAAAGATTTTATCGATCCAAGAAGATGTTAGAGGAAAATTCAGACAAAACTATGAAGGGCTATTCATTGTGTAAAAGGTAATGACGGGAGGAGCTTTGATCCTTACAGAAATGAACTGACAAGTATCTAACCCTAGTTAACCCTTTTGAGCCATCACATTCATTTCTTAATCTGAGACTAGGGCAAGTCAACATTACAAAAACATAAACAAAAAAAAAAGAAAAAAATAGAAAGTCAAAGCATCAAAGTACTCTTAGCCCGCATGAGGATAAACTGTGAACGGTTAAAAATAAAAAAAAAATACAAAAAAGTCAAAAAATTCGGACACGTGATCTTGAGCTCAACCCAAATTTCCAGCCTAAACAAGTTTGAGAGACGTTGGAAGGAGATATAGATCACCTTTTCGAAACAAAAATAAACAAATCCAACGTCTAACCCACTCTAGATAGATCCAAACCTTAAAATTTTTGTACATTTCCACTACATTCAACCATAGCCAATGTTTCGTTCCACCAAAAGTCCTTTCGGATCAGGGAATGTTCAAAGGCATCATAATGACGATGACAACACCAATGATTTTGTAACATGATCCAGACCTCAAGTCTTATTAGTCATTGGAAGACTTGAGAGGGGAATCTAGATCGGATATTCGAAAACAAATAGCACTTGAAGCATAGAGCAGTCGATCTCGCGGCTTAACTTGAGTTGTCAAATCATGAATAGTCGTCAGCAAACTCGAGAGGAAAATCTAGATCGTTCACTTAAGAAAGAGCGCCATTATAAGATTAGAGTAGTCGATCTCACAGTTCAACTTGAGTCACCAAGCCACAAAAACATAAAGACTCTAAACGAGAATTGTAATGTAAAAATTCAAAAATATACAAGCATAGTCTGAAAGGACATAGTGAAAACCCGAAAGAGCGCTATGAGTAAAATAATCAGACTATGGCAAGATCAAAGCCACCAGTACGATAAAAACCTAAAAGGGCATCGATGCTCAAAAATGTAGAAACAAGGTCTGGTAAAAATCGTAACTGGCACCAAAGGCAATAAGGGAAAAAAAAAAACAAAATAAAGAACTCCTAGCCTACATGAGTATAAATTATGAACAGCAAAAAATTTCTCGACATCCCAAGTCCCACGCTCAATTGATATTTGCCCAATATTGGGGAACTGGGGATGACTCTAAAGGAACCTAAGAGCTACTGACATCTATATCCTCAAAAACACAGACATCATCGAAGTAACAAAGGTTTTTCAAAAGTTTTCATATTCTATATCTACAATATCTATTTTATAAGGACAAGTCACAAAAATTCAAATGTTTTCAAAACCACTATTTTGGCCAGTGATGAAAAATCTAGGATTTACTTAAACTTCATATTTTCAAAGTAATAGATACACCTGAGGCCAAGTAAGTAAAAAACATATTTTCCTTTCATTTAAAAAAAAAGAAAAAGGTTTCACATTACATTTTTACTAACGAAAAGAAACTACAAAAAATACATGGTGCTAATTACACGTCTCGACGAGAAATGAAGAAAGAATCGAGTCTCTCTTCTAAGGCATGAATTCGGGCACCTTGCCCCATCATCACCACTTTAGTGTCCAAAGCATCACGACTCACCAAGTAAGTCGCGAAGGTATCGAAACAGTGACCTTGAGCAAACCTCTCCCGCAGATCACCAATCTCAGCTCTCAAAATGGAAGATTCATTACTCCTCAAAAACCCAAGCTGACCTCCTAATCTTGGTAACTGTGTATCTCTACTACGAGTAAATACTCCAAATTCCAACTAGAGCAACATGCTGAATTACAAAAGAATAGTACCGATGCAACAGGCTCATTCGTAGTTTATGCTCCTGTTGAAATTGTTGCAATGAATTTGGTTCTAAACGGGGGTGACTCAGACTATGTAGCCTTCCTGCCTCTAGATCTTAGTTGATTCAACTCCCACAACAAAACTCTCTCTTGGATCTATGGTAACTGTTAACAGCCTTATTACTTGCACCGTTGAAAGGATCAAATGCGCCATTACAAGGGACAATGCATGAATTGGGAGGATTAACTTGTGAAAAAAAAGTAAGATCAACAAAAAAAGACAATGAAGAGTAGATTTTAGGTTGGAAAAGAATGAAAGTAAAGTAGTAAAAAACGCACCTTAAAAAAAATCAAAAAATAAAAAAAAAATTCAAAAAAATTAACAAAATAGCATATTTGCAAAAGTCGAATTCAATTGCATAAAGACTCGTTTGAAAATACCCGTTTCAAAGTTTTTCACCAAACTATCACAAATCCGAGACCTTACACGAGCTCCAAACCACGAGGTCGAGGAAATCAAAAGGCTCACCCTGTCAGACCCCGTGCTTGGGTAGCCACTTCTTGTCATCAAATTTCTCAAATCGAATCGATGTTTTCAAAACTTGTCTGAGCAAAATCCTAGGGCCTGGACAAATCAGGGTATCGTCTATTCTTTGCAGTTCTTTGCACGCAACTCCTGCAAAGAGGGACAGCTGTAGACACCCAAATTTGATTGGACCCTCGATGGAAAATGCCCCAAAAATTGTAAAAATTGGAATGGGCTCCGAGGCCCAAACCTACAAAAATCCAATGTATTTTGTCATTTTTTAAAAATAAACCGGCCAAGGCTACTCACGTGGCCCACAGACCCAAATTCCTTACCACCCTTCTACACTCTTCAACTCAACCCAACATAATTCCAAACCCATTCTTATTATACTCATTACCTAAGCCCATTCAACTCAACCCAAATCATTTCCTATTTAATCAACAACCTAAGCCTAACCCAATACTATACCTACCCAATTCATCACCTAAGTCCATTCCTATTCAATTCATCACTTCAGCCCAATCATACCCAATCAATCTCAACCCAAGCCCAACATCATTAAGGTGGGACACATGTCACCACCTCAACTCACCTTCCTTATCCCTCTACCTATCCCATTACTTTTTCTCTAAACATCATCTACCAACACCTCCAACCTATACCTTTCGCTAACCTACCTTTATCATTCCCTACAAACCTCTATTCTCTCAAATCAAGCACCTCCAACTTATACCTCCCCCTAACCTACCCTCATCCTTCCCTATAAATCTCCATTCTCTCAAATCAAACACCTCCCTCTAACCTATCCTAATCATTCCCTATAAACCCCTATTCTCTCAAATCAAACACTCATCTCCTCCCATCAACTCATCCAAACTTCAAATATCCACACATTTTGACACATGTCACTATCTTCCTCACCCTCCCAAAAATCTAATTAATTACCCTCTTACACAACCCATTCTCTTAAACCAAACACCATTCCCCTTTCACCTCACCAATTAATTACCCTCTTAGACAATCCCATCCTCTCAACCACTCTCATTAATTCCCTTTCACTTAACACTCAACCCAAATGGGTTGAGAAATCCAACCCATTTGGGTTACAAATAACCTATTTAACCCCATTTCCTAAATACCTTTCAATCTCCTTCAAATTACACCCACTTCTCTCTCAAACTCATAGTCATTCGACCTTTTCTCTTCATTTCACCCCATCTTACCCCTAAAAATAACTCCCAAACTCTATAAAACCCCTTTCATTCTCAACTCTCACCACCTAATGAAATTTTGAAAAAAATACCTTCTAAAAAACTCTCTACTCTCAACTCACCTTACTACTTTCAACTATCTCTTTCAAGCAAGTCAAGGAAGGTCAAAGAAGACTCATCATTTGAAGGTCAAAGAAAGTCAACCCAAGATCAATGTGGGTTTGGACAAGGATCACCCCCTTCTCTCCACCCCATTTCTCCTCTTCTACTCTCCCCCTTCTTTATACTTATGTACACACTACAAATGACTTGAACCATCAAAGGGGCCCCCTTTTTCAATAAGGGTGCCCTCAACGGTTTGAACCAAAATCCAAGTCCCTCTTCTTCGAGGGTACATGTAGGGTTTTTCCAACTTTTTTTTCTTCTTTATTTTAAAAATGGATTGAATTTGAGGTTACCACCTGTAGACACCCAAATTTGAGTGGGCTATCAATGCAAAAATGCCTAAAAAGATAACAAAATTGCATCGGGCCCTCAAAGCCCAAACCTCCAAAAGCCCTTTTCCTTTCAATAAATGGCCCAAGCCTACACGTGGCCTATGGACCCAAAATCATCTTTCTATACTCCTAAACTCAACCCAACATAAACCCAACCCAACCTAAGCCCATCACTTAAACCCAACCATTCCTTAAGCCCAACTAATTACCCAAACCCAACTTAACCCATAAACCATCATCCACATCAAACCAATCACCAATTTATTATCAAAAGGTGACACATGTCATCATCCCCACTCACCTCCATCATCTAATCACCTACCCCCATCACCTTTCTTTAAACCATTCATCTAACCTATCACTTCCCTCCAAAATCACCTCAACCTATACCCTACCCTAACCTAATCTATCACCATTCTCTAACACCATCAAGTACCTACATCACAACCCATATCTCCTATACCCTAATCCATCACTTCCCCTAAAACCCTCCACCAACTTACATCACAACCCATACCTCCCATACTCTTCTCTCTAATCAAACAACTACCATCACCAATCAACACACCTCATCACCTCATTCTCTCATCATTTTTGCCACATGTCATTATCCCCTCAATCCTCCCAAAATCCAACCAACCAACCTCTTACACTACCCATCCCCCTAAATCTAAACAACTTACATCCTCCATCAACTTAACATTCAATCAAATACCTAACACCTTACACCCCCATTTTCTCCATCGACCATCACTCACCTCATCTCACCAAACACTCTATCCAAATGGATTTGGGTAAGATCCAAACCATTTGGGTCAAAATACAATCCATTTTCCTCATTACACAACTACCCTCATTTCCATTTCAAATTTCATACCTGTTATCTCTAAAACACATGCCATTATCCATTCTTCCAATCCTTCATCCCATTATACTCCTAAAATAACTATCCAACTTCTATAAAAATCCTTCCATTCTCCCCTCACAATCACTAATGAAAAATCCAATATCCAACTCTCAAAAAAATTAAAAAGAAATCATTCTCTCAACTTTTCCCTCCCAACTCACCCTACTACCTCTAACTCTCAACCTTCAACTTTCAACTTCTTCTTAAACAAGTCAAGAAAATCCACAAAGAAGACTCACCAAGGAAAGTCAACAAAGGAACAAGGTGGGTTTGAATAAAAAGAACACCCCCCTCCAACTCCCCTCCTCTACTCATCCCTTTCTCTACACCTTTGCACACATCACAATGGTTTGAATCATCAAAAGGGCCCCTTTTTTAATAAGGGTGCCCTCAATGGTTTAAACCAACATTAAAGCCCCTCATACTTGAAGGCAAATATCGATTTTTCTGATTCTTTATTTTATTTTATTTTATTTTCAAAAAGTGATCGAATCCGAGGTTACCACCAACGGTGGATAGAGTAGGGTGCCTAACACCTTCCCTACTCCATAAATAGACCCCCTTACCTAGATTAAAAGTTGGATCATGTACCTTATTCGTACAAAAGTCATCAAATGTCAAAATGACATAGTTTTCAAAAATGTGACATCGGGTGACCATTCATACCCATTTTCAAATATGAATGGTGGCGACTCCAAAACACCCAAAGTGGATGATTTATTCAAAAAGTGAATAAATCACGTGTCCACAGCTTGGCGACTCCACTGGGGAAACCAAGACTAGTGGGTCCGAACCTCTTTCGATTCGATCATTGTTAAAAAAAAAATTTCATTTTTGTATTTGTGCTTACCTTCTAAATTTTTTCATGTCTCTTCTTTTTTTTATTGTCATTGGAAAATGCTTGTAATATTTACTTATTTCATGTTTTGTATATTTGTTTTCTTTTGTCGGACAAGGAATGTAAGGATGGATACATTTTTCAAAAAATGCACACGCAGATGCACATGCGATTCATAACCCAATGCACAAGCCACCCCCTTCCTTGTTAAATTTTTATCCCTGGATGCCGGTACTCTCAAGCTCCCGAGATCGTTATTTTGGGTGACGGGGAGGAGAATATCCACCCCATTCACCAACCTAAGACGTGGACATTCCGATGTCCATCGAGGTTTAAAGAATGGGTATCCAAAAAACTACCCATAAACCCACATGCTTCGAAGCGTAATTAATAGATAAAGGACACTAAGGTTTTCAAAAATTAATTCTGTATCCATCCCATGTGTGTATGTTGTAATTTTGTTTTATTTTTCTTTTAGCCCACGAAGGCAAGTTGTATAAATTTTAGGAAATTTTCACAATGTTTTCGTTTGTATGTCTCCCTAGGTAAAAGGGGAAAATCTGTTTTTTTATCCTTTGCATCATCAAAAAAAAAATTGTGGCTCGAGCCAAAAAACAGAGGCTATGTGCCTCAAAATCCAGAAATTTTGGGCCAAAACGGGATGAGGACCAAAAACAGAGTCATTTCGGAATGCCAGAAAAGCTTCTGGTCCGGGTTTGAAGCATGGACTCAAGAAAAATGATAAAGTCCGTGCTTGAAGCACGAACCAGTGAGAAAGAAAAAAAAAGATTTTTGTTAAGGTTCTGATCCGTATTTGAAACATGGACCAGCATAAAAGTGTTAGGTCCGTACTTGAAAAACGGACCCCAAAAAATTAAAAAAATTTAAGGTTTTGGTCCGTATTTGAAGCACGGACCAGCATAAAAATGTTAGGTCCGTTCTTGAAAAAGAACCCCCAAAAAAAAAAAAAATTTAGCTCATTTTGTTCCCTACATCAGTCTTGATAACTTTTATTCTAGACTTTATTTTTATTTTAAGTTTTAAGGCTTGAAATGATTGAATAACTTACTTTACTGTTAAACTCAGGGCCTACCACTTAGAATTGATCCCGCTCAAAATTGATCTTGTTCAACGCAGCATACCATCAACCTCACTTATAATTAAACCCATTATCATCCATCATCGAATATCCACCTCAAAAATGGGTCCACAACCCAGATCCGTTTCAACTAGGTCCACGACCCAGATCTGTTTCAACTGGGCCCGACCCAGATCCATTTTAACTGGGTCTGGCCCATATCCATTTCAACTGGGTCTGGCCCATATCCATTTCAACTGGGTCCCCAACCCAGATCCGTTTCAACAGGGTCCCCGACTCAGATCCATTTGAATTGGGTCCCCGACCTAGATCCGTTTCAACTGGGTTCCTGACCCCTATCCATTTCAATTGGGTCCCCGACCTAGATCAGTTTCGATTGGGTCCCCGACCAATATTCATTTCAACTAGGTCCCCAACCCAGATCCATTTCAACTGGGTCCCCGACCCAAATCCGTTTTATCCGGGTCCTTGACCTAGATCCGTTTCAACTGGGTCCATGAACTAGATCTATTTCAATTGGGTCCACGATCTAGATCCATTTGAACTGGGTCCACGACCCAGATCTGTTTCAACTGGGCCCGACCCATATCCGTTTCAACTGGGTCTCCGACCTAGATCCATTTCAACTGGGTCCGCGACCCAGATCAATTTCAACTAGGGCCACGACCTAGATCCATTTCAAACTGGGTCCACGACCCACATCCTTCGATTTTGATCTAAACCATGACTCGTATGCCACCTATCAAGATTAACAATGGGTGGTCAATCTAAATGAATCCAATTATTTTCAATAAAAAATAAAAAATAAAAATAAAAAAAATAATTAAAAGCACTAATTGCAATTCTTGATCGTAGTCGGTGCCTAAGAATGATCTTGCCCTTTTGATACGAGGGGGATAGACTACGTCTATTCAAGGAAATAAGGTGATTTAAGAGTGCCGTTGTACGCCACCTCTTCCCTGGAGATTTGACTGACTGATCTCGATTTCAGATAATTGGATTAGGGACTAACAAAAAAGATATTTTTTCAACTCGACTCGTTTCAATGATGTAATACTTTTTCAAAATACTATACCGACTCTGGGTCGATGCCAGCTCCGTACTGATGTAATTTCTTTTCAAAATATTTTATCGACTCCATATCAATGCCAGCTCCGTGCTGATGTTATTTCTGTTCAAAATATCTTACCTACTCCGAGTCGATGCCAGCTCCAGGCTGATGTAATTTCTTTTCAAAATGTTTTACCGACTCCGTGTCGATCCGGCTCCGTGCTGATTTAATACTTTTTCAAAATGTTTTACCGACCCCGTGTCGATGCCGGCTCCATGCTGATGTAATATCTTTTCAAAATGTTTTACTGACTCCGTGTCGATGCCAACTCCTTGCTAATGTAATATCTTTTCAAAATGTTTTACTGACTCCGTGTAGATGCCAACTCCATGCTAAGGTAATTTCTTTTCAAAATGTTTTATTGACTCCATGTCGATGCCAGCTCCATGCTGATTGAATTTCTTTTCAAAATATTTTACAAACTCCGTGTCGATGCTAACTCCAAATTAATGTAATTTCCTTTTCAAAATATCTTACTGACTCCGTGTCGAGGCCAGCTCCGTGCTGATGTAATACTTTTTCAAAATGCTTTACTGACCCCATGTCGATGCCGACACCGTGCTGATGTAATAACTTTTCAAAATACTTTATCGACTCTATGTCGATGCCAGTTCCAACTGATATAATTTCTTTTCAAAATACTTTACCGACTCCGTGTCGATGCTAGCTCCGGTTGATGTAATTCTTTTTTCTCAAATGATTTAGCTCCATGCTAACAAACCATGTTTTCAAATTCACGTAACTAAATTTCCCTTTTGGGTACCATCCCTAATAATTACCGAACTTAATAAAACATCATGTATTTTTCTTTTTGGTAAGTAAGATAGTAACGCTTGGTCTTCTGTACCCACAGGTTGCCAAACGAAAGAAGTACAAACACCCTGAGAAGCCTCCATACTTTCTTCGATCATCTTCATCAACTATGAGTAACTTAGATGATCCACAGCCTGCGATAAATGAACTGGCCGAAGCTAATGTGATGATAGCAAAGTTAATAGAAATAACAAAAAAGACAGGAACAAATGTTGATGGCTATTTTGAGTAGTACCAACTTTTTACAAGCACAAACCGCCCAGTACCAAGCATCTGGGTTGAACCCCGAACTTCCCGAGCAACCTCAACCAGATCAACAAACTACCCCACCTCCTACTGTACTGATGAGTGTCTCCAAACACTCAATTATACGCACATTTTCTGGATATTTATCTTGATTTTTGTACCTATTTCTCTATATTAAGATAATAATCATGATAAGCCTCAAACCACCACGTTGCATGTTAATTAGGCTTAATTATATATAAATAAATTCATTTACTAGATAAATCTAATTACGTGTGTTTCTTGTGCAGAAAATCAACAATTTGGAATCAAAATCTCAAGGCAAAAGCATTTGGGCCCACTTTGGAATGCCCTAACACTTTGGAATGCCCTAATCCTTAACTCATATTCTCCTCTTTTGTCTTTTTGTGCAAAGAAAAGTGGAGGCTACTTTTAGACTCTTCTACACACATTTTTCTCTATAAATAGAGCCTTCATTTCTAGAGAAAAGGGTCCCATCTTGGTTCTCTTATCCAAGACTCCTTTAATCTAAGGCTCTTTGCCTATTCTCTTATTTTTTGTATTTCCATTTTCTAGTTATTTTCTTTTGGTTAACTAGTCTTGTAAGAAGTAGAAGAAGAAGAAGTTGTAATTTTCTCCATGAAATGAAGAAAAGTTCTTTCATCTCTTATCTTCCCTCTCTTGCAATGACATTAGGCTAAGTTCCCCTCCATTGGAGAGTGGAAAAGCCTAGAGCAAGTTCTTGTGTTATTTCTAATTTTATGCCTTTCTTTTATTTAAAATGCTTATGAATTCTCTTTAAGTTTCTTGCACATTTTATTCTTAATATAGATACTTTATGCTTAGATTAGATCAAGATAAAGTATGCTTAAATTAAATAATTTGTAGTAAGAAGTTCTCAAGAAATTCTACTTTGTTTTTGTTCCTTTATTTCATTTTAATTGCAAAACTTTCCGATCTAAGGAGCTAACACCAAGCCCTTATGATTGAGTTATAAAAAGGCTAGAGACTAGAAATTGCTCATTAACATGTTTTAGGTAGATCCACCTCCAATGGTGTTTTAATTCATAAGT
This sequence comes from Akebia trifoliata, assembly GCF_017979445.1. NCBI lineage: Eukaryota > Viridiplantae > Streptophyta > Magnoliopsida > Ranunculales > Lardizabalaceae > Akebia > Akebia trifoliata. Next base: position 24,637,227 of record NC_141385.1, read on the forward strand.
TTACTTGCTTTTAATTTCATTTACTTTAGTTTATTTTCTAGCAATTTTACATCTTCTTATAAGTTCAAAAATACAAAGAAAAACAGTTTTAGTTCCTTTTAGTTAATTTGAATTTTATCTTCTTAGCTTAGCTCTATTCCTCATTTCTCTTGGGTTCGATCCCCTACTTGTCCCACAAATAAGGTAAAACTAAGATTATTATTAACTCCGGTGAGAAGAACAACGATAGTCTCATCAGAATTTTGGCGCCGCTGCCGGGGAAAGGTAAAGGTAGTAGTGGTAAGTTTTGATTTAAAATTTTTTTTTTTTTATTTTTATTTATTTTTATTTTTTTTATTTTGGTTTCTTTCTATAAGTTCAAGTGTTCTTGAGATTTTAAGAGAGAAGAAAGAAGAAAAAAAACATTGAAAAAAAAAAAAAAGTCATTCTCGTTTTCTTTTTCACCCTTGACAGCAGAACTTAAACTGACTGTAACTTTCTACTCCGATCTCCGATTATCTATTAGTGTATATCGATTTGGGGTAGAACGAAATTTTCTATAAAATGTGACAAAGTCAGCAAGATAGAGGTAAGTCAGATTCTGTTTTTGAGTCCATTTACTATCATTTCTGCTAACATTTCTGTTTTGCTTCTTGTAGGTGAACATTTTTTTTTTCTTTTTTCTTCTTTTCTTTCAATTTCCTTTAATCTTTAGTTAGGTTTATTTTTCTGTTTTAGAAACTCTTGTATAGGATTTCTTGTAATTTTTATTAATTATCCAAGAAGGCTTGGATTGTAATAGACTAAGGAAGGACGACGGGTGGACAATACCGTCACGGCTCCTTAGGTTCGCACACCAAAATTGGAGTTGGTGGCCTAAGTCGACTCAAACCGTCTTCACCCCGTCTAGCACGGGAGGTAATCCCGAAACACCCACGCCTCTCTTTGCTAGTGGGTTACTCCTTGCCTTTGTATGTTATTTTTCCAATTTGCACACACTTGGAATAGTTAATTAGGTAGTAAAGAGCACCCCTCTCCTAGGGATGGCATGATAAGATAAGGATTGGAAGTCATTACCAATTCCTTGCTCTAATTAGGATAATCAATTCACTAGTCATCCAATCAAATTAATTAAAATCAATTAGACTTGACTATAGGGCCCACGAGCTCAATAGGAGAAATTCCGCTTCAAGTTGTGCCAATTGCGCTTCTTGGTCATTTTTGTATCTAGTAAGATCTTGCCCTTTGAGGGGATAGACTCAGTCTATTCAAGAAAGGAAGGTATTTAAGCGTGCTCTTGCTTATGCATTATGCGCCTCCTCCGATCTGGAGATCCGAATGATTCAAACTTGACTTCATAGAACCGAGTTGGAAGGCTAGTTGCGCTATTTCTACCCAGTTAGGAGCTGTCTAGCTTTAGGCAACCTATCTAGGTCCAGTCTTTTCTTTTCGTGATTGTTTGATCGACTGTGTGATTTGTATGCTTGGTAGACGTTCACAAAATAACGTGTTAGAACCATTTGATCCTGAGATCGAACGTACCATTAGTAGGATACGCAAGATACCATCAGTAGTTATGATGGGTGATCGAGAGCGAACTCTCAATGAGCTCTTCGCTCCAGCTTCCGCATCTCCTCCCACATGCATTGTTTTACCATTGAACAATGCACCTCAGTTTGAAATTAGGGCTGCCACCATTAATATGCTCCCTAAGTTCCACGGTTTAGAGCGTGAACAACCTTACACCCATCTTAATCGATTCTTGACTATATGTCAAACTTTTAGAAATCAGAATCTAGATGAGGAGAGTATCAAGCTTTTTCTGTTCCCGTTATCCTTGGAAGACCACGCAGCTGCGTGGTTGAACTCCCTAACACCCAATTCCATATCTACCTGGGATGTTCTATCCAAGAAATTTATGGCCAAATTCTACCCCGTGGCCAAAACTGAGAAAATGAAGGACTCTATTAGAAATTTTAGAGCCCGTCCTGATGATGAATTTTCCCAAACTTGGGAAAGATTCAATGATTTATTGGTCAAGTGCCCACACCATGGCATTGACAAAGCACAGTTGGTGCAAAGTTTTTATAGAGGATTAACAATGAATCAACGTACCTTAGTCGAGTCAATGCATAAGGGTCAGTTCATGAACCAGACTCCCAACCAAGCGTACGATTTCCTCGTAGAGTTAGCTGAGAGTGCTCAAAACTGGAGTACTAACCAAGAAGAATTTGATAGAGACGATCCGGTTAGGAAGACAGGCATGTATGAGATGAAGGCAGACCCTGATCTCAAAAATGTCATGTGTAGTCTAGTGAGTGGGATGAATAATCTCACGAAGAAGTTAGATGCCTTTACCATCTCAGCATCCAAACCTCACCTAGACCCTCGTACAATTTCGCAAGTGACTGTCGAACCGAGTTCTTTGTGTGTCATATGCGACGGCAACGACCATTTGGTCGAGTGTTGTCCCACCTTGCCTCAAATCAAAGCTGAACAAGCAAATGCGATTAATGGCTATAGTGCTTTTAGGAAGCCAACTCCAAACTCTTTTAGCCAAACGTATCACCCAGATAATAGGTTCCATCCTAATTTCTCATACAGACAGAATGAACCTATTCAATCTAGTGGTCCGTCAGGTTACAATAGGAGTTTTCCTAGGCAATCTGGTTCTTCCACAAACCAAGCTATTGTTCCTCAAGTCCCTTATCAACCCCAACAATCTACAGATTGCAGAGCCATCATACCAGATCCCATGACCAATTACCAGCAGCCTGCCCAACAACAGTCGTCCTTAGAATCTATGATTGCCGAGTTGATGAGACAGCAACAGCAGTTCATCCAAACTCAACAGCAAACCCATCAAAATCAAACTCAGATTAACCAGGTCACTGCGCAATCCATAGCTAAGATGGAAGTTCAGTTGGGGCAGTTAGCTCTTCCTTGAGTGGGAGAGAGAAAGGTCAATTTCCTAGTCAGACTATCCCTAACCCTAGAGGTCAACCTTTGATTCCAAACGGATCAAAAGGTCAATACGAAGTAGGAAGCCATTCTGGAGCTCCACAAGACTCAGTCCAGGCTATCCACACCTTGCGTTCGGGAAAGAAGGTGGACAACAAGGTCCAACCTATTGACACGGGAGAAAAAGTCTTAGAAAAGGACAAAGTTCAAAAAGAAGCCATAGAGTCTCCAACAGAGAAGAAGAAAGATTTGGAAAATCCTCCTATCATTTTGCCAATTCCAAAAGCTCCATTTCCCCATCGCCTTAGAGATTCTAAAAAAGGTAAGCAGTTTGAGGGTGTCTTAGAAGTCTTCCAAAATGTGCATATCAATATCCCATTCCTAGATGCCATTAAGCAGATACCTTCTTATGCGAAATTCTTAAAGGATTTGACCACAGCTAAAAGGAAAACACCATTTCCTCGGGAAGCTATTATGGCAGCCCAAGCTTCGTCACTCATCCAACAAACGATTGCACCAAAATTTAAGGATCCTGGATGTCCGACAATTTCTATTCATATTGGAAATCAAGTGGTCGAAAAATGTCTCTTAGACTTAGGGGCCAGTGTGAACCTTTTACCATATTCGGTTTATAAACAATTAGGTTTGGGGGTTTTGAAACCCACAGATATCACGTTGAGTCTAGCCGATAGGTCCATAAAAATTCCAAAGGGTATAGTTGAGGACGTGATAGTTAAAGTCAAAGATTTCTATTTTCCTGTTGACTTTGTTGTCTTAGACACAGAGCCAGTCATCAATTCGAACAGTCATATTCCTATCATCTTAGGACGTCCATTCTTAGCCACGTCTGACGCAGTCATTCGTTGTAGAAACGGAATTATGACTTTAGCATTTGGGGATATGAAAGTGAAACTGAACGTCTTCCACAATTTCCAAGGAATTGATGTAGATGATGGTATGGAGGAAGTGAACATGATAGATACGCTAGTCAATCAAACGTATCAAGAATTAGGGTACTCTGATCCCCTAACGAAATGTTTGGCTCACTTTGGCCTTGACTTGGACGTAGAAGAGTCTATAAGCGAAGTCAATGCTTTGCTTGAATCCGTTCCACTCTTAGATTCTGTGCGGTGGCACGCAAAAGCTGAAAGTCTTCCTGTACGCACATCCAATCTTGTTCCTTCTCATGTCGAGCCTCCAAAATTGGAACTCAAGTCTCTTCCAGAGACCTTGAGATATGCATTTCTTGGCAAGAATCAAACCTTGCCTGTGATCATTTCCTCTCACCTCAATGAAGTCCAAGAGGGAAAGTTGTTAGGAGTATTAAGGGAACATCAAGAAGCTATTGGTTGGAGCATAGCTGACATCAAGGGAATTAGTCCATCTGTGGTGATGCACCACATTCGTTTAGAGGATTTTGCTAAACCTTCCTTAGAACCTCAGAGACGACTAAATCCTGTCATGAAAGACGTGGTTCGGATGGAAGTGATGAAATTGCTAGATGCGGGTATTATCTATCCTATCTCTGACAGTCGTTGGGTGAGTCCTATACAAGTAGTTCCTAAGAAATCTGGTATCACTGTGGTAGTGAACCAAGACAATGAATTAATCCCCACTCGAGTCCAAAATGGATGGAGAGTGTGTATTGACTATAGGAAACTCAACTCGATGACTCCTAAGGATCATTTCCCCTTACCTTTCATTGATCAAATGTTAGAGCGTCTGGCAGGACATTCTTACTATTGCTTCTTAGATGGTTATTCCGGGTACAACCAGATACCTGTTGCTCCAATCGATCAAGAGAAAACAACTTTCACCTGTCCCTTTGGAACTTTCGCGTATCGTCGCATGCCTTTTGGATTGTGCAATGCACCCGCTACTTTTCAACGGTGCATGATGAGTATATTTTCCGACATGCTAGAAAGATATCTCGAAGTGTTCATGGACGATTTTTCAATTTTCGGACCAAGTTTTGAGGAATGTCTCATCACTTGACTTTGGTCCTTCAACGTTGCAAAGAGGTCAATCTAGTCCTCAATTGGGAAAAATGCCATTTCATGGTAACATCGGGGATTGTGCTAGGGCACATTGTTTCTGCTAAGGGATTGAGGTAGATAAGGCAAAGGTAGGTCTAATTGAAAAATTACCACCTCCTAGAACGGTCAAAGAAATTAGGTCATTCCTAGGCCATGCGGGTTTTTATCGTAGATTCATTAAAGATTTCGGGAAAATCTCGAAGCCTTTATGTGAGCTATTGGGAAAGGATGTTCCTTTCGACTTTTCAGAGTCATGTCTCTCTGCGTTCAACAAGCTCAAGTCCGAGTTAACCTCGGCACCCATTATTCAACCTCCAAACTGGAGCATTCCATTCGAAGTTATGTGCGACGCTTCAGATTATGCAATAGGCGCTGTTTTGGGTCAGCGAATTGAAAAACAACCTCATGTTATCCAATATGCTAGTAAAACCCTTAACGATGCTCAGCTTAACTACTCTACAACAGAGAAGGAAATGCTAGCAGTGGTCTATGCCATTGAAAAATTCCGCCCCTACCTCATAGGATCTAAAGTTGTGATCTACACAGACCACGCAGCATTGAAGTACCTTCTATCAAAGAAAGATGCTAAAGCAAGGTTAATCCGTTGGATTCTACTTCTACAAGAGTTTGATCTCGAGATCCGAGACAAAAAAGGGGCAGAAAATGTCGTAGCTGATCACTTGTCTAGGATAGTTAACAAGCCATCCGAGGAATCCTTACCCATCTCTGAATCCTTTCCCGATGAGCAACTTATGCAAATCTCTCAAGCCAATGCTCCATGGTATGCGGACATTGTCAACTACCTAGTTACAGGTCAATTCCCAGTCGAAATGACTAGTCAAGAGAAACTTCGTCTTCTGTCAAAAACAAAATGGTATTTCTGGGATGAGCCATACTTATTTAAGTATTGTCCTGATCAAATCATTAGACGTTGTATTCCAACCTGTGAGCAAGTCAGTATCCTAGAGTTTTGCCATAATCATGCCTGCGGAGGGCACTTCAGTGGTAAGAAGACCGCCATGAAAATCCTACAATGCGGTTTTTTCTGGCCTAGTATTTTTCGTGATGCCCACGAGTTTAGCAAATCTTGTGATAGATGTCAAAGATTAGGAAAAATCTCTAAGAGAAATGAAATGCCTCAAAATCCTATACTGATCATCGAAATTTTTGACGTGTGGGGTATAGACTTCATGGGACCTTTTCCTATCTCCCAGGGTTATCAATACATCCTAGTTGCCGTTGACTATGTGTCAAAATGGGTCGAAGCTGTGGCATGTAGAACTAACGATCACAAGGTTGTGATAAAATTCATCAAGGAGACGATTTTTTCAAGATTTGGTACTCCGCGAGCTATCATAAGTGATGGTGGCTCGCATTTTTGCAACAAGATCTTTGCTGCGTTGATGAAGAAATACCTCATAACGCATAAGGTTGCCACACCTTACCACCCACAAACAAGTGGACAAGTGGAGATTTCTAACAGGGAAATAAAGACTATCTTAGAAAAAACAGTCAATCCTTCAAGGAAAGATTGGTCTTTGAGATTGAGTGATTCACTCTGGGCCTATAGGACTGCATTCAAGACACCCATAGGGATGTCTCCCTACCGGTTAGTTTTTGGCAAGGCCTGCCATCTCCCTGTAGAACTAGAACATCGTGCATATTGGGCGATCAAACGCCTCAACTTTGATTTTGATAAAGCCGGTGAGAAGCGAAAGTTACAACTAGACGAGTTAGAAGAGATTAGAAATGACTCGTATGATTGTGCCAAAAGGTACAAAGAGCGTACCAAATTCTTTCACGATAGGCACATTCTTAGGAGGAATTTCATTCCTAATCAAAAAGTTTTGTTGTATGATAATAGACTCCACCTTTTTCCTGGAAAACTTAAGTCTCGATGGACTGGCCCATATATTATCCAAACAGTTTACCCCCATGGTGCTGTTGAAGTCCTTAATCCTAAGGACGGATCCACTTTCAAAGTGAATGGCCAACGTCTCAAACCGTTTCTCGAGTATGTTCCGCAGGAGGAAGTTCTTTTTCTCGATGATCCCGTCTATCAAAATTAACTATGTTTTCGTCTAGCTAAAGACGTTAAACTTAGCGCTTCTGGGAGGCAATCCATGCACTTCAAGGGACATTGTGTTAAATATCAACAGGACTATAAGGTCTTTCTCAGGTGCTATCTAACCCACTTCATTTCATTTTGTCAATTTCAATTTTACCTTTGCATGTATATGTTGAAATATTGAGGACAATATAATGTTTAAGTTTGGGGGTGTATGGGTTGGATTTCCACTTATTATTTTCTTCTTTTATACAAAAAAAAAAAAAAAAAAAATTGAAAAATATTTGGTTGGCAACTTTGTTGTATTTTTCTCAAAGTCTTAGCTTGTATCTTTTAAGCACTTAGTGAAAATATTTAATCAGTCTTTCATTGGAAGCTATGATCTGGAGTCCCCATTTATGTTTCTCTTAGGCAAAAATTAGAGCAAAGTTATCTTTTGGTTTATAGTCACTTCTAATAAGGTTACCAAGAGTCTAGATTGTATTAAAAGAGCTTGTTACCTTCTTTCTACCTAGAGTTTAAGGAAAAACTAGGTTTGATGAACTTTGACTTCCTTGTTCAATTGGTTGGTTGATTAGAAGAAAAACAGAACTGGATTGTATACACCTTGTACAGCAACCATTGAATTAGACTGGGTACCTTGAAAAGGGCTGCCTACTTTTCTTAGAAAAATAGTGAAGAAGTAATATAAAAAAAAAAAAAAAAAAAAAAAAAAGAGAAAAAGTCAAAGATCCAAAAGTTTATGTAAAGTTTTAGTAGGGTGAAAGCCATCAAGTGTAAAAATGTGAGTATACTGGAATATCACAGATAAAGCCCCTTAGAGGTATTAAAGTGAATATCCACACTTCTCACTACCCCAGACAGGATGCTAAGTTTAGAATTAAACCCTAAGTTACTCCAGTTATTCTTGAGTAGTTAGAAGGTTGAAACTCATTTTGGGAAATCGAATCTCTTAAATTTCTAAGTTAGAATCACTATCGCTCAAAGGTCAATTTAAGTCTAAGTTTTGTCGTAGAGAAATAAGGGTTGGGACTCTATACCAAGCAGTACTTCTAATTGATTGACACAAAAAAAAAAAAAGACTTGTGCTTTTCAATATAAGTTTTGATTTTGACTATTTTTACTTCAAAGTTGTTTTCAAATTTTGTGGGTATATTTTCTGCAAACCCTCACGAGTCAAACTCGTCCACTAGGGGTAACCTAGCGGTTCAAGGGCTTGCTGCATTCGCTAAATGCAGTCGAGGTGCCTGCGAAAGTGGCAGTTTTATTTTCTAGGGACTAGAAAAAGGTAAGTTTGGGGGTGTGATGAGTGTCTCCAAACACTCAATTATACGCACATTTTCTGGATATTTATCTTGATTTTTGTACCTATTTCTCTATATTAAGATAATAATCATGATAAGCCTCAAACCACCACGTTGCATGTTAATTAGGCTTAATTATATATAAATAAATTCATTTACTAGATAAATCTAATTACGTGTGTTTCTTGTGCAGAAAATCAACAATTTGGAATCAAAATCTCAAGGCAAAAGCATTTGGGCCCACTTTGGAATGCCCTAACACTTTGGAATGCCCTAATCCTTAACTCATATTATCCTCTTTTGTCTTTTTGTGCAAAGAAAAGTGGAGGCTACTTTTAGACTCTTCTACACACATTTTTCTCTATAAATAGAGTCTCCATTTCTAGAGAAAGGGTCCCATCTTGGTTCTCTTATCCAAGACTCCTTTAATCTAAGGCTCTTTACCTATTCTCTTATTTTTTGTATTTTCATTTTCTAGTTATTTTCTTTTGGTTAACTAGTCTTGTAAGAAGTAGAAGAAGAAGAAGTTGTAATTTTCTCCATGAAATGAAGAAAAGTTCTTTCATCTCTTATCTTCCCTCTCTTGCAATGACATTAGGCTAAGTTCCCCTCCATTGGAGAGTGGAAAAGCCTAGAGCAAGTTCTTGTGTTATTTCTAATTTTATGCCTTTCTTTTATTTAAAATGCTTATGAATTCTCTTTAAGTTTCTTGCACATTTTATTCTTAATATAGATACTTTATGCTTAGATTAGATCAAGATAAAGTATGCTTAAATTAGATAATTTGTAGTAAGAAGTTCTCAAGAAATTCTACTTTGTTTTTGTTCCTTTATTTCATTTTAATTGCAAAACTTTCCGATCTAAGGAGCTAACACCAAGCCCTTATGATTGAGTTATAAAAAGGCTAGAGACTAGAAATTGCTCATTAACATGTTTTAGGTAGATCCACCTCCAATGGTGTTTTAATTCATAAGTTTACTTGCTTTTAATTTCATTTACTTTAGTTTATTTTCTAGCAATTTTACATCTTCTTATAAGTTCAAAAATACAAAGAAAAACAGTTTTAATTCCTTTTAGTTAATTTGAATTTTATCTTCTTAGCTTAGCTCTATTCCTCCTTTCTCTTGGGTTCGATCCCTACTTGCCCCACAAGTAAGGTAAAACTAAGATTATTAAACTCCGGTGAGAAGAACAACGATAGTCTCATC